>NW_015549559.1:420799-428885 GCF_001515605.1 Sinocyclocheilus anshuiensis | reverse complement strand
AGGAGAAGTCGAGGGTCGAATAAATCCTTTAGCCAGTTCCTCCTCGATATAGGCTTTCATAGCTTCTGATTCAGGTTGTGATAGTGGAAAGATCCTCCCCTTTGGAGGGGTGGCGCCAGGTATCAGATCTATGGTGCAATCGACGGATCGGTGAGTTGGGAGTTGTAAAGCTTTCTTTTTACTGAAGGCTTCGGCTAGATCGGCATATTCGGAGGGCAGGTTTAATTCGTCGGTGGTTTGAACATATGGAACCGAATCCTGGAGGGGTGACCGGGTGATCCTTGACAAACAGTGGTCTTGACAGGTAGCATCCCATTGAACGATTTGTCCCTCTCTCCAGGAAATGCGTGGGTTGTGGGTGCGCAGCCAGGGTAGTCCCAGAATGATCGCATGATTAGAAGACTGGATGACGTAGAATTTGATATATTCAGAATGGAGGGTTCCTATTTGCAGTTTGACTTCCTCTGTGATACGTAACACTTTCCCCTCTCCGATGGGTCGGCCGTCTAGCGCCTCCACTGCCAAAGGGAAATTACAAGGGGTAAGTGTGAGATTATGTTGCAGGGCGAATTCATGTGAAACAAAGTTTCCAGCCGACCCGGAATCTAACAGGGCGGTAGAGGTAATCGTTTTATCATTGACAGTTATTTCAACCGGCAACATTATGCTTGAGGGGCAAGTAGTGATATGATTGTTGACACTCACCTATCAGGGTTTGGATGATGGACGGACCGGGCAGGAGGATATCATGTGCCCAGCCTGACCGCAGTAGAGGCACAGTTGGTTCTGCATGTGGCGCTCGCGTTCTTCGGGAGTGAGGTGAGTGAAGCCCAGCTGCATGGGCTCTGGTATGGCATTGGTCTCTGGCGTGAATCGAGGCATGGACCGGGTAGGACGTCGTGAGTGGATCAAATTGTCAATTTGAATGGTGAGTTCAATGAATTCACTCAAACTTTTCCCCTCATCTCGGCAAGCCAACTCTGACTGGAGCTCCGAATTCAGTCCCCTCCGAAACAGGAGTTTTAATGTGTCCTCGATCCAACCTGTCTGGGCGGCAAGGGTGCGAAAGGACAGAGCGTACTCGGCTGCTGGTCTCCTTCCTTGCGAAAGTGTCAACAGTTGGTCTCCTGCACTTTTCCCCTCCGCGGGATGTTCAAAGACTTCGCGGAAGTGTTGGAGAAAGGTTGTGAAGGTGGGAAATGAAGAACCGTCCACTCCCCAAACGGCGGTAGCCCAATCCAGCGCCCTCCCCGTGAGCAATGAACACACAAAGGCAATGCGGCTAGAGTCTGTGGGGTAAAGCGAGGGCTGTTGATTAACAAAGAGCGAACACTGAAGTAAGAACCCTTTGCATCTGGCAGGGTCTCCGCTGAACTTCTCTGGGAAAGCTAGTCGTGGGCTCACTGGGGATGTGGGTGATGTTAGGGGTGGCGTGGAGTGATGAGACGCCGGGGCTGGAGCGGCTGCAGCAGCGGTTGGCATTATCTGTAGGCCTTGCAGCGCCCTCACTAACCCCTCGGTGAGTGAGGTAAGCCGGTTTAGTTGGTGGTGATGCATGGCGAGCTGTGTGGCCTGCGCAGATAGCTCAGTGGATAATTGCCTGAGTGCTGCTGGATCGCTGTGCAGCGAAGTCTTCTGTTGCGAATCATCATCAGAGTCTGGATCCATTTGCAGCATTTTTATTGCGTACACAGACAAGACAGGGTCAATCTCCAGTAGATACAATAGCAGAGGCTAGGCTGAGACAGAACGTGGGACGGGCAGGAGGTCGAGGCAGGCGGCAGACAAACACAGTAGTAGAACAATCCAAGTCAGGGCAGGCAGAGACAGATCAGAGTACGATAAACAGTCCAAGGTCAAACGAGTAGGCAAGATACAGGGTAAACGCTCAGAAGTGACAGCCGGGGCAAATCAAGACTTCGCAGTGAGTTGCTGTGAGTGTTTGGCTTAAATGTGTGTGTGCGTGATTCAATGCAGGTGTGTGCGTGCAATCAGTCCCAGGTATGAGGCATGATGGGAACTAGAGTCCGAATGGATAAAGTCAATATTCAGGAGAGAGTTCCCTCTGGTGGTGAGGAGGAGGCGGTACGGAAGCCTCCTCTGTAACAGTAGTGCAGTCCAAAATCTTACTGGATGCGAAATATTAGTAACACTTAATAATAAGGTTAAGGCTTAATAATAAGATTCAATTTGTTAACATTAGTTGCATTATGTATAATTGCTGAACTAACAATGAACGTTTTGCAGCATTTACTAATCTTGGTTAACGTTTATGTTAATTCCTGTATATATAATACATGAATAAATTTCTAACATTTAACTTGTGTAAATTAACATTAATATAGTATGGAAAAAAAACATTGAAACAATGAAAAGTGGCATTTTTAGAAATGATCATTAATCATTTTAAAAATACTGTAAAAAGTGCATTTCATTGTTAGGTCATAATACCTATTGCATTAACTAATGTTAACCAGTTGAACCTTATTGTAAGGTGTTATCAAAATGTTAAAGGTATGACAATTTTGATAGCAAAATTCAATAACTGACAAGACAGAGCTAGTAACAAAATAATGATCTTAGATGCTCCAACATAAATAGACAATAAATCATTGCACAGCTCTGACAAGATTGATAAGACCTTCCTTAGACATCCAAACTCAAACTGGTTAACAAAAGCAGCGGCCTATTCCCTGGTCCCTGGGGTGAACTTTCACCTGAGGGTGTCTGATGACGATGTTATCTCAAAGGTCAATCGCTTCAGGCCAGTGATGCCCCTTTGGGGACCCTCCACTCAAAGATCAGTTATTCATGTGGATCTCCCATTACACAGACACTCAGACAATATGATACTCTCTCGACCCCTCATCTCGTCCTCCTGTCATATTAGCTTCTGTATGACACATCGCTAAATTTATACACAGCATTATTATATCTATATCCATGCTTCATTCACATTGGTTATTTTACTGAGATTCAAGAACAGAAAAAATAAATGATTCCCTCTTGCCCTGCAGTGTATCTGGGAATATTATCATCAGCTATTCCTGGTCCCCCCAGACCTCTCCGTTTTAAACACTTAAGGGCTAAATAAATAATGACAAAGGCAGCAGGCTCAGTGGAGCAGAGAGAGACAGAGGGCCACCAGCAGAGTCCCACAGGTCAAACCCATCCAGGCAGACTTACTGTTTTATAGGCCTCCAAGTACCAACCAGCCATGCAATGATACTCTGTGTTCTGGAAGAGTCAAAAATGAGAGAAGTGGGAGAAAATGAGAGAAGTAGGAGTTTATGTATATCTATGTTTGTATATCTTCACGTCATCCTTGTTTCTCTGCCTTTCAGACTTGGTCTTCCCAGCTTTCCGCTTCCAATTAATATTCCTTATTTAACATAAAGTATTTTTATATTTACAGTTATGATCGATATACAGCAGAATTTTTGCAAAGATGTAGTCTTAATCTCTGTGTAAAGTTATGACACAATGCATAATTGAATATAGGATCAAATATTTTTTCAGGTTTTAAATAAAACAAAGACTATTGGGGGTATATTTGACAAAAATACTAAGAAAATACTATTTTGTCTTTCTACTTCAAAATTTTACATTTCATTAAAAGTGTTACTTTGTTTCTTTGTAATTATTTGTGAAAGAGCATGTCTGAATATGTCTCAGTGAAAATTGTTTCTCAATCATTTTATTTATTTATTAATTAATTTTTATTTTTTTATTCCAGTATAAACCTTATCTCTGTCTTTTCAAGCAAGCACAATTTTGTCCTGTTGTTGTCTGATTAACATGTTGGAGGAAGCCAACCAATCATTTTCTAAGTCTGGTAGTCCAACTTCACAAAACCAGACTAGTATAATTTCAGTCAGACTAAAGCATTTACATGACATTTTAAAATCTTTGATAATCAAAATGGCATATTTAAATGTTTTTATCCTGTGAAAATAATTTCTGTTTTAAAATACCTAATTTAGTATACAAAGAAACATGGAAATGCTAATTAGTCCACGCCCCTACTCACCCAATCACACCAGCTCGGACATGCTTCACTTTCACTCGGTTAATTTAAAGGGGTCCTATTATGCTTTTTCACTTTTTTAATTTTAGTCAGTGTGTAGTGTGTATGTTCGGGCATAAAAAAGATCTAGAAAGTTACAAATCTCAAAGTCCACTCCAAAGGGAGATATTTCGGGGGTTTTTTATCCCTTTTCAAGAACTACAACGAATGGCTCGTTTGGACTACAGCGTTTGTTTTCCGGGCTTTGTGATATCACAAAGCGGCTCATTGGAATATCATTACAAATAATTCCCGCCTACAGAAATTCGAATGGTTGGGGGGTGGGGAGGGGCGAGGTTGTGGTTAGAACGCTTGGTTGAGTGAGTGCATCAGACGAGACGACGAAGAAGAAGTGCTGCTGCAGAGTTAGTGCATCAGAGAAAATGAAGAAGAAGAGCTGCTGTGCTGTAGCGTCAAATTTTCGGCATGTCTAGAACAATTCTTACAAGTATAACACGACGTAGCTGGGCGCCGCGGACAGATGCCGAACGGCGCCGCCGGTGTGCCTACGCTCATAGAAAATAAAGTATGTGAATTTTAAAGACGTGGCGCGACGTGGCGCTGCGCTTCTCGTCCGGTGTGCGACTGCCTGAAACGCTATTTATTGCACCAGTGTGTGATACTATGTTGTAGTGTGTGTGTTTTTGAAAGCTTGTGTGTGATGTCTGAGGGAAAAGTTTGGTTTTTCAGCTAGAGTGAATGGTTTTGAGTGTAGAGCTTCATTTAGACCTGAAAATAGGATGTTTGGGGAATTGGGTGAGACGTTATGGATTTGTGTTTACTGTTTTGAGAATACGAGGCATAGTTTCAAGAAATGTGTTTAAGCAATCGAGAAAAACTGTAATCTCTTGCTTACATCACATCTACACTTTGTTTGTTTTAATGAGAGGATTTGCAAGCTTGTGTAACTCAGCAGCATTGAACAAAACTCCCAGCTTTTTGAGCGGTGAGTGGATTCTGACTAACTTAAACACATCTGATTGGCCACTGCATTCATGAAATCAACAGATATGTCAGTGATTGGCTACATTACTCACCGCTGCAAAAAAACAGGTTGTAAATAGAAACCTATGGCCAGCCCCACAAGTTAACAGGATTGGTTACATGTTTGTGAAGGTAAGAAAGGCGATTTCAAACCACATTTTTGAGATTGTCTTTGGTAAAGCTATAGTTTTAAGGACAAAATGTTTAGGAATGGTGTTGACAGATGAATTAGCTTATGGTTTGTCTTTAAGCATATTAAAAACACCAGACATGTAAACAATGTTAAACTTGATTTTCACCACGAGGTCTAATTATTGCTTTAGACTGAAATCAAACTTTTAAAGTGCATGTAAGTTCCTATATTTGTGTTGCTTATGCTTGTATGGTTATTTCTCGTTGTAACTGATCCTCCGTCTGTCCTTACTCCATTCATTTATTCATCCTTCTTCCCTTCTTCCCTTCTTTCCTTCTTCCTTCTCCTCTGTCTCCTTCCCATGTCTTTCTCCCTTACCGTTCCTTTGGAGAGACTTGCCAGCAGGAAAGCCTTATTGAATCATGTAAAACTTTCTCTCCTCTGATTGAATTGCCAGATAAATTGCCTTCGTCCTGTGCGAGCCAAGCTACGTGTAAGAGCTTACAGTGATAACCCATTAAGACTGTATTCATTTAAATAGCTTTCTTTGAGATGGACATCAATAAAAAGCTTTAAAATAAGCCCTGTTGTGTAAACCAAGCACGTTAAAGAGATGCTAGCAAGGCCCAACAGCAGAAAGCTTTACTAACTCTCTTAAAAATAAACGACAGGATGAACTGATATGTCACACCATCCCCTGTGAGAGAAGGAGGGATAGAGGCTTCAAATTCTTTCCGAATGACAGCTGGACATCAATACACGTTGCCTCCCATTCAGAGTGACAGTAAAAGCTCTATTGATTTTTAGCAGATTAAAAACACAGCAGGGAGCAATTTAAACTAGACTCACTTTTCAAAGTGTCTTTAGCCACTCCAACGAATGTTATTCCAGCAACATAATCATATCTGAGAATCTGTCTGACCAACACAAATACATATATGCCATTATAAAAGTAGTTCTGGGAGACGGTAGTGTGTCAAAACATTTTCCAATGTTATGCGTTTCAAAACGCTGAGTTGAAGGGGCTGTGAGAGATTGTCGCTATAGCATTTCTGCAAAAATGTCAATACCAATTTGACAATCAATAGCTGCTTCAGTTTTGGACTAAGCCAAACACAGTGTCTATCCTTAATATCATTACACACAATTTAGAAAATTACAGTGGAGGATCATTTAACTTCATTTCTAATCAATACATTTTGATGCCACCGTCATAAACTGTAATTACTCAATAAGACAGAAGAATATATGACATCATATAATCTATTACCTACACATCAATATTTTCTACAACAATACATAACAATGCTTCATCCACAATTATTACTTTAAGTACTACATTGCCCTGAAAAACAAAAGATCTATTTCTACATGATCTGACCCTTAAAAATTACTTTAATTGTAACCTTTGCAATCAGGTTGATTGTATTAAATATTATAGAACCTACATATTTTAAATATAAAATACTAATATTAAATTATATGGATATAATATATATATTATACTATATACTATATGGATAAAACAAGACATTTTAAATAAATGTAAATACATTGATTAACTCCAATCATTTGAAAATTTCCACTGACTGTATAAATATCAAAAGAGATGTATGGCTATAAAATCAAAGCAATAGCTTTGCCTGAACATATGTTGAAATGTCAAATGGGGCTGCTGGTCTGAGAGATCAGGAGAAAAAACATTACATCAGAAAATTAGTTAGTAAACAAACAGAAATCCATTAAGGAACAGGCCTCAATAAGCAGCTGCACACACTTAGAAGTGACTGGAGCTGTTCCCTGAGGTTCGTAGAGGTATCCATTTAAATAAAACTCAATGATTGTCTTCCACACACACAGAGAGAGAGAGAGAGAGAGAGAGAGAGAGAGAGAGAGAGAGATCAAATTAAGAGAGATTTTATGTAGAAATCAGTTTTCCCATACCACAGGGACTAAAACAAAAAAAGGAAATAAGAACAGACAGGGAGAAATATACAGAAAAAGAGAGTGAAAACTATGAAGTAAGGCAGAAGTGAGAGAAAGCGAGAGGACGTAGATGAAAGAGTTGTGAGGAGTGAGGTAAGAGGAGCAGAGAATGTGTGATAGGTCTAAAACATTCTGACAATTAAAACCTACGACACCGTCCCGGCAGTAAATACAGTGGGCTGAATCAATAGCGGCCAGCCATAAACACAGACACATAAGATACAGCTGCACAAAACGCTATGGATTTCCAATGGGGCCTGTGACATCAGCCACTTTCAAATGCAAATATTAACTTATGCACATTGTCCTTCTGGTGGTTGGGAACCTATCGATTGGATAAAACTAACTCTATTGATCACTGAATAGTTAATGGAGATAATTAAATCTATGAAGTACAGTACTTAAGACTGTTTCTGAAGTCCTCACACAGACTCAGGGGACACACAGAAGACTTCCACTTTCACCATGCCCTCATGCAGTATAAATTAATGTTAGTACGATCTGAAAAAAGAAACCGAGGAGCAGACTAACGCATACTGTACAGTACAAGTACACTATAAAATCAATTAAAATGATGACAATGTTTCAGATATTACAGAACGGCATATTGGTGCTTGTATATTTTACAGCTTATAACTGTGTATTTCATTAAGTGATATAATGTTAATATACCAACTACCAAAAACATTTTACCTTGTAAAATGTAAAATGTACTGAAAATCACCAAAATAGGTGGTACAATAATCATCATCAATGTCCATAAAACATGGAAATGTCAACCAAACACCAAAGACAAAACACCATCGGGGTAACACACATGACACTCAAATAATGCAACAAAAATTAATTATTAATTAAATAACATGTAATGCAAAAACACCCTAAAAAAATATATATAAAAATACGAAAAAAAAAAT
>NW_015549559.1:416092-420690 GCF_001515605.1 Sinocyclocheilus anshuiensis | reverse complement strand
TATATACACACACAAAATAATCATATGTGTCACACAGGAAAGTTAAACCCTTTACTGTTTTTCACAGTTTTTACTTTATTTGAAGTAAGCAAGTTTTGTTTCTAACATATATGGTAAGATAAATTACAATTGACCAATTAGTAGGTTTTTACTGTAGCATTTTTACAGATTTGTTTCTGTAAAAAATTCCAAAATAAATAAATAAATACACTTTATAAAATTATAAAATAAATGTTTTAGAGAAAAAATCCTCATAAAAAATTAGGCTGTCATCCAAGTAAAAAAAAAATAAAAAATGCACAAAAAAATATCCCTAATCGACCAGCATAATTTATGACGTTAAGAAGTGCTGGAAACAGGAAAAGGTTGCTGTAGGAATAGCATTAAAGGGCAGTGTGCAGTACGCAGGCCAATGTTAAACAAACTGCCAATCAATATCTCTTTTATTAGTGGTCACAATCAATGCAGGACTGACAGAGCAGGCCAATTAACACTATTGATCTAAAGAAAAGAGGGAAAGGAGGCGCATACCGGAAAAGGCTGAGATAGACAATGGCAAACTGACAAAAGGAAAGTCTCTGATTCAGGGAAAATCTCACTCTCTCCTCTCTCCATTTCCCTCACAGAACGATGGGGTTTAAAACACTGGGTTCCCACACCGTGTGGCCCCCTGGGGTGTGGTGTGGAAGACACCGTGACAGAAAGCAGACCTGGACCATCTCCCATGAGGAAGGGGGGGTTAGGGGGCAGTGGCCCCTGTCTAGTGGTGCTGCCTGCATGTGACGTGGGGTCTGCATTGGGAAAGCTGCTGCTCCTCTCTTCTCATCACACATGGAGCATTCTAATAAGGCCAGACTGCACATTCCCCTCCTCACGCCCTCAACCCCAGGGAACCGTCCAGATAGTCTGCATGCGTGAACGTTTGTGCACGTGTGCAACTATTGATCGCGGTTTCAAAGATAAAAGACTCATTCCCACAATGAACATCATCAGCTCCATGCATTTGCAAACAGCAGCCTTGATTAGCCACGTTTAAAGTCCTTATCGTCAAGCGTTTCAGCTGTGAACTACTTTAACACAATCCACATTGCTTTCCGAGCATGTTCCCAGTTTTTCTAAGTTTTCCATTCATATATTTTCCATTCCTCTCCACTGAGTACAAATCTCTCCAGCAGTGTTCTCCTTCCTGTGCCATGTCCTGTTCGCATGGAGACAGGGTCAGAGGGCCATATGGTGAGTGTCAGCCGTGCTGCGGCTCTTATGAGGGGTTATCATGGAGCTGAGCTACCTGACCCCTGCGCCCTGCTCACACTCAGACAGCAGCAGGAAATGTGACAAGAAGAGCGACTGAGAAAAGAGGAAAAAGAAGTGAGGGCTTCCTAAAGGAAGATGGGACTATATAGTGGTTGTGGTAAACAACCACATTTTTATCTTATATAAGTTTCAGATATATGTTTGATGGGTTTGTAAAAAATATATATATATACTGTATATATATAAAATGACATTATTGGATGTAACCTTCCTGTAACAGGTCAGATAAGGCTCCTCTCTTCAAATACAACTTGATCTGATTTGACATTGTGAGACATAAAGAGTGCTGTGCATATCAGTACAAAGTTTGCTTGACTGTAAGGGAAACTTTGAGGCATGGATATATCTCTACAAACAGCAAACATGCATGAAAAGTATGGAAAACCATTTCTGCCTCAGAGTTTAAAAAAAAAATAATAATAATAAGGTAATTGTGAATTTATATCACAATGTTTAAATGTTTAAATCATAGTTGCAACTATATTTTTCTTAATTGCATCTTTATATCTTATCTTTTTATCTCGCACTTTTAATTGCAAATTTATATCTCAAAATATTACTTTTTATCTCAATTGCAACTTTTTGCTCCTAATTGCTTTTTTATCTTGCAATTGCAACTTCATATCTCACAATGTGACAATGTGACTGTATATCTTAAAATGTGACTTTACATCTCACAATTGCAACTTTATTTCTCTGAATTGTAAAAAAAAAAAAAATAATAATAATAATTTGGCAGACACCTTTATCCAAAGGAACTTACATTGCATTCAAGGTATACTGGTATACTGTACAGTTTACCAGTTTATGCATTCTCTGGGAATTGAACCCATTATCCTGGTATTGCTAGTGCCATACTCTACTGTTTGAGGATTTGCAAAAATTGTGACACAATATCTCATATGTGCATTTTATCTTCCAATTGCAGTTTTATATCTCACAACAAGATTTTATTTCTTATTTTAAAGTAATCTAATATGCACCATTTTATTTGTACTCTGATGCAGAAACAGGCCTCCATAGATGACATAAAAATGTCCTTTTAGACAAAAATACCTGTCTGGATTGTTCGGTGGATGTTCCAAAACTTCCTGTAAACACTGTAATATAAGTTACATTGAGCAATGGAGTGATGTAATTACACAATCAGTATAAAAATATGTTTGGGGCTGGGAAATAAACAGACTGCCTGTTGGAGGTGGATCTGATGGGCCTTGGAGGAGAGTTTGTCAGCAAAGTATTTAAAAAAAAATAAGCTCATGAAATCTTTCAATCATACAGTGAATGGCAAGAACCTAAGAAATTATGGGGTTGACATACCATCTGTCAAAAGAGGCAACAGTCATCATTATTTCTCTCTCTCCTGTTTGCTCTCCTTTTTACCTCTCACCCCTTTCAGCCTGTGCCTTCAAAACCTAATGAATCTCAGACGGGCATACCAAAGATTTAAATATATATATATATATATATATATATGAAACCAAACTGGTCTTTGCTGTTTGCCTTGTTCGTTGGGTATGAAAGTTTAACTGAGCCCCTCATTTAGAAGGTGCTTTGATGAATTAAAAAGGATTGAGAGTTTACGCTCTTTCTCTTTCTCTCTATTTTCTGAGGCTGGATGAGTTTTATGCTATCCACCAAAGCGTAAAATATTCACTGTATGGGACTGAGTGCATTCATCTGGGGTGTCAGCCCATCAAACAAAGAGCTACTCAATAATCTGAGATTTGAAACGCAGTCCTCTAAAATAAATCTTTACATCTCTGCTATAGCTCCACTGTTCACTTATTCATCCTCTGCCTGTCCTCTGTGGGCCCAAATTCTTACTCCCCAACCAGACAGAGAACCACACACAATACACACTGCACACCAGATAGATATAATAGGATTTCAAATTGAATCTCTCCTCACTGAAATCACCAAATGAAACCCTGTGGTCAGCAGTGGCAAGAATACTAGACCAAAAAAATTCAATTTGTTCTATCAGCTGAAGTTGCTGGTGAGTTACGTTTTTTGACAAGGTGCAAATTATTCTCTCACTTCTTTCACACATTTTCATCATTTCTGTAACTGCTTGTACAATTTGTTTCAGATTACATTTTCTTCCTTTGATTAAATTTCACCCTTATGATCAACAGTATTAAATGTAAAAACTGCCTTTAATAGTACTAAAATTGAGCACTACTCCCTAGCCAACAAAACATGGAATAAATAATTTTACCATCAGGCACCAGTATTCATGTAATGCCATGCCTTCTTAAAATAAACTGTCTAAAACATACTTTAACATGCTCTAATGTTGTTTCATAGAAATGCAAAAAATATATAATACAACACAATATAATGTGACTTTTTTCATCTCTAAAGAGGCAATTTAGTTCAGGCAAAGGAATAAATCAGACAAACAGAGTGTAATACTCATATTTTTGCCTGGCCTGCAGGGTTAAAACATGAAACAGGAATGCATTTTACGTTCCAATTCAAATTCTGAATTTGAAATTAATTTTAACTGAGGTTGCAAATAAGAAGTAGAATTAAATTTGAATTTAAATCAAAGGAAGTAGAATTAAAATAATTTGTTTTTTTTTAATCATGTAGAAATGTAATGCATTTAAAAACTTTCCATATTTAAAAACGTTGGCTTCATAACCTTGTTTGAAAGGTTTTTTTGTTTGTTTGTTTGAAGATTTTATAGGCCTTATAGACAGACTAATTTAGAACAGGGTGGAAGAACACTACATTTCCCAGAATGCCATTATCTGTTGAATTTTGTTGAATTCAGTAAATTCCCCCACATCCCGTGGGGGTGGCAAATTTAATTCAAATTCTTACTTATTAATTAACTTTGGGTTAAACTGAAATGTTTGATGACAGGAATAATAATAAAAACAAATACAAATTGTAACTACAAACAGTTCTGCATTGATTTCTTAAGATAACGTCTTGCGGACCACCATAGTGGACATCGCACGACCCAGAGACTGCGCCATAACCTTCGTCGCTCGTAGCGCGAGGTCCGCCGCGGTGCTCGTTGGGAGGAGCGCCAAAGGATACGACTGGTACGCTCCTTGTAAGGGCCCAGCACGTTCCATTGGCAGCTCAACTGGCTGCGGAGTGCCTCAGACCACCCTCACTACTGCCTGAATTAGCCCCCCCTGGCTGCCGCCAAGAGGAGAACTAGATCACGGCAGAGGCAACGGAACTCCTCCCCTTGAGGAAACGGAGCTTGGCCCGCGACTCCGAGATGATCATCTTCCCGCAATGAGAAGATGACTCATCCACAA
>NW_015549559.1:386328-415666 GCF_001515605.1 Sinocyclocheilus anshuiensis | reverse complement strand
CGCATGCCAATGTGCATTGGCTCGTTTAGTTTACACTCGAAGTAGATTGGTCTCTCTAAGCGAGATCCCAATTTCGTCAGTCATCCGACGTGACGTCGAGAGTGACCGACTGAAAGGGAACATGGTTCACTAGAGCAACTGAACCTGATATCCTTATGTGAGAGAAAATTGCTGGTCAGGCAAAACTCTTAAAAGCACTATATTGCATTTCAAGCACCAAACACTCTGCTTTAATCTGTGTTTACTTAGAGAAGCTGACTCTAAAACAATAAAGGAAACACCTATAAGGGCTGATCCAAGTTTCTCAGTCCCCAAAGTAAGCTTGACAATCTGCTAATCAGGAATTAGCAGTAGCAACGAAAAGCTGCAGTTGGTTTTGAAATTTGATGAGGCATGTGCGGCCAAGCCAAGGTCAAGGGCTATGTAAGAGCCATGTCGAGAACTAGTTTACAATAACCAGCTACTTTAGCAATCAAAGGTATTTAATTTCACTTTCTGTACAGTTAACAAGAGCGTTTGATGTTGGCAGCTATGTAACATCTGCTTTTATGTTCCGCAAAGGGAATTTTTTTCCCAATAGGCCTGCTATAGTGAAATCCAGATTCAAGTTTGGGGAAACTAACCTCAGTCGGTTCTGGAGGTACATAATGCATGTGATTTGAATGAAAAATACAAAAAAAGAAAAAAAAAATTAAATGAAATGAGATGAGATGAAATAGCCATGTCTGAATGGCACTCCACAGTAACAGTATTCTGTCCTGGAAATGAAAATCCACAACACTGTAAAAAGAGTACCGGGTGACATTCCTAGAGTGTTACATAAGAGTAGAGTGAATCCAAGCTGTGTCTGGGATAAAACAATATCTCTCTCTCTCTCTCTCTCTCTCTCTCTCTCTCTCTCTCTAACCAAAGGAAGTTGGTTAGACTATGTCATGTTCTTTTGTTCTTCAGTTTGTTTATATCAAAGAGGAAATACAGAAATTATGAACGATACATCAGTGTAGCGCTTTCACTTCTTTCATATTTTTCATCTTGCAATCACAAATCATTTTTATTCCCAGATTAAATTGCTTTGTAAAAACAATGTTTATCTACAGAAAAGAACATGAAATGACATGAAATGAAATGCTAGTTTAGATGATTTTTTTACTTGGGAACATTGGTTTCACATCAGAAATAATGCACCATTAAGCACTGACACAACAAGGCTCGACGGGAAAGATGAAAATAAAATGTGTGGGGGAAATATTTTTAGAGCCATCTGGCTTACGTTTGAGAGCGAGCATGGAGAAGAAAAACCTCTCCAGTGCCTGGCCTGCAAATGAGGACCAGAGGCCTCAGCAATTGAACTGTCATTGCAGGAGAGGCCGTTTTGTTCACGGGCATGAGAGCGGGTTTCAACAGTCCCTGTCTGTTCCCACTTACCTCCAGAGCGGCACAATCTCACCTGAAGATAAAAGCAGTCAGGTCAATTTTCTTAAACCTACAGAATAACAACAGTTACGTGATGATGACTACCAATTGGTCACTTTCAGTTGCTCCTAAATCCCAGGGATAAAAACCTGAAACTAAAATATGCGGTCATAATGGGGGATAAATGAATGTTCTTTTCTGCCTGTACATGTAACTTAATCTTTAATTCTCCCGCCCTACACGGCTCAACATTTTCCCTCCTCTGGCATTCTTTCAATCCAGGAGTAAAATCAAAAGTGAAAGAAAACTTCTCAATTAGTTGGACTTTTCCTGACATTGCTGCATGGTGCCCAAGATGAGGCTTTGAAGTAAGAGCAAGTGGAAAAGTACATCTGACATCACAACAGCCTGGATTGCTTTAATGTTTGCAGAAAATTCGACTTAACCTACTGTCCTGCCCTGCACACCAAAAGCACAGCAGTCTCAGAATCCAGACCGAAATAATGGAGATTGGGACCTTGCAATGAACCATATCCCCCGTGTCTCTGTCGCAGCCCTTCATCTTCCAACCAACTGTAAAAAAACAGCTACAAAACAGTGCATCCCTCAGAAGTGTTTATGCAAACAAACACCAAGCATGGCTATTTGTATGACTTGGCACCAGCGTTTGGTTAACCACCCACAAGCATTTGCAGATGGGACCTTTTCCAGGGGGGCCATAAGCGCGGTGAGAAGGGAGAGAGGGAGAGGAAGAGAGAGGGGTCACAGAGGAGAGGATGACTGCAGAGCTGCAGAAGTTTTAGAACCACACAAGATGTTGCAGATGTTGTCGTCTGCACAGATCATGGTGAAGGGTTATAATTACTGACACACTAATGTAATACTGGACTTATTTGTCCCCACAATTTACTGGCAAGTTGAATGGAATCGGTATGTGTGTGTTTTGAACATCCTTTACTAGTTGCCATACTCTGAGCATTGCATATGCATCTACACACTATTAAATAAGGATCATTGTGTCATCATTTATGCACCATCATGATGTTCCAACCTTGTAGGATTTAATTTCTTCTGCTGATCTCACTGACCTCAAACTTTTGAACAGTAAATTATAAAAGTTTAAGGTCAGTAGGATTTTAGGAATGAATACTTTTATTCAGCAAGGATACTATTAAGCAGCACAACTGTTTTCAACATTGATAATAATAAGAATAAATGTTTCTTCTGCACCAAATCAGCATAGTAGAGTGATTTCTGAGAATGTGACACTGGAGTAATTCAGCCTTTTCACCACAGGAATGGAATAAAATTAAATAAAAATTAAATAATAAACAAATAACTAAACATAACATACAAATAAAATAAAGTTAGTTGTTTTATTTTATTGCATTTTTGTCCTTGGTGAGCATAAGAGACCCCATTTATTTTGTTTTGTTTTCCAAAAAACATAACATAAGTAGGTAAGTAAACAATGACAGAATTTTCATTCAAATTCAACAAATTTACTAGAGGGCCTTTTTAGAAACACACAGAGACATTGACTGAGTCATCCAAGTATCTGCCAGTTAAATCTCAATGTAACAAGTTACAAATCCCTGACAGCACAGAAACACTGATTCAATTACACTGGGACATTTAGAGCTGCTGCCAGCTGAACAGTCCTGTTCACACAAACTCAACAAAACAATGAAGAACAAACTTAAATGTACATTATAAACTATAGTGCACCCACACATTCATCCATGTTCAATGTCATTTTTTGCTGAGTTGAGAAAATATAATAAATTGAAGGTTTTAAGTGTTGTTAATTAAAAATAAATAAAAATTAATTAATTAATGATAATAACAACAACAAAAATATGTAAAAAAAATAATAATAATAAATAAATAAATAAAAAAATACAAATGGGAATTGAATGTGATTTTTGTCAGACACTTACAAATGTTAACTGCAATAAAATGAAAATGTATATTATAGTTTAAATTTATATTAAATGCAATTAGTTGAACTTAAAAGTGCTTTTTTGACCCACTTACAAGTAGGACTTAAGTACATCTTTGTATGCAATTGCATAATTACTTCTATTGTTTACTTCTATTATATATGGTTGAAGGCAACTGCCAAACATTTATAAATGTATTTATTTTCTAAAATATTTTATTATTTTTTTCCTCTTATAGTACAATATAGCAAGAGAGATGGAAATAGGGAGATCAGCACAAGACCCATGCCAGATTCGAACCCTGGTCCCCATGAGCCAGCAGCTCATATACAGTATAAAGTTATACAATTTAGTACATTTAAAATATATTAAATGTATATCAAATAACACACTACAGTTCAATTATGATTAAATTATGATAATTTATGATTATTAATTATGTTAAATTATAAGTATTTTGCATGTGCTTTATAATGATAGTCAACAAAGTAAAACATTTAATTTTATATAATTTTTACAAGGTGCAATTTTTAAAAGTGTACTTACTGTATGTGTGTTAAGAAACTGTCATGAAAGTGTACTCTTTAAGTACACTTATATGGCTTTTTATTACATTATAATTATATTATCTGCAAATACAATTTTTAAAAAATATACTGATTTGAAATACACTACAAGTGCACTTTCAATACAATTAAGGGCACATCTTTTTCACAAGGGTATTAATTAAAACATTAATGTAAAATACTCCTGAAAAATAACTCGATAGTTTAGGCATATGCACCATCTTTTAAAACAATGTATCTAATCAGCAAATATATGTGTAATTAATCATTTACAGAAAATGGAGCAATTATATGATTTCAAACTTGACATTGAGCAACATCAAAGCAAGTCTTCGCATGCCAATGTGCATTGGCTCGTTTAGTTTACACTCGAAGTAGATTGGTCTCTCTAAGCGAGATCCCAATTTCGTCAGTCATCCGACGTGACGTCGAGAGTGACCGACTGAAAGGGAACATGGTTCACTAGAGCAACTGAACCTGATATCCTTATGTGAGAGAAAATTGCTGGTCAGGCAAAACTCTTAAAAGCACTATATTGCATTTCAAGCACCAAACACTCTGCTTTAATCTGTGTTTACTTAGAGAAGCTGACTCTAAAACAATAAAGGAAACACCTATAAGGGCTGATCCAAGTTTCTCAGTCCCCAAAGTAAGCTTGACAATCTGCTAATCAGGAATTAGCAGTAGCAACGAAAAGCTGCAGTTGGTTTTGAAATTTGATGAGGCATGTGCGGCCAAGCCAAGGTCAAGGGCTATGTAAGAGCCATGTCGAGAACTAGTTTACAATAACCAGCTACTTTAGCAATCAAAGGTATTTAATTTCACTTTCTGTACAGTTAACAAGAGCGTTTGATGTTGGCAGCTATGTAACATCTGCTTTTATGTTCCGCAAAGGGAATTTTTTTCCCAATAGGCCTGCTATAGTGAAATCCAGATTCAAGTTTGGGGAAACTAACCTCAGTCGGTTCTGGAGGTACATAATGCATGTGATTTGAATGAAAAATACAAAAAAAAAAATTAAATATTAAATGAAATGAGATGAGATGAAATAGCCATGTCTGAATGGCACTCCACAGTAACAGTCCTGGAAATGGGAAATGAAAATCCACAACACTGTAAAAAGAGTACCGGGTGACATTCCTAGAGTGTTACATAAGAGTAGAGTGAATCCAAGCTGTGTCTGGGATAAAACAATATCTCTCTCTCTCTCTCTCTCTCTCTCTCTCTCTCTCTCTCTAACCAAAGGAAGTTGGTTAGACTATGTCATGTTCTTTTGTTCTTCAGTTTGTTTATATCAAAGAGGAAATACAGAAATTATGAACGATACATCAGTGTAGCGCTTTCACTTCTTTCATATTTTTCATCTTGCAATCACAAATCATTTTTATTCCCAGATTAAATTGCTTTGTAAAAACAATGTTTATCTACAGAAAAGAACATGAAATGACATGAAATGAAATGCTAGTTTAGATGATTTTTTTACTTGGGAACATTGGTTTCACATCAGAAATAATGCACCATTAAGCACTGACACAACAAGGCTCGACGGGAAAGATGAAAATAAAATGTGTGGGGGAAATATTTTTAGAGCCATCTGGCTTACGTTTGAGAGCGAGCATGGAGAAGAAAAACCTCTCCAGTGCCTGGCCTGCAAATGAGGACCAGAGGCCTCAGCAATTGAACTGTCATTGCAGGAGAGGCCGTTTTGTTCACGGGCATGAGAGCGGGTTTCAACAGTCCCTGTCTGTTCCCACTTACCTCCAGAGCGGCACAATCTCACCTGAAGATAAAAGCAGTCAGGTCAATTTTCTTAAACCTACAGAATAACAACAGTTACGTGATGATGACTACCAATTGGTCACTTTCAGTTGCTCCTAAATCCCAGGGATAAAAACCTGAAACTAAAATATGCGGTCATAATGGGGGATAAATGAATGTTCTTTTCTGCCTGTACATGTAACTTAATCTTTAATTCTCCCGCCCTACACGGCTCAACATTTTCCCTCCTCTGGCATTCTTTCAATCCAGGAGTAAAATCAAAAGTGAAAGAAAACTTCTCAATTAGTTGGACTTTTCCTGACATTGCTGCATGGTGCCCAAGATGAGGCTTTGAAGTAAGAGCAAGTGGAAAAGTACATCTGACATCACAACAGCCTGGATTGCTTTAATGTTTGCAGAAAATTCGACTTAACCTACTGTCCTGCCCTGCACACCAAAAGCACCGCAGTCTCAGAATCCAGACCGAAGTATTGGAGATTGGGACTGTCGCAGCTCTTCAACCTCCAGCCAACTGTAAAAAAGCAGCTACAAAACAGTGCAGCCCTCAGAAGTGTTTATGCAAACAAACACCAAGCATGACTATTTGTATGACTTGGCACCAGCGTTTGGTTAACCACCCACAAGCATTTGCAGATGGGACCTCTTCTAGGGGGCCACAAGTGCAGTGAGAAGGGAGAGAGGGAGAGGAAGAGAGAGGGGTCACAGAGGAGAGGATGACTGCAGAGCTGCAGAAGTTTTAGAACCACACAAGATGTTGCAGATGTTGTCGTCTGCACAGATCATGGTGAAGGGTTATAATTACTGACACACTAATGTAATACTGGACTTATTTGTCCCCACAATTTACTGGCAAGTTGAATGGAATCGGTATGTGTGTGTTTTGAACATCCTTTACTAGTTGCCATACTCTGAGCATTGCATATGCATCTACACACTATTAAATAAGGATCATTGTGTCATCATTTATGCACCATCATGATGTTCCAACCTTGTAGGATTTAATTTCTTCTGCTGATCTCACTGACCTCAAACTTTTGAACAGTAAATTATAAAAGTTTAAGGTCAGTAGGATTTTAGGAATGAATACTTTTATTCAGCAAGGATACTATTAAGCAGCACAACTGTTTTCAACATTGATAATAATAAGAATAAATGTTTCTTCTGCACCAAATCAGCATAGTAGAGTGATTTCTGAGAATGTGACACTGGAGTAATTCAGCCTTTTCACCACAGGAATGGAATAAAATTAAATAAAAATTAAATAATAAACAAATAACTAAACATAACATACAAATAAAATAAAGTTAGTTGTTTTATTTTATTGCATTTTTGTCCTTGGTGAGCATAAGAGACCCCATTTATTTTGTTTTGTTTTCCAAAAAACATAACATAAGTAGGTAAGTAAACAATGACAGAATTTTCATTCAAATTCAACAAATTTACTAGAGGGCCTTTTTAGAAACACACAGAGACATTGACTGAGTCATCCAAGTATCTGCCAGTTAAATCTCAATGTAACAAGTTACAAATCCCTGACAGCACAGAAACACTGATTCAATTACACTGGGACATTTAGAGCTGCTGCCAGCTGAACAGTCCTGTTCACACAAACTCAACAAAACAATGAAGAACAAACTTAAATGTACATTATAAACTATAGTGCACCCACACATTCATCCATGTTCAATGTCATTTTTTGCTGAGTTGAGAAAATATAATAAATTGAAGGTTTTAAGTGTTGTTAATTAAAAATAAATAAAAATTAATTAATTAATGATAATAACAACAACAAAAATATGTAAAAAAAATAATAATAATAAATAAATAAATAAAAAAATACAAATGGGAATTGAATGTGATTTTTGTCAGACACTTACAAATGTTAACTGCAATAAAATGAAAATGTATATTATAGTTTAAATTTATATTAAATGCAATTAGTTGAACTTAAAAGTGCTTTTTTGACCCACTTACAAGTAGGACTTAAGTACATCTTTGTATGCAATTGCATAATTACTTCTATTGTTTACTTCTATTATATATGGTTGAAGGCAACTGCCAAACATTTATAAATGTATTTATTTTCTAAAATATTTTATTATTTTTTTCCTCTTATAGTACAATATAGCAAGAGAGATGGAAATAGGGAGATCAGCACAAGACCCATGCCAGATTCGAACCCTGGTCCCCATGAGCCAGCAGCTCATATACAGTATAAAGTTATACAATTTAGTACATTTAAAATATATTAAATGTATATCAAATAACACACTACAGTTCAATTATGATTAAATTATGATAATTTATGATTATTAATTATGTTAAATTATAAGTATTTTGCATGTGCTTTATAATGATAGTCAACAAAGTAAAACATTTAATTTTATATAATTTTTACAAGGTGCAATTTTTAAAAGTGTACTTACTGTATGTGTGTTAAGAAACTGTCATGAAAGTGTACTCTTTAAGTACACTTATATGGCTTTTTATTACATTATAATTATATTATCTGCAAATACAATTTTTAAAAAATATACTGATTTGAAATACACTACAAGTGCACTTTCAATACAATTAAGGGCACATCTTTTTCACAAGGGTATTAATTAAAACATTAATGTAAAATACTCCTGAAAAATAACTCGATAGTTTAGGCATATGCACCATCTTTTAAAACAATGTATCTAATCAGCAAATATATGTGTAATTAATCATTTACAGAAAATGGAGCAATTATATGATTTCAAACTTGACATTGAGCAACATCAAAGCAAGTCTTACTTTATTGCATGAAATGCAAAGCTTTTATTAACATAGCTAGATTGATAACTTTATTATATCTCTAGTAGACAAAGATAATTGAAGAATAAAGTCTTCCTGACTCTGGTAAATTTATCCATCTACTTTAGATGAAGTTTGTTTTGGATTTTGCTGGGCACTGTTATGGCCACATCCATTATAATTTGAGGGTTTCTCATTAGAATATTTATTACCTTCTTTTCAATTTTTGGATAATTTAGCAGTGTTAATACCTGGCCAGAAATGAAGCGAGCAGAGACAGTTAGAGATAATTCAGGATCTCGTATGTCTGGGATTCATCTGAATATATCAGGAATATCAGACTTGTTTAATGAGATATCACTCTGCTTCGATCCTGAGTGTCCCCTCCCCCTCGCTCTGCCCCTTTCTGAGCAGTGCCTTATTATTATTTCATAAAAAAGCTCTGATCTGTCTTATGAAAAAGCAGAAAAGCTTTGTGAAATTCATTAAAGCAGCCTGAGAAATGTATTAAATGAGAAGGTGAAGCTGGCTGTTGGTTTAACCTTTCTGCTGTGAGGCTTTGAGCCTCCATAATTTCTATGCAAGGCTAACAGAGGCCCAGACACACACTCACACACACACAAATGTAAACGAAGAGACCATTCAAATTCCCTTGTCACAGAGAATGCTATAATTCAAAGTTTGGAAAACATCAAATCTATCCATCTTTCCATCCATCTACCCGTTTTAGAAGATTGCGGACCATACACATTCCTATATGAATGGATGTGATGGTATCATCACGAACTATCTCGCAAGATCCTGAAATCCGTGAGAGCGATAGGAATGAAAAGTGATAGGTGTGTAGGACTGGTCACGCTCTACCTTTTTAATTAAGGTTGATTTAACTTACGACCCCCCTCCACCCCTCAGTGCTGATCATCAGGTGCTGCTCCACTCCACATGCATTATGGATGAGGCTGCCCATATGCACTTGGGCTATCATGTGTGCCCTTGCACAAGGCTTTAGAGAAACTACAGTAAACTATCACATATAGGATATTCTGACCTTCCTCTCAACTGGTTCCTCTTTCTCTAATTGTGCTCTCGTAACAGGAGAAGTTTGTGGGATAATCACTGATCTATAACATATAGAGATGGGGATGTGGGTATTTTTGGAAATCCTCAATAATCAGACATATTTGTTTTCCTTTTTGATTACCTACCAAACCTACAAGATAATGTATAACCATGCATATGAGAGGCCCAGGCTAGTTGTCACATGGGCTACATTGAAGTAAGGAAGGTTCTGACTAAATTGCACACGTATTTTCTCTAATAGTGGATTTGTATATTGGTTTCAAACCAATTTCTGAGTTTCAGACAAAAAAATCAATATCCTATTTTTTTTTTCTTTGACTACTGAGTGACCACAACAAAAACTAGTTTGCATTTTTAACCAAAAGGTTAAACTGTATTCTAAGGGTATTCTTGTCAGTCAGGAAAAGCTGACACAACTTCATTGGGTCAGGTTTGTGTCTTTTAAATTTTATTTTTTATACAATTTACTTATTTTAATACTTTTGGGCAAAATAGTTCAGACATTTGTAAGCATTAACTTATATATTCTTGCTGTTTCGTGAGTGTGTGTTTTTACTGTTTGTCAAAACATTCAATTTGCCAAATCACTGTAATGGCAGGTTCCATTGTGACAACCTATTAATATAAAGTGACAATATGCCCTATTCAAAATAATCTATTTTAATCAAATAAAAAAAACGTAGTTCTCTGAAAAATACTCACTGGAGTCAACTAATCTACATACATGTACATATCATTTCACAGTAGTATCTCTCCTATCTATCAGTTCCTATTAAGTAAGACAAAAAGGAATAAAGGTTTAAGAGATCATCCAGAAATTTAAATTCTGTAGTCATTTACTCACCCTCATGTCTTTCCAAATTTGTATTTTCTGTCTTCTGTGGAACATAAAAGAAAATATTCTGGCTATAACTTTCTGGCTCCCAAATTTTTTTAAATATCTTCTTTTGTGTTCTTGTTCTACAGAAGAAAGAAAGTCATACAATGCTGGGACGACATAAGAGAGAGTAAATGATGACAGAAATGTTGGGGGTTTATTTTTGGTTGAAGAATCCCTTTAATTGACAGTTTATCTCCTTCATGAGAATAAAACATATCTACAACAAATTTTTTATAATTTATATTTCTTTGTTTTCCAAATGCTCGACACAGAACGTGTTAAGACTGCGGTGACTTGAACTGAACGTGGCACTTGATGGGCCTGCACTGCACGCTCCCGTCATCACAGCGGCTCCATCAGGGCCCGTTCACTGACTCGCAGCTCTCTGGCGCCTCTCGAAGAGTGAGCTTGTAATCGTAAAGAGATCATCGTGGACAAGGTTCTCATCCTTTTTAAGCAATGTCATTGAACTATTCCTCTTATATTATCCCTGAAAAGGATCAAATGAGAGGAGATCGTCGCGGATTGCTGCGCGCTTGGCAGTGACCGCGTGAGTGCTGTGATTCGGTTCTTTTAGTTTTGATATTCCACATTAATTAAATTAGTTTTTCACTGTTTAATGAAATTGGCTAATTTACCTTCACTGTTAGGACCACATGTCCCCATATGGTTGAAATCAAATCAAACTTTATTTGGGCTACTAGTAAAACTGATAAACAAACATGAAAAAATAATGTCTTCATGGAAATCTAAAATGCTAAAAAGGTTTATGTGAGGGTTGGGTTTAGGGCTACAATTACCATCTGACCATTCGCTCAGAATAAAAACAATAGGCTAGAAGTCATACAAACGTGTGTGCCTGTGTGTGTGTGTGTGTGTGTGTGTGTGAATGCACTAATGTTTCAAAAGAAAAGGAAAAAACACTGAGGGGACAGGGGTGTGCAAAACACACCTCAAGAAAAGCGCGAAGCATGACGTGATTGGCAAAGACATCATTCTATCCTCGCAGTCCCGGGATTCGAATGACGTCACACTGATACCCGTGCATGGATGAATTCTAAAAAACTATAGAGGCACAAATAATAGCACAACCACAAGTTCATATCTTGCAAGTCTTACGTTATCCTTTAAGCTTTCTACAGCTGTTTAACAACAATAGTTTTTGTACTTGATGAAGCTTAACTCTAATTTCTCATTTCCTTAAGGGGATTATCTATAGGCTGCATATAAATCTAGGGCTGGCGTAAACATCCTCAGTGCTTCCCAGATAAGTGCAGTCATCTATTATTGAGCGAAATGCCGAGTGTGGAAATGTGTGTAAAACGGTGGATTTGAAGTAGATTTGGTTTCAATCGATCAGCAGGAGAAGAATATTTCTTATGGTAACAAAAGCAGCAGCTATGTCTTTCTCTCAGTTTGGATATCCTTACAATGAAACTTCTCAGGTAAGCATGAAAATTGTATCTTTTTCTCATGTAGATACTTAATGAGCGCGCACACCATAGGGTGATTTTCCACACATTCTGTCATAATCTTTGGACCTCAGTAACTAACACTACTAGGTAGCAGCAGATTGTTCTGTCACTAAGTCCTAAAGTAAAGTTAGGCGATATCGTGGGGTTTGTCAATATTTATAGTAATGGGTTATTTGAATTATAAATGACCTCACGTGTTGTTGTAAACGTGTAAATTACCTTTACGGTGTAATTGTACAGAGTGAGAGCGAGACTCCTCCCTTTGCCGGTAGCCTTTGCCGTCTGTGTGTATAAACTAATTAACAGATAACGGACAGATATTTTTGACAACATAACTTACAATCAATTATAGTTTTACTTTAATGTAAAAACGACGGCTATATTGTTAAAAGAAGCCGCGCTTGCTGCTGGTTAACTTTGTTACCCTGACTCAAAACTTAACAGAAAGTTTTACTTTCAGCTTTGACAAAAACAGATTTTTTTGTTTTTACACCAAACATATACATCAACCCACAAGAAATAATGTTCGCCTATTTTTTAAGTAAATGTTTATGGATGTTTCAATTATTTGTACAATAAATGTCTCAATTAAGTCAAATTAAAGTACACTTCTTATCTTTGTGAATAAAACGCATGGATGAGAATAAAATACAAGCGGTTTCAAGCGAGTTCAGTTCTACGCAAAGCTTCTTAACGTCATCTTACCTTCATTTTCTGTTTTACTAAGGAAACTGTGCGCATGCTTTGTAACGCAAATATAAAATGACATGTCTATCCACAATTTTCTTCATGCAGTTTTTCGTGTCGGCAAACCCCAGTACGACTTGCTGCGATTCGATTTCCAGGTCGGTGACGGAAGGATCGAGCGCGTCTCAGACCGCAGCCTCCTTCTGCTGTCCCTCCTATGAGAACCGGCTGCTGGCTAGCACGCGGAACGAGCTCAACGCCGCGCTCGGGATGTACGGCTCTCCCTACGCAGCAGCAGCGACCGCAGCCGGTCAGAACTACGCCAATTACTTTCCGTACACCTCCGACCCCTCTGCCATCTACTCCAGCCTGGTACGTGTAGCCCTCTCATCAGATATAGCGCGGGTCCTCCGTTCAATCGATTGACTCATTCAAGTCACGGCTTGTTATTGATTATTTTGGCTTGGTAAGAGGACCATGCTGTCTAGCTGTCGGGTGTAATAACTTTGAATAATCAGACGAAATAAACAGAGAATGAAGCGACATAGTCATCTGCTTGCTGTAAAAGGCCCTGCTTGGTTAAATTTGGAATAAATAAATAGAAATGTGTGTATAGCTTATTATGTAAGTGATAAAATAAAGTTACAATTTAAGGACAGTAAGGAGATAAAGTGTTGTTTCCACTGTAAATAATAAATGTCCTTAGCTCAGTGCCAGTAATATATGGCAGCTATATCACATTTTAAAATGTGTAGTTTTTTATTTATCTTTAGAACCCACAATATGAAATCAAAGAGGGGTCAGGCAGTCTTCATGGCACTATAACCCAGCCCACTGCCTACTATCCATATGACCACTCACTGGGCCAGTACCAGTATGACAGGTGAGATTTGTATCTGTTCCACCAATATGATATTTTGATATATAATACTTTGCTTTAAATACAAATTCTGTTAACCTTTTAAAGACGTCACATTTTAATTTAATTCAGGTATGGGACAGTTGATTTTAATGGGTCAACCCGGAGAAAAAATGCCACGCGGGAGACAACAAGCACTCTTAAAACATGGCTTTGTGAACATCGAAAGAACCCATATCCTACAAAGGGTGAGAAGATCATGCTGGCCATTATCACCAAAATGACTCTCACGCAAGTGTCTACCTGGTTTGCCAATGCTAGAAGGAGACTAAAAAAGGAGAACAAGATGACCTGGTCCCCCAAAAACAAAGTGGGTGATGACCGGAAGGAAGACCTCAATAAGAATGACCCAGACAGTATTACCAAAGGTAAGTCATAACGCTTCTCAGCTAAATTAAATTCTGTAAATTAAAAAAGTATTAGACTGTGTTTGTTGTTTGTAAATGCATGTGAATGCTCACTCAGTATCTCTTACTGCTCTTGCACAGACTCCAAAAACAGTAATGATGAGCGGGACCTGCAGTTCAGTGACCTGGATGACATAGAGGACGAGGACTGTGAAAAACTGGACAGTGACTGTGAGAAATCAGGTCAAGATGACCTGTCGACTTCCTCCCCTCCGAAGAGGGACTGTAACCCTGACCTCCCTCTCCACTCGAACTTCCCATCTTTTCCCTGTGGTCTAAAGAGTTGTGGGGCTCTGAACCCTGACTACCTGGATTCTCTGGGCTCCAAACTACAGCAGCAACAGCCCTCACCTCAGTCCACCTCTATCAACACTGTGGCACTCTCTCACTTTGAGTCATCGGAGAAGCCCCGGATCTGGTCGCTGGCACGTACGGCCGCCGCAGGGGTTGTATTAGGCATGCAGCATGGTGGAGATGTACGGACTGGGCCTGTGGACTGTCAGATGCAGGGAGTCAGGTTGCCCACAGTCGGAGGAGTGCAGTGTGGACAGCTGAAGGGCCTTCAGGACCCTACCAGCCTCAGCAATACGGAAAGCCATTACCAAGAAGGACTGCAGGGGATACACAAGGCATACAGTAGTGGGAACTTTAAGACCCTCCAACTCCACTCTTCATCCTATCCTGGACTGACAGAATCCTGCCAGTATTCCTCAATGGAAGGTACACCCTTTCTCTGTTCACAGAGCTATATAACAGGACCAAGTAGCAATCACAGTTATGCCAGGTTAAGTTATCAGCCGTTTGGAATTCTAAATGCTATATTTCAATTATTCAAAATAACTTATTTTTTCTAACTAATTACATACAGATATGCAAAATAAAAAAAATATTAAATACAACTTTTGTATTTGTTTGAGTACTGTTTGTGTAGTTTACTGACAGTTGTGATCTCTTGTGTTTGTGTACTACAGGCTTCACCAGTGCAGGAAAGACAGAGACAGAATCCAGTGTGGACAGTGTGCGACATCCAACAATCCAGGATGTCAAAACCACTGCATTCAGACCTGTGATGAAGAGGTGAGGCAGGTGAGCATGAGTGAATATGCACACACACACACACACACACACACACACATTAACAAATGTATTTTTTTGAACCCATTATGGCAGTGTTCGTATATAACTGATATCTCTCACATAATGATCAGAATAACATTGCATACTTAATATGTGAGAAAATAAGAAAGATCTGCACAGAACATATAAATGTATCTGCAAACTATTGTGTATGGTTACAGGTTTTTTTTTTTTTTAATAAAAATAAATCCAATCATGTAGGATTACATAATATCTGTCACCTCACAGTCTGCATTCAAGTAATGCCATTACACATACTCTCTAGTAACGTATCTTTGATAACAGTAAACATTTGTGATGTACAGCCATCAGCTAAACTGATGAACGTTATTGGATTGTTTGGGCTATTTCTGTCACAAGGATTTCATCACGCAGTTATCCAATATTACCTGTCATTGTTCTCATACATTTTCCTTCTCACTCTGAATTAGGACTGTGGAAATGCCAATAAACACGGGGACATTTTTCTGATCTACATTATGCACTATGGAAAGGAGTCAATGAAGAACTATAAGCCCATGGCAGCAGACACTTGAAATAGTAGCGCAATGAAAATGTGTGCTCTTTCTGGAACTGTGAAAACTGGAGGCAGCCATAATTTTGCACAATATGATTTGATGGTGTCAATAACTTTATGCAATGTTTTATGTATGTATGGGAATAAATTGTGATTTCTTATGTTTGCATTGGCAATCGTAGTTTAGTAATTCTATTTATCTATTTATTGTTTGATTATCCATCGGCTTTATTTATCTGTTACCATGTGTCCTCTCAAGGTTTTGTTGTGCGTTTCATTTATTTCTCTGTGGTCATGTGCTTAATGTTGTGTGATTTACTTTTTTGGAAGCTGGTGTAAAATTTACAGTCAGTCTTTTTACTTTTATTTACCTATTACCAATAAATGAGGTGCGATACTGTGCTCCTGAGGAGTGTGCTATGTTTATATCAAGAGACTGTGAATAAATGTTATTTGTTATTTATAAAATATTTTCTAAGAACTATAATTTTCTCATTTTTGTTTAATGATTTATGTTTATAAATTAATCAGATAGCTCTATACAGTTCAGTTTATCCTCTTGACTCCATGCCTAAAGCCGGGGCATTGCTGGAAGGTCATAAATTCAGACGCGGACGTGAATGGACTCAGCAAGGGTGTGAAGAAAGGGTACATAATTTCCACAGTCATTATTTAATCGGAATTGGCATCAAACACTGTTACTGTTCAGGCTCAGAGAGAGGCAGGAACTGGTTATGAATGCAGCTTTGTCTCCACCGCGCGCGAACAGGTTCATCATCATCCAGATCTGAGTTAACAACGAGGTCACGCGGGAGCATCCATACCATGAAACGCGCATCAAGTGTTTTGATGTTGATCAGTCAATTGCTCGAACTAGCATCCCTGGGGATCTTTAAGCACCCAATTAAACTTGTAAAGCGATGGCTGGGCTGGTTCAAAACCACGGAGAAAAACATGTTTCATTTATTTACAGTGTTAGACTATTTCCCTGTGGAGCAGACAAATGGCTCGGCTGATGAAATTGATGAAAAAATAAGCAAAAGAAATTCACACTATCACGCTTCTAATTCGTATGTCAAGATTGATAGCGTGTAGTTGCTTTAGTGAAAAAGTAAAACAAGCTCTATTCTTCAAACTTTTTTGTTAAAGAAAAACGCGATCACGCAAAAGAGAAACATAAAAACTAGACTGAAGTGATAACCTGCTGGTCAGGGTTCAGTAAATTAAGCCGGCGAAAGAGACATTATTTCAGGACGTATTGAAAGATTAAGGCATGTAACAGACTAAGAGTATTAGGTTTATTCAAAGGCGCTGTGGTCAATTTGTGGTCGAACTGAAAAGGGGTCGAGCAGACTGTCGATGTCACTTGTTTGCGGCGCAGAATTCCTCAATGGAAATTTAGGTTGACAAAGATGGTCATGATATCGCGATAATTAATAAAAAGAGTTAACTCGAGTTTACTTAGGGAAAAAAACTAAAAAGATCTTGTGTCAGCAAATGACAGCCATAAAACCATGCAGTTATAAATAATGAGCCAGTCCATACGTTTTTAAAATTTACACAACAAAAACAATAATAATAATAATAATAGTCAAATACGTCATAATATGGTAACATAAATGCTTGCATTTCATTCCTTGTAAGAATACATTTTTGGTGATTTTGAAAGCTGTAGAACAGGTGTATTGCTGAAAAACGCAGACAAAAAATATATATATATCAGAGGCCTGACACTATGCAGGTGGCATGCTTTGCCTCTTAGTCCAATATTTTTGTTTATTAAAGGTCAACGGACTATCGTTTGGATTATCCCTCAGGATCTCCACTACCAAGCAATCTGTCCAACAGGCGAGATCTATTTATACAAATCTCCCTAAATATAATCTCTCAAAATCATATTCTGAATACTGTTTTGATTAAAAAATTTTAAAAAACAAGGAGTGAGATTGGCATGATGGAGAGTAACTTGAAAGATTCTAAACACCTTTGTGTAATGCTTAATAGCAAAGTTCAGCTTGCTGTCCCACATATGATCAATCATTTGACCTGCAACACAAAATCTCACGAGAGAGAAAAAAACATTATGTGAATTATACACTTCTTCACTCTATATTGCTAACGCTGATTTTGAATTGACAAGTGTCACACAGCTTGTGCACCGGCCGCATGAAGACGTTTGCCGCGTGTTAAATATTTAAAGCAAAGGTCATTAAAAAGGGAGCTGTAAAGAAGAGCTGCCAAACATTATTGAAGGTAATGATGCATGTGCAATGGGATTAGTGCGGTAGCGCTATACCTGAGGGAGCCGGCAATAATAGCATGGATTCTTGCCACAAAGCATCAGGCTCATACTGCAACTAATAGATCAATTAAGAGCCTGTCTTACAACAGGTTTACACCATATTAAATTTAGACCAACGAGGACAGAATAAGACTAAAATGTGCTTTCACGTTAAAATGGGGACAGTGGAAATGTGTCCTGTATGTCCTACAATGTGTTATTCCCTTCAAAGAACTGCATCCCTGATTCTGTGGGTACGTGGCTGTTGTTCAGACTGTGCATTAGTCTAATGGATGGGTGCATGGGGACACATGCAATGCATTATGCAGAGTGCATTGAATGTAAATGGAATTACAATAATGATCCATACTGAAAACATTTAAATTGTCGATCACAATTTTATCTGAGGGGGGACAGACAGACAGATAGACAGATAGATAGATAGATAGATAGATAGATATTTGAATAAACACAAAACAGTGTCATGGCTATAGCCATGTCATTTTACTGCGCTAGTGTGCTAGTTAAATTACAGGCTGTTGATAGCGGCCTAATCCAAAACAGATTTTCGCTAATCTCCAATAATAAAGACGCAAGAAATAAACAACACCGCATGACGGATAAACAAAAAAGCTGAAGCACTAGGCCATCAAGTGTCATTTTTAACGGGGCACTAAATCTGATCACTTGAACCTTGAAGATGAAATATGTTTGGGTAAGGTTTTGCTTACTACGCATCACGGAGACCATTCAAAGCTCCTAACGAGGAAAACGGCTTAATAAACATAGGCTAATAAATGTATTGCAGAAAGGTTTGTGTAAAGGTTAAGGAATAGAAAAATATCAGTGGTTCATTACAAAACAATAAGTCAATGGAATGGCCCACCATGACAGAAGAAGGGCGAGCGCATTTGTTTGTGGATGAGGCGCGTCCTCTGTTATGACTGGACCTGACACACACAGCTCTGATCCGCAAGTGTGCAGTCAGACCTCCCGCTGACAGTCTTTCTTCTGCTTTTCTGCTCTTCAGCTCTTTTTCAGCCCAGTCCTCCTCGCATCGTGTAGCGAGCGACGCGACAAAACAGCAACGCTTCCATTCTAATCAAAAAGGCTTAACACTGCAGCATAAAAGACAGCTTTGTTTATAATGCGCGCACTCAAGTTTTATCGTGGCAAGTACTTCATGCTAAGAAATTAAGAGATGCAAAACAATTAGTCCACCATAGTGTTTTTATTTGGCTTTTATAAAACATTCAAATGACCAAATCTGTGTAAAATCTATTGCAATCATTATCATATCTCACAAATTGTGAATCTGCTATAAGCCGTTATAGCCACAAACTTATGTTTAGAGCAACACTGCAACTGAGACTTGTTTAAAAAAAAGTCTCAGGTTACTTATGTAACCATGGTTCCCTGAGTAGGGAACTAGACACTGCGTCCTCTAGGGGTCTATGGTTAACACCTCGTCATGACCCGTGTCTGAAGCATACATTCAAAAAACACCAACAACATGTTGGCCGGCGACAGCCCATGACGTCACTACCGGTGTGACTATAGTATAAATAGGCGCTGGGAGAACACGTCATTCACTTCTTCGTCTGAAGCTTGCATCCAAAGCATGGCAGGAAACCTAAGTAACATAAGTAACCTGAGACGTTCCCTTTCAAGGGAACTTCGAACTGCATCCTCTAGGGGTTGCTATGGGGAATGGTATACCCATGCCACCATGCTGAGGGGAGTGCATGCCAGAAACCTATGGCGAGCACTAAGTACCAACACTACCATAGCCATGGGAGTTGCCCCTAGGACGTTAGATGGCTGTCCGTGACGTTATCCCCTACGGCCAAAGGCCTAGGCTACATACCCCAAAAAACTTACCTGTTAGGGCCAGAATCCAGGGCCCGGGGTATAGCTCAAGGCTTGGAATCAGGAATAGATTCCTTTAAGGGGATACGACCAAGAGCCTAGCATTATACTAAGTCTTGGCCTGTCACACAGGGGCTAACGCTTGCTCTGCATGAGCTTGCTGAAGGAACTGTCTCAACAGACCCCTAGTAGCAACACCCTGTTAAAGTAGGTATCCAGAGGATACATAGGTGGAGTGGTGCCCAAGGTGGAACCGGGGATTTAACCAACTCAAGAAAGGGCCCGAAGCTGCCGCGCGTAACCCTCACCATACAGGATTATGGTGGATTATCACGTAGATGGAAATGGTACATCCCCAGAACAAAATGTTCGAGAAGCCATCAGCTCGATCTATGGTAAAATGCTGGAATGGCTAGCAGTAAGTTACCTAGCTGAGGGAGCAACACACCCAGCTCTCAGTCGAGAGGGGGCTCGACCTACAGCATGTTCGTTAGAAATCAGAAGGGTAAGCGTACTGCAAGCTTAGCCAAAAACTCAGCGCACCAGGGAGGCAGAGGAAGGGCCTAGTTCGCCTGATGTTGCCGGTTCCAGGTGCTCTGGGAAAAACAGAGAACTCAACTCTCACGTGAGAGGAGAACTCCGAATTCAGATAGGAGTAGAATGCTCATAGGCAACCCTTTTATAAAGGGGAGCACTGCTAAACACTACCACGAGAACAGCCCACGGAGCGAGGAATCCAACTCCTCAGAAAGGGTGAGAATTCAAACGCTCGAAAGAAAGCACCATGCTCACAATAACCCTCAATGGTGAGGGGAGCGATGCTTCAAAAGTGTGTCAACAGAGACACACTGGTTGAGTGGAGCCCAAGGCGAGTACCGGGGTCTAAGCCAACTTGGAGAAAGGGAATGAGCCTAATAACGCGTAACCCTTACCATACAGGATTTCAGAAAGTGCGCAGAGTCTTAGCGTGCACACTTACCACTATGTGGATTTTAGAAAGTGCGCAAAGTGCTCAGCGTGCACACTTACCACCATGTGGATTTCAGAAAGTGCACAAAGCTTGGCGTGTGCACTTACCATAGCATGGATTTAAGAGCTTCCTAAGCATCTGCTCACAGATGCCCGAAAGTACTGAGCCAAACGGGAGTGGCAAGCTCAAAGCTAACCCTCTAAGGTGAGGGGAGCACTATCTGAGACAGCATTTCACAAGAAGGATCTTGAAAATGCCGCCTATACTTCCCGCTCGATGCCTCAGCAAGAGGGGATATCCTGGTGACCAGGAAGCCCCTCAGGGCGACCTAGATACGGCGTACCAGACAGGGCAGCCTGAAAGCATAAGCCCAGCCCGGACATCCAGGAAAATTTTGCAGTGCCGTGCCGGGGGTCTGATGATCAAGAAGTCTCCCGCAGAAGCCTGTGATCTGGCCCACCATAGCCGCCATGGACCTGCCCATAGCAGAGGCGGCCTGCTTAGTAGCAGAGAGAGCGAGATCTGTGGTGCGGCGCAACTCAGCTACCTCACCAGTAGAAAGGCCCTCGCCTTTATCCAGGTCTTTCAGTAGATCAGCCTGATACACCTGAAGCACCGCCATTGTGTGCAACGAAGCGACAGCCTGACCTGCTGCTGCGTATGCCCTGCCGTTTAAGCGAGATGTATCCTGAAGGGGCTTAGACGGCAAGGAGGGAGTCTTAAGAGAGGATGTCTCACCCATAGAGAGATAGCTAGCCAGCGTCTCTTCTACAGGGGGCATATTCTCATAGCCGCTTTCGCGCATCTCCTCGATGTTGGCATAACTCGTATGCTGGAACCGATGGATGCGTGAGGAAAACGGCCTCTTCCATTCCTTCTCGATCTATGTATGGAGATCAGGAAGAAAAGGAAGGTTCACCTGAGCTGGAGGGCTATGGTCAGAAAGATAATGCTCATCGAGACAACCTCACGACGTCACTTTCTTGGCCCGCTTCCACGGCGAGGCTTGACTTGGATGAGGCGCGATCAATAACCTCCAATAGCTCATCATACGCAGGGCAGGAGGATTGGGAGGGCTCAGCCTCAGCCTCTTCGCCCTCCTCAGACATCTCCTGCTCTTCCTGGGCTAAACCCAGCAGAGCACTGGCCCCTGGATCAGATGATGTTAGGGAAATAACATCATCCTCCAGCGGCTCACTCTCGTCCACAGCTGACGAGGGCGAGAGGGAAAGCTCGTCTCAAGCTCTCTTTAAACTCATCGGCCAGATCCGCCTGCGATCCCCACAAGCTCATTCTCCTCCGTGCCTCAGCAGCGGCGGGTCCTGAACCGCGGGGAGCAGACGGCTGCCCCTCTCTCAAAAAGAGAGACAAACGAGAGCGGAGCTTTTTCATCGAAAAACGCTCACAGTTAACGCAGATTGCCCCCTCGAGGACATCGCGTGCGTGCTCTTCGCCCAAACAAAAGACGCAAAGATCATGTGTGTCATCAGGTGTCAAATAACGACGACACGGATGCAAACATCTTCTAAACGTCTTGCTAGTGCTCGCCATAATGAAGGAAGCATAGCGACCTCTAGAGGACGCAGTTCGAAGTTCCCTTGAAAGGGAAATAAGTTTATTCTCACGCCGCGCGACCCACTTGATTAAAAAATTCGAATTAATTTAGCGTGCTCAGTGCAGTGGCTCAAAAGCCATTTGACTCAATGTCAAAATGTTTGAAATAGTCAATCAAAGTGTAGAAGGCGGGATTTACTGTTCACAGATGCTGCGCTGCGCGCGACTTGAATGCGAGCTGAGGTAAGATAAGCAGCTAAACATGACGAGACAGTTCAGCAATATTTGCCAACCGTTACGATTTTAAAAAATGTTAAACGACAGACATTAATTTTCAGGAATGCAAACTACTACTGGCCTTTTCAAATTTCTTAGATTTTAATGCCATTTACGTTATTCGTCACAATGAACATAACATAGCAGTTTTCAGCAGACATGAGATAAGAGTTAATGTATCTCTGTATAGGCTTTCTTCCGTGATTTCACGTGTCTAAGAAATTGTTTAAAAATCTATAAAAATCATTCTCAATCTTACTCTTAAAACATTGTAAATCTGAAGACTTTTGCTTTCGAGTGCTGTGCATATGAAAGTGATTTATATTATAGGCCTAATAAAAGTATAATTTGCTTATTAATTCACATGCATTATGTTATATACACTGGTGGTTAAAAGTTTGAAATAATTAAGGCTTTTTATTTTTTTATTTATTTTTTTATTTATTTGAAAGAAGATTGAATTGATTTGATCAAAAATATAGTAACAATAATAGGCTATTATGAAATATTACACTTAAAACAGTTGTTTTCTATTTAGGATATTTTAAAATGTAATTTATTTCTGTGATCAAAGCTGAATTTTCAGCATCATTACTGCAGTCTTCAGTGTCCCTTCAGAAATCATTTTAATGCTGCTTAATTTGCTGCCTAATTATTATCAGTTATCATTTTTGATCAATTATTAATAATGTTTTTTATTATTGATATAATGGTTCTCAGTTAAAGAACAGCATTTATTTGAAATATACTGTAAGTACTTCATAATAAGTATAAATATCTTTAATGTCACTTAAATCAATTTAATGCAACCTTGTTGGAGAAAAATATTAAGTTATACTTTTTTATCTTACCCAAGACTGAATGGTATCACATTTTCCACAAATATATGAAGCAGCACAACTGTTTTCAACATTGATAATAATCAGAAATGTTTCTTGAGCAGCAAATCAACATATTAGAATGATTTCTGAAGGATCATGTGACACTGAAGACTGGAGTAATGATGCTGAAAATTCAGCTTTGATCATGGCAATCAATTATATTTTACTATATATTCAAAGACAGCTATTTTAAATTGTAACTTTATATATTTCACAGTACTGTTTACTGTATTTTCATCATCCAAATAATTTGTATAATCTTTTCCACAACTGGAGCTCTATTCCTTAAAATGATAGATGTCAAGCTCCTGCAAAAGGACAAATACTGTATATGACCAATAGAAAGGCACCATAAAAATAGTCTGCATTCTACACTATTCAAGTCTTCTAGACGACACCAGAGCATTGTGTCGTATGGACTGATAATATAGGTATTTATCTTTATTGATATTAAACTGTCCCTTGTAAAAATTCTTAAAAATGATTTACTATTTGCCATATACACCAGGAAAGACAAATTATAATGCAAAAAGAATGCCAGTCATTTATGATGTGGTGCGATGTTGTGCGGTGGGCCGCTCTGTGCCAAAAATTCCAGGGCCACTTTTTGGCCCCAGTCTGCCCCTGGATGCAATAATTTTTATGGATTATGGAAATGTGGCTTAAATGGTTTAGATTTGAATAAAGTGGACTGATTAGCCAATATTAATCTTTAGAATGTTAATTCAAGGAATAGAGTCGATTTAAAAGTGCATTTAGCAGGTGATATCCACAGCCAAGGTGGGATCTGGCAAAGATCTGTATCTTGAAATTATGTGAAGCAAAGTATTTTGATGTGTATGACCAAAATGAATATATTTCATGGCCAAGGGGCACAGCTGCTGTGACCCACAGAAGAGCATTTTTGGTTTCAATGTAGGACCAAGACTTATGTCAAATTATTCAATCACTGATTTAACTGCCACAACTTTATCTACCTGCTAGGTTTTAATGCAGCAACATCCCCACATTAAGCAGACATGATCACTAGAACCTTCCCGAAACAAATGTTTCATTTCATTTTCTTTTCACTTTATCAAAATGATGACACTACATAACTAAAACTACCTCCTCAGACCATAACATAATACTTCATGGGGATAAAATGTTCAACTGTTCAAATGTTTAACAGAAATATAAATATGCATACAAATATGATATCATGACTGAAGGGGGGGTTAATTACAAAGAAAAATATTCCTTTTATGTTGTTTTAAAAGCAGACAGATATAGTATTTATGAAAACAATTTTAAAAATCCCGAAGGCCAGAACTCTCGACTGAGTTCACAAGAGTACCATGACGCATGCGTGTGGGGCTGCTGATGCAGGAGCCGGCGTTCTGACGTAGAAAGTCTATCTCTCTTAGTTCATCATCTGTATATTTTGGTTCGACTAAGTAAGCTGGGCAAAAAATTGCAAGGGATCTCCTCTGTCGAAATCGTCAGACACGTGTCGTGGTACTCTCATAAATGGCAGCGGAGATTGACATGGAAGAGAAGAAATTGTTGAATAAAGTCATTATTTTTGCACACAAAAAGTATTCTCGTAGCTTCATAAAATTAAGGTTGAACCACTGAGATCACATGGACTAGTCCTTACTACCTTTCTGGGCCTTGAATGTGGTAGTTCCCTTGCTGTCTATGCAGGGTCAGAAAGCTCTCAGATTTCATCAAAAATATCTTAATTTGCGTTCTGAAGATGAATGAAGGTCTTACAGGTTTGGAACGACATGAGGGTGAGTGATTAATGACAGAATTTTCATTTTTGGGTGAACTAACCCTATAAAAGTCTACAGCATTTCATACATGTGTGACATACAAAATAAGCTGTCAGTGTCAACATCAATTCACTGAAATAAATGCTAGATTTTGCACTATACATAATATTTGGGACATTATTCTTGTATATTATAGTGTTGACCAATATTACGTAATAGGCAAATGGTAAAAAATGCTTCTTTTTTGTGAGAGATTCAAAGCAGCAGGAGATTGCAACCAAACATAATGCTGAACATATTGAACAGATAAGTCTAAACTAATTCATTGATACATATACCTTTTTTCCAGTCCCAGTACTCAAGAATCACTGGTATATCATATTCTCTGCTAGTCAGTGAGGAACCTGATTGACAACACCGCAATTATTTGTGTCAAAGGTCAGCGGAGCGTTAACAATTGAAAATTAGGTTATGAAGGATTTTCGCTCTCACCTCGGACTGTTTGCTCACAGAGCATATGATTGTGATGTTAAACCAGCTAACTGGTTCTGACAGAATAGCAATGGTCAATTTATACTAATAGGGCCCCAGGATGATAACAACAACAACAACAACATCTCTTACAACAATTTGCCCAAATCCAGACAAAAGAGCTAAAGTGAAGGTGCCATTTGATGTGTCCCACACAGTGACACAGAGGGCATATGAGAGAGGGTCTCAGTAATGATGGCTCAGGGTTCAAATGTTGATAAGGGGGACAATGAACACACTTCATTAAATTTTGTCAAAGGGCGCAGTGAAATGTGTGCAGGGCTTTGTTTCTGTGCATGTCTCTCCTCATGGAATTCCTGGTCGCTGATGTTGCTACAAGGTCCTTGCTAATGAGTTTTGTCAAAGATAATTACGGGCTCCTCACGGTGGCCTGAAGAGCTCGATGAAAAGCTAGCTTTGTGTGCCTTGTGTGTGGACAGTACATTTTCATCCCCTTGCACTCTGAGTGACCCGAATGACCTGACCCTCTCCAGGCTGAGGGCTGTTGTCCTGCAATGATCGAGTACTGCCTGATGTAGAGGATATAACACAGGTCTCAACTAACTGTACCTTGAACTAGACAAATCTCACACTAGTAGTCTACTACTTCTACCTAAACCTTATCTTGACTTGGCATGAGACAATAGTCATAATATTCAAACATAGTCTGAACATAGTCTGAATGTTCTCTTCTCTAGCTTCAGCATATAGTATACACACTACTATCATCCTCACTGCAACGCTGACACAAAAGGCTTTCATCCTGCATACTCGCCTGGGTTCAGATGGTCACATAGGCCTAAATCTTGTCGGAGACATGATTTTAATTCATTAAGAAAGCCACTGTAGGCCCCAGTTTAGCCTCGGCAGACACATGTTCTTCTTTTCCTGTTTCGTATAAGGTAGAAGATCTGGCATGCCTATGAACTTCATACAAAGTTCTGTCATCATGTCTGTTTAGCTTTTCCTCTTCTTGTGTTTTATCTCCTTTCTCTGTTATTTGGCTGGGTTTCTAATCACCTTCCAACATATTTCTGTTTGTTAAGGTTTGTCATAAGGCTCACTGCTCTCTCAATGCACATCTCCTCCATATATACACAAACACACAACTGTTCAAAAGTTTGGGGTCAATAAGATTTTTTCATGTTTTTGAAAAAATCTCATGCTTTTGTTTGTGAAATATTATAACAATTTAAAACAACTGTTTTCTATTTAAATATATTTTATAATGAAACTTATTCCTGCAATGATTCTAATATGCTGATTTGTTGCTCAAGAAACATTTTATTATCGATGTTGAAAACAGTTGTGCAGTTTAATGTTTTTTTTTATCTTATTTTTTCAGTATTTTTTGATAAGAATAGATAGTTTAAAATATCTGCATTTATTTGAGATAGAAGTCTTTTTTAACATTATAAATGTATTTACTGTTGCTTTTGATCAATTTAATGCATCCGTGCTGATTAAAGTTTCTTTCAAATATCTTACTGACCCCAAACTTTTGAATATCTATAAATGCTGAATATACATATACATACATATCTATGAATCTGAGTGTTCTGTTTTCCATTACTGTGAACTGTAATTACTAAGAAATGCCTTTTCTACGTAATTGTACCTTATGTGTATTTATGCCTGTATATAATATATAATAAGACAGAAAGAAAGCTGCTCCCTCTTTTCAACCCCTAGCACAAATTTAGCTGCCAAAGTGTTGGGTGAGGGAGTAAAGAATTTATGGATGATATTCAGAGAATTTAGATTTTTTTTTTCTTGCAGCCTTTCCCCAGAATATGTTATGCAGCATGCATATAACTTCCCAAAATATCTCAAACCAAACTTTATTCTACGAATGTAAAACTTCAAAATCCCACCATTGTAATTAGTTACAGTGTGTTGAAATGAGAAACGACTATGTCTAACAGATAAGAACCCTTTCGAGAGAATAGTTCAGGGCTAGTTTAGGCCTAATCAGTGGTATTCACAGCAGGTCTGTGCTACAGTTTGGCTTCTACATGCCTCCCTTCACTCTCCCTGCTAGGGGTCTGCAGCTCTGTGGGAATCTCTTTTGTTACATTCAACTCCACTGTGCAAGGTAGTCAAACACAAATTATTCTGACAGAGAGGAATCTCTGCCTTGCTGCCTTCCTTTACCATCCATCAACTTTTATTAGGATGAGGCTGAGAATGAAGGCAAATCTGTTCCATTGAAGAAATCCAAAACTTTTCAGTAATGATATTCAGTCTCTCTCGCTGCAGAAGTAACAGTTCATGAAGTTATAAAACACTTCTCAACACTCTCATTTCCATAAAACCTCTGGAAACTTTACCATAAACTCGTGACAATTATCTGCAACTCACGGCAAGCAACGTTTCCAAAGGAGGCAGGTGAGAGTGAAGGGTTACCCTGGTAGCATGGCATTATGACACTGCTTTAGAATCATGTATTCCAGAAGACGGTGTAATCAACAGGGGCCGTTGCAACACGCCTACATACTGTTCTAGCTAGGTAAACAGCATATTCCAGCAGCCTTGGGCACTGAATGCAGACCACACATTGTCACAGCTCACTTTTAGACTAGACTACCATAAAAAAGGCAAATTATGCACGTGTGGGATTTTTCGCCTAGTTAAAACCCCTCTGGGCTTAGGCCAATGACAGAGCATCATAATTATGCATTTTATTGGCCATCTCATTCCAGCTATGACTGATTCGGCTCCCAACCCTAAACGTTTCCATTCACCCTTTCATGTGGGCAGGCTGACAGCGCCACAGCTTGCCTGTTTCAAAGGTGGGCTGACAAATATTTACGACCTGATGTGAAGTCACATATAATCAGCTCTCATGAGCTGTTCGAGAGGAATCGGTTATTGGAACACGCTTATCTTTTACATTATAAATGATTCTTTGTAGAAGCCCTTGATGTGGCTGGCCAAAAATAATAAGTGACACATTTCTTCAGCATCATACATAATGGGGGGTTATCAGCAAAGGTTTTTCAGTGAAAATGGTGGAAATAAATCAGTGGCTCACTCCCTCTACTGGTTCAAGTTTTAACTGCAATCATGGTAACCTCTGTACATAAGCTTCTGCCTTCTACAGGTAGTCATTCCTAACACTGGAGAGCCAAAAGAGGCAATAATGATGATAATCTTGGGAAAGAATATTGTGAAAATGTGTGTAAAATCAGTTATGACACTTGGCATTCTAGCAAGCAAAACTTGTGTAATCTACAGCAAACAATAGGCATGTCATTTAAAGGAATAGTTCACCCAAAAATGAAAATTCTGTCATCATTTACTCACCCTTAAGGTGTTCCAAACCTGAATGAGTTTGTTTCTGAATTAGTTTAGCCCTGATCTGAGTTTGTTTGCTCTGCTGAGCACAAAAGAAGGTATTTTGAAGAATGCTGGTAACCAAATAGTTGACAGTAGTCACTGACTACAACAGTCGTAAGAAAAATAAAATAAACTACTGTGGCAGTAAATGGCTACCATAAACTGTTTGGTTACCAACATTCTTCAAAATATCTTCTTTTGTGCTCAACAGAACAAACAAACTCAAACATGTTCGGAACAAATGGAGTGTGAGTAAATTATGACAATTTTCATTTTTGGGTGAACTATCCCTTTAA
>NW_015549559.1:373215-386277 GCF_001515605.1 Sinocyclocheilus anshuiensis | reverse complement strand
AAGCAGTTAATGCAAATAGCAAGTAAGAATGGCAGGGTAAAAGGTGAAAATAAGATAATATCATCAGAACATCATTAATAAAACACTGCTTAAGAGCTGTAAAATAAAAGTTAGCGGCCTGGTATCAATATGTGTCAACTCTATTTCTCGTATTTTATTTTTCTAATTCCCAGTCATTCCTAGTTCTAATATCTCCATGTCTTCTCAAGCAGCAGGTTAGAGATGTAGATTTATGACAGTAATATGTTCCTTCCCATGCTTTAACTGCCCATGAGGCCTTATGGCAGGGGTGCATTATCCAAAATACATATTTCCCTCTGTATTAGGAGTTATGGGGATAGCAATCCTCAAAATGAGAGCGATAAATCACTATTATGCCATTAACGGGAGCATGGTTCTGTCATTTAGATCGCACTAAGAGTCTGAGAATGGTGGAGTGGGAAGTGTTTAGATCACTAGGAGCAGCACGTATTTGGTGGTCCTGAGATCTAGCCAGTACCCTCTCTTCTCCTGATGCTTCTCGCATCTGTTATGCATTTCTCTCTGATTCTGCCTTTTTGTGGTCATTCATCGAGACCCCACGACAAACTAGAAACGCGTTTTCACAGTCTCTGTGGCAGGGGATGCTAGCGTAGAACATATTAAATTTGTTACTAATTTTAAAACTTGGCAAAGCAGGCCACGTTTCTGCCACCCGTTTTCTGTAGATATATCAGTCGAAGGCCAACGTGACCAAAACCACAATACAAACAGAGCAAGCGGAACAGCAGCTCCCTTTGTGCCCCACACTGTAAATGTTTATAAAAAAGGGCTTTTTAAACTAACTGGACATAATCACATTACGATAAACCAGCGCTCTAAAGGGATGGAGGTGCATTCGCCCTATTCTCATCTTGTACTTCAGCAGCAGATAAAAGTGTGCTGTTTAAAACCCAGACAGAAATGGAAGAGTGGAATTAGTCCTATGGAATTAGTGGCCAAACTCTTTAAACTTCTATTAAATAAAGGTGGTAGAATTCATGCAGTGCTCTTCTGTAGGACTTTGTTTAATATACATTAGTTCAAAAAACAGGACATAGTTGCTTCATGCAGTTCATAATAATAATAATAATAATAATAAACAGAAATAATTGTTGCCAATAATCACTAATACAAATCAAACTTGTTAATTATACTATGAAATTAAATGTAATATTAATAATAATATTAATAATAACAACAATACATACAATATAAAGCATTTAATTTAATAACAATAATAAAAGAAATTAAGTTTTTATGTTGACAATTATTTCTATTAATTCCTACTACTACTACTACTACTATTTTAATAATAATTAATTGGCTATATTTGTATTTTTGATTATTGACAACAGTTACTTCTATTTATTTGTATCAATAAAAATAATAATATTAATACATTTAATTTAGCAAATTCAATTAGTAAGTTCTATTTGTACTACTCATCTGCAACAATTATTATTATTATTATTACAGTTAATTTAATAATTAGCTATGTTTGACCAATATATATATATATATATATATATATATATATAAATTATTCAAATGTAATATTCACAGACAGAGCAGTCCAGAGCTTTGAATTAACCACACAGCAGTCCTTCATTTACATTCATTCATGTGCTCTGCACCATCACACACAGCAACATTTTAGAGACAAGGTCAGGGACCCTAGAGGGCTGTACTCCTCTGTGTGTTTGTTTATCTGTCTGTCTGTGTGTGAATGTGACTGCTTGTCATGGAAACATATTTGATCCTTGCTTTAATTATTTTGCCCCCCATTCCTCACCAGGATCATCTAGTGTCTGGGCGGCCATGTTGGCTCTACAGCAGGTCTGTGAGTGCAGCTGTCACTAGTGGAACTGCACTGACCTCTAGAGACCGATCTCTCCAGGCACAACATTGAGTTTCACTTACCCTGACAGCTCTGGCAACAGACCATAAGAGTGACCGAGAGAGAACAGACTCAGGTAAACCTGTGGTCCTGCACAGACCCGCTAGTCTCATTCATTCACCACACACACACACACACACTGTCCTAACTACCCCAAAATCTCAGTGCACTGAAATTTACCTCTGCACAAAGCAATCGCTGGTCTAATACATTTAGCATCCTTTTATCTCATCTATTTGATCATTTACACCATTCGATGTTATCCACAGTTCATCAGTTATGTGTGTTCATGTGTATTGAACGTATTCATGCATATTTGTCTAGATTTATATGACAAAAGAATTTGTTTCCCTGGCAGTACATAAGAAATGAGCCTGAAGTTTATTCATCCTATAGTGTAACCATGTTGGTTTTCTTAAAACATGACACATATAAAAATGCCCATCCAACTAAAAAAAATCATTGAGTCATGGAGAAACTCTTCCCTCTGAAACAAAATATTTTCATACTAAATATTAATGTCAGAGAGAGCCTGTTAAATCAATGAAATCCTGTAGTATTCTAGGAGAGAAGCCAAATTATATATATATTACATTTCCTTTGAGTAAACATGACATATTTGGATTAGCAGGCTGATAGATATACAGACATTTCCAGCTTTTTCCAGCATGTAAACTCTTCAACTCATGCCAAGGGAAGTGCAATTAAATTGCACAAAAATGTTAGTTCTGGTTGCTTGTGTATGTTAAACTATTATTTTAAGGCAGCCTTGATATATAATTGATGATGAGATGTATTATACATACCATATTCATGGTAGGTTTGTGTCTGTGATTACCACAGTATGCCTTCTAAAACCAGACATCCTAGAGTTCCGAGTCCCAGTCTGTAGAGGAACATGTGGCATCTCATTCAAAACTATTCATTTTTTATAGAGTTTCACACCATTGCTGCTATCATCATCATCAGTCCTTATATGTGATAAAACATGATGGGAAACATATAAGTGTCTGGAGCCATAAAGGACAAATTTAACTGAAGCAGTAAAGTCTTACTCCCCAGAGGGAACATAATAAAATACATTTAAATTAATATACACACTTTTTTGCAAAAGTAGTATACTGACTTCTGCCTGTTTAAACCATACGGGGGGCACAAGGACTCATCTATTTCACCAAGCCTGAATATATGGCCTTTACATTTTCTATTGATATGAGATTTCAAGATGAAAATATCAAATCAATATCAAACAGGAACCAAACAGACAGGATTAATAGGTCATATTTAATGACGGTCTATAATATAATATAATATAATATAATATAATATAATATAATAGTAAATTAAATATGTTATATTAAGCATTAAGTAAATTACTATCAATGTTAAGCAAATATATTAAGAAAATTAATAATTTTTCAAATGAGTGTATATAAATGTATGTGTGTGTGTTTATATATCCTGAATTAGAAAAAAAAATATTGTTTTTCTATGTAAAAAAAATACAGGATTAAGGTTGGTCTATGATCATTTTAATTAGCTGTAAAAGCAATAGCTTATCAAAAAAGTCTGTGGTACATCCTCCTCATTTAGATGGCAACGTAAATGTGTGTGTGTTAACATAGAGATGTAGAGATGCACAGATGCACGGCACCATAAGGCAGTGTACTGATTAGGGCCGTGTGTAATGCATGAATCAAAGGGCACGGAAAGGAACCAATCAATCTAACTAATGGGAATCCCTGGTGAGGAGTGTGGGCAGAGTTACCCAGCTGTACAATCTCAGTGACCTCCCAGCTTAACCACACACATATAAACAATCATTTCCCAAGCCCTTATTTAAATGCACCCAACCCAGCCTAAATATACAAGTCCAAAAGTTCATTCTTGATTAACTAACAAATACTAGCATTTGCATGCATAAACAAACACACACAAACATATAAAATTACAGTAACTTTACAAACACCAAATCATCCAATAACTGTGTTTAGGACCAGACAAAGCCCCCTATGACAAACCGCAAAACACTGCACGGACTAGACATCTCAGACAACGTTAACCCTAAAACCTTATACAGATACACAACTGACACACATGAACTCAGTTATGTCCAGCAAAATAATAGGACCTGCTGTAACACATGCAGCATGTCAATGTTTCTGAGCATCAGTGTTTCAGCTGAGATCTCCACATGTGTTTGCCACATTTATCTGCCCTAGAGGACCCATCCGGGGGTCCATCAAACAGATGAAAAAGCAGACGTATGTCATTTAGCCACAGAAAGTGGTGTGTGTTTTCTCTCTCTCTCTCTCTCCCTCTCCCAATCAACAGTTCAGTGTGCTCTCAATGCGCTTGCATCTATGTTTGTGTACTTTAGTGTGTTTCTGGCCTAAATGTTTATAATTAGCATCTTTGAGTAGACATTAAATGAGTTCCAAGCAAAGCATTTTCTTAAAATGGCCATACGGTCGCACGCTTGAGCAGTTTGCGGTAAGATCCGCGGGTTTGTCTCTCAGGTCACCTCATGAGCTTCAGGGAACTGAAGTATGAACAGGTACAGCAGATGTGTGTCTGCTGCCATATTGCAGTGTGTTTGAGCATGCGTGCATGTAGGAAATGTGTTGTGATCTCTGTCTGTGTGTGTGTGTGTGTGTGTGTGTGTGAGTCAGCGGAGCGTGAGTGGCAGCAAGTTTGGTCTTCATTTTGACTTCAGACTATGAGATTGCAGTGTATTTGGAGTGTCATTTGTTTATGTCCTTCTATATAATCAGAACCAATATTACCAAATAAATGTGCTTATGATTCAGTTATGTCTTTTAGAAATGTTTAATGCTTTAATGTGAAAAAAAAAATCTGTTTTTACAGAAAGAACTAATGGCTGTGGCTGACAGAATAATTCTGTAAAAATACAGCAAAATAAACATATTTTCCAAAACAACCTGTACATTTTACAGTTTTAAACCTATAAATCCAACAGCCCTTTTCTGCTGAATTAGTAAGGCCACTCTGCTATTAAAATTATAACACAGGTGGTAAAAAGGTTACATGATAAACAGAAGTTCATCACAATTAGCTTTTCCACAAGTTGAGTAAAATATCAACATACAGATGTCATACATACATATACAAAACACCATCATGATAAAACACGACACTAAAATAATACAATAAACATGAATTGAGTTGTAACACAAAATTGAGTCGTAACATAAAATCCTAACTTTCATAACTGATAACAAAAACTATTAAGAAACAATCATTTAAATGAAATGCCATCAAGTGTGAGCTGTCACACAGGGAATTCTGGGAATGTCAGTTTGTAAATTTTCAATGTAAATTACAAGATGACTTGAACTTTTTCATTTCCACAAACTGTGCGTTTAACAGTATTTACTGTAAAATTACACGAAATGTAAGGTTAGATCTATCGGTTTTTCCCCATATAGAAAGATAACTTCAATTAACCAACTGACAGGTTTATACTGTAGCATTTTTACAGTCTTTTACAGTTAAAATCACAATATTTTTTTACAGTGTATATATATATATATACACAGTGTGTGTGTGTTATTATTATAATTAATAACATTCATACTAATAATAATAATAATAGTTTACAGTGTATATATATATATATATATATATATATATATACACAGTGTGTGTGTGTTATTATTATAATTAATAACATTCATAATAATAATAATAATAATAGCAATAATAATAACAACAATAATAATATAAATATATCAAAACAAACTATCTTTGTTTTTATTACATAACAAAAATATTTTAAACACACACGCATTAACCATGACTTGATTTAAACCAGGATGAAACCTTTGACCTCAAGTTGGAGGATAATGTCCATGATACCCAGCATGAATCAGAGCCGATGCTGTCGTTTTGGACGTTAGTTTAAGATTGCTCGGTTGCATAGAGCTCCCTTTAGTGCTGAGCAGACTTTCATAACATTGATTTTCTGAGTACACCCTTTTAGCGGCTATAAGCTTGAAATATGAACCCTTCATTGCTGAGAGCATTTCTTCTCAATTTTTCCCCTCTCTCTCCTTTATATCTTTTTCTCTTTTTATTATTTTTTTTTTCACCTCACTCCATAACTAATGATCTGGGGAGGGAGTGTGTTTGAAATTCTCCACAGTAACCATTTTCATAATTAAACATTTCTAATTCTGGAGCTTTGCTCTGAGCAAACAGACAGCGGCAGCGAAGTGGGAAACATTTGCCGCCTTTCATTAGAGCTCTTTTTAAATCAGTGCTCTGGTTAATGCATGCGCTAATGAAGCAAGAAGACATTTAGCATCCCTGCTCATTAGGAGCTAAACTGCGGCCATTTGTTTGTACAGCAGAGGGAGAGGGCTATCAAAGCGTACGGTCAATCACATTTAATAATGAGGAGGTATTACTCTTTAATGAGTTATTTAAAATTATCCCGAAATGCAATTCATCCGAAAACGAGTGTCCTTTGAGGATGCTGCACGAGAAAGTAAACACTTTTTTTTTTTTTGACCTAGTAAAAATAAGGGCTTTATGCTTGGCACAAATTACAAAGCAGAAGTCAGACTGTTGAGCACGAAGGTGTGGTTGTTCACACACGCTTTTGACAAATACGTTCAAATAATTGACAAGTTTCCTTTCAGCCTGAGAAAGTGGATGATATATTATAACACGGCTTATTTAAATCACACGGTTCAGTGGCTTGACACTAGATGTCAATTCATCACCGCCGACAGCCAGCCGCTATACAGCACTCCAGCTGAAAAATGATACATATAAATGATGATAAACATCAACATATTTGTTATGTGGTGGAAAATGGAGCAGCACAGCACTGAATGCTTAAGGTACCTTCGGTATCACTACCTGTTTATATTATTTACAGGACTGGAAATAATAATTGGCCATATATTTCTCATCGCCTGCCAGAGGTGCTTGACATTATGTGACGGTTTGTAATGTAAATGACAAAAATGTTATTTATTCCATATCTTAAAAGTCAATGAAGTGATGGAGGAGAGAAAATAAGCCAGCTACAGGTGGGGGTCAATTATCATTTGAATAATCGAGGCAGCAGCGTGGCAGACCCGAGCCTCTCTGAAGTGTGACACGTTTTTATCTTCATGCATTTCAATGAAGTCAGACCTGTACATAAAAGGTTATCACCTAGGAAACATATTTGCCTAAGCACAAGTTAAACAGGCGAGTGAGATCAGCATAGATATTCAATTTAGCCAGCCAACCTTGAACTATAAATATTTAAATAAAACCCGATGAGAGCGTTTTCTCTCCCTCTCTCTCTATCCCCCTTTTCCTCCTCCCTTCTTTGATCCAATTCCATCTCAGCTGTGGGAGATAGGGGAAGGAGGAAAGGGAGAGAGGGGGATGGGATTTATAAGAGGAAAGGAGAAAGCAGAAGAGGAGCAAGGGAAAGGAAAGAGAGAAACAAAACTCAGTGTACTGTAGTTTAGCTAAATGTGCTGTTAGATGCATCTGGTCCCTAAAGCCTGAGGGGGAAGAAAGAAGGATCGAGAGAGGGAGACAGACTGACAGCAAAAATATGAAAGAAAGGATGTGAGGAAGAAAGAGAAACAGGGACATGAATTTAACAAGTGCGCTGCGGGCAATGGTGGGGCCAACATTCTGGAGATATTAAATAATCTATTATTTGTTGGTTTCTCTCTCTATTTGTCTTCAGGTAGATCATAATGTAGCACGACCCGAGTCTTTCTCACAGGTATTCTCAAGACATGTTGAGCTCCAAATTTAAATAAAGATTATATTGGAGCAAAATTGTCCATACTTAAAGCTTTTGTCACAAGAAAGTCTTAATCTTCTCAAAATAATTGTATTATTTCCAATGAAAACTCCAAAAAGGCAAATGCACACACACAAATAAAGATTTAGATCAGTTCTAGTGGGAGTGCTCTGAAAATATGACATATACAAAGGCACAAAAATACCTTTTTGTCATCGTAAATATGTTCTTCAGTGATAAGACATACATAAAACTAAAAGCAATCTACCTTTTTTTTACATATAAGAGCATGTAAAGCCATTTTTAGTCGCTTCCAGTTATTTTAGCTGTACAAAAACAGTATGTTATGCTGCTTGAAGTTGCAAACTGTTATTTGTCATCATATTATTTTATTATCGTAATCATAAACACACTGGTTTGTAGTGCAACTAATTTTTTTGTTCACTGCACTTTCTTTTACACTAAAAATATTTGTAGTAACTTTTTTTTACTCAAAAATTGCTGGTACATTTCACAAATAATTACAAAGAATCAGCAAGTAAAACACTGAATTAAACATCAAATTTTTAAGTAGAAAGACTCAACCAATTTTTAATACATACTCTAATAATCTTTGTTTTATTTACAATAAAAAAAATAAAAAATAAAAACATTTTTCACAGTGAAGTTATTTACCTATTGCAGCTAATGAAGTGGAACTCTCGCACATTGCAGGAAATAACTTAAGTCTGTGTTAAAAAAATAAGGTGGATACAGATTTCTGCATGTCCTGTTTTGTAATCATATTCAACTGTAGTAGTCGACTGATGGCTAATATAATGCCAACACATTTTACAGTTAATACAATGTTTAAAAAATTAAATTAAATAAAAATAATAATAATTAAACATAGTGGAGGCCAATCATCTCTAAATGGCCAAATATTGTCTGAATACTTGGCCTGGCTAATATGTAGTTTTATCACTAGTCAACAATATTTCTAAGCTTAATTTTTCCACTAATTGAGCTATAACATTTAGTTCACAAGTCACGATCATCTCAACTGCTAGTCCTCTACCTCTAAAATATATTTTTAGGAGATTTTGTCAGATTTAGCTTACTTTCGGGCATAACACTGTCACACACTTCCACTCGATGCACCCACATCACCCAAACTCTCTCTCTTCCTCGCCTCCGTTCTATGCCACAACAACTGACAAGCTGCTTAACTGACTCTCAGTACATTACGAAGAGAAGAAAGAGGCCCCTCCTCTGCAGGACTAAGCCACCCATAGAGACCCCGATCAGTGCCGTGTTGTGACAGAGGACCTGTCAGTGGGGCCAGGCTACAGTATCACTGGGCTGATTTAGCGCAGTCCAGACAGGGTGACAGAAGGTGAAAGCTCCAGCTATTTGTCACTGCTGCGCCCGTGTCAAAGTGTCAGGTGTGGGGACAGAGGGGGAGTGCAGCTGGGCTGATAGTGGAAGAGACAGGCCCATATGGTCCGAGACCCAGCAGCCTGTCAAGCAGGAGTCAAAGTGTCTTCTGGGGAGCTAAACCCCTCCTATGTGCTTTCTTTCTTTCTTTCTTTCTTTCTTTTTAGCAAGCTGATCTCTTTTTTCCTCTCTGCCCGTTTCTCACCATGCCTTCCATTTTTGTAGCATCTCTCTGGAGGAAATATTTTATTTCTCTCCTTGCTGTCTCTCAACATGTCTCAAAAACATGCCCGCCTAAATCCTAATCGTACTCTCAGTTGTATTTCCCAGGCCACAGTTCAGCTCACAGATCAGAAGTGCAGGTTAAGGACAGCTATACAGATGCAGGAAAATATGTCAGAACACAGATTAAGACTGCGTTTCGAGACTAAAAGAACAACACACGGCAATACAAAATATTTTTTAGTTTAAGCTACTTTGTCTTTGGGAAAAAACAACTGCAATTTAAATAAGAAAAACAACTGGGATAAAAGTTTAATATTATGATCACACCACAACAAAGTAACTACAAAGTACTTTAGCCAAATAGCCACAGTAAAAAATAGATTTATCCTCAAGACTTGAAATCCGTGGAGATTAAGTGCAAAAATAACAACAGCAGCAAATCAAATCAAACAGCATATGAGGACTAAAAAAAACAACATTAAATCTGTTCATAAGACACAAAGTAATTCATTTCTTTATTCTTTCTTAAGCCTCTTTACTTGGATATTTATTGGAGTGTGAGCGGTGTTTATAGTTGGGTCAAACATAGGCTCTCGGGCTTAATAGTGGATTACGGCTCTCTCCCACAAAAGAACACTAACTGACTTTAGCACAAAGTGTAACTGGCATTTCTTCCACTGGATATCCAGATTCATCTCAGCGAGTGTGATGAAGTGATAAAGGATTAGAGGAGGAGAGGAGATGGGAGGAGGGAGGGGATGCGCCCGATTGTTTGTACCCTCTACACTTCTTCTCTTTTTTCTCGGTCTTTGCTTTTTGTCTGGTTTTGTTGGCTTGTCTTAATGCCAGTCCACCCTCCCTAAGTCCATCTGGTACCTTTGCTCGCCCTCAAAACAGCCCACTGGACTAATTATGAAGATGCACATACACACACACATAAACACACTTGCACATATCCCAAGAGTCCTTTTGGAAAAGAAAATATATTGAATTAGCCGGCGATACATTTATAAGTTAACAAAAATGCCATATGTCAGCAGTCTTTTAGAAATTTTGGCATGTTGTTTAGGAAATGTCACAACCTGAGAAGGACCCTGTCACACAGCTAAACAAGCAGGATAAATCATACGACCAGAATTTGTTTCAGGGTTAAAGAGTGTATTTCTAAACTTATCATGGAGGAAAGGAAAAAGAAAAACACTTTAACCTGGATAAAAGCGCCACTGACTTTATTTTTTTATTTTTATTTTTGAAAGTAGTATCTTATGCTCAAAAAGTCATTTATTTACTTATTTTATCAAAAATACAGGACAAAAAAGGTAATATTGTGTTATATTATTACAATTCAAAATAGGTTTTCTATTTGAATATAATTTAAGATGTAATGTATTCCTGTGATGGCAAAGCTGAACTCTCAGCAGTCCTTACTCCAGTCTTCAGTGTCACATGATCCTTCAGAAATGATTGTAGTATACTGGTTTAGTGCTAAAGAAACATTTCTCAACAACATCATTGGTGTTAAAAACAGATGTTGAAAGTGTTATAAATTTCTTTCAGGATTCTTTGATGAATATAAAGTTCCAAAGTATATCACCTATTTATTGCATCATTGCTGAATAAATGTATTAATCACTTAAATATATATATATATATATATCTTATTCACCTTAAACTTTTGAATGGTAGCATAGTTCTGTACTATATTAAGACTTACAGGTGTTCCACAAATAGGCTACTTACAATGGGTTTTCACATCAAATTTCACTTCACTTCACAGTCTATTTCAAAGCATTACCTTTTTCACAAGCATGACAAATTTAAATTCTTCTCTTCCACAGACAGAAGACATGCTAACCAGCACATCCATAAGTTGGATGGTCCATATTAAAAGCTTAGACTGTTTTAACTACTCAAGAACAACATAGGAGCACATCCAAAAGCACATCATCCAGATATAAAGAGATAGGGATCAAAGAGATTGATGGTGCGAAAACTGTTAAACAGGGAAGAGAACCGTGAAGGAGAGGGATCTGCAGGAGTACATTCAATAAACATATTGTAGTTGCCAGTATATTAGGTAAAATGTTTTCAGAAATTCGGTTATGGCACCTCTCCAGGTGGTCTACTGGAAGCTCAACTTTTCATGTTAAGGATGGGGTGAGGCTGCTCTCAGTCATACTTAAAGGGATAGTTTGCTCAAAAATAAAAAATTCTGTCCTCATTTACTGTCATTCCAAACCTATCTGACTTTTTCTTGTGTGACTAAAAAAAAATTAATACATACTCCATTAATCTTTCTTTTATTTATAATAATTTTTTTTTTTTTTTTTCATTTTTCACAGTGTAGTTATTGCAATAGCAGTAGCTGCTATTGCAGCTAATGAAGTGGAACTCTCGCACATTGCAGGAAATAGCTTAAGTCTGAGTTAAAAAAATAAGGTGGATACAGATTTCTGCATGTCCTGTTTTGTAATCATATTCAACTGTAGTAGTCGACTGATGGCTAATATAATGCCAACACATTTTACAGTTAATAATACAATGTTTAAAAAATGAAATTTAATTAAATTAATAAAAAATAATTAAACATAGTGGAGGCCAATCATCTCTAAATCGTCAAATATTCTATCACTAGTCAATAATATTTCTAAGCTTAATTTTTCCACTAATTGATCTATAACATTTAGTGCACAAGTCACGATCATCTCAACTGCTAGTCCTCTACACTCTAAAAAAAGATGGCTCTTTAAAGGTTCTTTACCTGCATTAAAGGTTTTATTTAGAACCATAGCATTCTGAAGAACCCTTTCATGCTGAAATGGTTCTTTGTGTTAGAGTTTAGGGTTCTTTATTCCCTCCCTTTTGTTTTTCAAATCTGTAACTGTTAAAGCTCCTCATTACTGATTTTCTGGAGTTCAGTGATCCAACTACAGACTGTCAACACACTCTCAACAGGTAAATGATTTCATTCTTAAAATTGAAATACAAATTTAACTTTAAAAATGTAACTGGTTTCCAAACAAACATGTTCTTATCTCTTTTTTTAGTTTTTGTCACATATAAGTGTGTGCAGCTCTGCTAAGCTGTGGAAACTTCTCTCCTCTTCTCCACTAAGTAAAAGAGACAATTAATTTATAATTCATATTGTTAGCTTTTTAAAATTATTACTAGGGTTTATGTATAAACATACCCAGTCACAAAAAAATATTAAAACCATGACTTTATATAACTTTTTTCTTTTAAGATTGTGAAGGGCTCACATACTGTCCATTTTTGCTTTTGGCCTTCATAAACATAATTGTTTTTACATAAACACATAGACACACTGTAACTCTAAACTCAATTGTGTATTTCAGATGTATCACATCTCACAACCTCATCATCTGCAGAGAAAAATCGCCACTTAATCACACCAAAATGATGGACTTAAAGGCATCATATTGATTGGATTGTGATTGTTTCACTGAAACTTGGACTTCATCACATCTATTTTTTGTTCTTATGTTGTGTTTTATTTATTTATGAATGTATTCATGTTCAATGGCAATTGTCATTCATTAATGTATTCAGCTAATAACTGTTGTTAAGACCACTGACAATCTTGTATGTCAATAAAAACATACCTAATTCACATAACAATTGTTGTTGTTTTAATGTAAAACCCTAACCGAGGCTATACTCTAAGATGCCTCATTACTGATTTTCTGGAGCTCAGCCATCCAAC
>NW_015549559.1:339029-373097 GCF_001515605.1 Sinocyclocheilus anshuiensis | reverse complement strand
TATTTTGTGTTTTACTTCTTTATGTATTTATTCATGTTCAATGTCAATTGTCATTCATTAATGTATTCGGCTAATAACTGTTGTTAAGAGCACTGACAATTGTGCATGCTAATAAAAACATAATTCACACAACATGCTGCTGTTGTGGTTATTGTTGTTGTTGTTGTTTTAATGTAAAATCCTAACCGAGGCTACACTATAAGATGCCTCATTACTGATTTTCTGGAGCTCAGCCATCCAACTACACAGACTGTCAACACACTCTCAACAGGTAAATTGATTTAATTCTTAAATTTATATACAAATTTAACTTTAAAATTGTGTCTGGTTTTCAAACAAACATGTTCTTTTCTCTTCTTTTTTGATCACATATAAGTGTGAGCAGCTCTGGCTGAGGAAACTCCTCTTCTCCACCAAATAAGTAACAGAGACATTGAATTTATAATCCATATTGTTAGTTTTTAAATACTTTTTATTACTAACAGAGGCTACACTCTAAAAAAGATGGATCATTAGGCCTACTGATTTTCTGGAGTTCAGCTATCCAACTACACAGACTGTCAACACACTCTCAGCAGGTAAATTATTTATTTCTTAAAATGGTTAAGGATACTCTCCTCTTCTTCACTAAGTAAGTAACAAAGATATTGAATTTTTGGTCCATTTTGTTAGATATTTTTCATTACTAGGGTTTATGCATAAGCATACCCTATCCCTTGACTTTATATTACTTTTTCCTTTTAACATTGTGAAGTGCTCACATACTACTTTTGGCCTTCATAAACAATTGTTTTCACATAAACAAATGAAAGGAGACACATTGTATATCTAAACTCATTTGTGCTTTTCAGATGCTGTCACATCCTACAACTTCATCATTTGCAGAGAGAAACTGCCATTCAATCCCACCAAAATACAGATAATGATTGACTTAAAGGCATCATAGAAGATTGTGAAGATATTTCACTGGAGCTTGGTCTTCAATACACTATTTTATGTTCTATTTTGTTTTATTTCTTTAAGCATTTATTTATGTTCAATGTCCACTGTCATTCATTAATGTATTCTGCTATTAACTGTTGTTAGAACACTGTCATTTTTGCTACGATTTTATGTCATTAAAAAAAATAAAAGTACCTAATTGACACGTTGCTGTTGTTGTTGATTTTATGTAAAACCCTAATAGACACTTCAAGATATTATAAGACCAGGCAGATAGAGGGGTAAAAAACAATATTAATAAATAATGTATACAAATAATACTAATATTAATATTAACACTAATATTAATGAAAAACTATCATTAAAAAGGTTATTTATAACACCAATAAGGTCCTATATAGCATTTTCAAAGCATGGTTCTATATGGAACCCTATAAAAAAGGTTCTATTTAGCACTAAAAAGGGTTCTGCTATTGTTACAAGCCAAAGAAGCATTTTCTGGTACTGTTTAGAACCATTTTTCTTAAGAGTGTACCTCGAAAATATTTTTTTAGGAGATTTTGTCAGATTTAGCTTACTTTCGGGCATAACACTGTCACACACTTCCACTCGATGCACCCACATCACGCCAACTCTCTCTCTTCCTCGCTTCCGTTCTATGCCACAACAACTGACAAGCTGAAAATAAAGAAGATATTTTTGTGTTTGTGTTAACTGTCACCAAAATGTTTACCAAAATTGTTACCAAAATTCAAAACTTGTTCCACAAAGACAAAAAAGTCAAACAGGTTTGGAATGACATTACAGTGAGCAAATGATGACAGAATGTTCTTATTTGGGTGAACTATTCCTTTAAACTAAATCCATAGTCATCAATATTCATTCATTCAATCATCCAGTCAAATTCATAAATTTAGGCATCACAGTTTTATAATGTACAACACTGCTGAAGATTACATTTAACAGTAACATTAAATAATTTGTTTTTTAAGATTATTGAAATAAAATCTAAATGTACTGATACAAGAAATAAGAATAAACAATTAAATATCTAAATATCGACTGACGGCAATAAAAATTAATTGTTTTAAAAAATGCCATTTAAAAGTGTGAATGTCTTTTTTTAGAAATGCACTTCTGGTGCTGTGCTAAAGTTTTACAGTATAGGAAACAAAGGAGGAAACTGATCACAGAAAACGAATTATGTGGTAATAATTATCTGTATTCACTTTGTAAAGTTTCTGTTCCACAGTTGGACAGCACAGAAGAGCCTGGGAAGCTCTTGTGAGAAAAAGACACCTTTTAATGGTCAACATCTGATTATGGAGAGACCACAGTTTGATCCTATCCAGTGGAACAGACAGAGAGATTTGGGCTGAGGCCTGGACAAGCCGGGACACAGACTGCATGTTTGTGAGTCCTGGCATTCCATCAAGGAACATGGAACATGGAAGAAACATCCACGTATGGATCCAGAAACCAGGAGGCCAGACTCGAATAGGATCGTTGCCACGGGAACAGCCGGTTCTGTTCACACAAACACTCGTTTGACACACTTTTAATGGGGCCACCTCAAGAACAGTTTCCTCAGTATTCAGCAAACATCCTGCCAGCATTTTGCTTGAGTGTCAAAGGGGAACAGAGGGTCTTAACAGGCAACACAAGGGGGTGCCAGGCAACTGAACCTGGCGTGGGATCAATATTCTCTTTCATTTCCCCTGTCAGAGTGCATTTGTGCTCTGCATAAACACTTATAAATGCTTTCTGCATCACTGTATGCCAGTGTCATGTCAGTTCCTAGAATAGGAAGTGGAAAACAAGCAGGAAAGAATGGACAAGAGTGGAACATTAAAGTTACCACAGACTTACACTACACAGACTTGCACTGTTAGTTAGAACAGGCATGATGAAAAAAGCCAAATTTATCAAATATATATATGTAATTTTAAATAAAGTGAATTTAGGCATCAAAAATTATAATGTACAGTATGAAAAATGGACATTCTTTTCAAGAATTACAAAGGACTACATTTAACAGTGTTATTAGCATTTTCAATTATTCACTTTAATCAAGCATTAGATGATGGCAATGGTACATGATGAGTATGCAAAACTAAATTCATTAATTAATTAAAAAATGTCTAATATTAGCCAATAACCAATAAAGCATCATGCATCTCTATTTTTAAGCCTAATTATAGCTACGTTCCCTGTATCTCATAGTAATGTATGAAAAATACTTGTATATATAATAAACATAATATGGTGTCTGTCTAATCAGTAGTTATTTAACACTTTTTTCATTCATATTATAAAATCATCCATTAACTCAATGAATACAAAGTGACTTAGCCACTAGAAAAACACAAGCAATTGATCATTTTTCCCAGTTTTAGTTATCCTTGCTTTTTCTTTCGTGCTGTTTGAGATGTAATAATTGTATTTCATGTGTTGCTTTATTTTGCTGACAATAATACAAGCAATCTCACAGTGGGAAACCAGTGGAGAACAGAGAAGAAAAGGGGCACTCACAGAAAAACACATTTTAGTTTTCCTTCAGTGTCATGTGTTAAACACATACACACACCAGGAAGCAAGGCAGGATGATTCTGCCCCCGGCCAAATTAAATTTAGACTTACACTTGCTCGTTTATGGGGATAATCAGAGCCACTCTTTTTCATCATTCTGAAGCTACTCCCTCTCTCAACACAGAACTAATTTCACAGTTAATAGAGTTGTTTCAATTAAACTTTTAAAAGTACCCTTGACTCTAAAGCCTACTAAAAGTCCAAGTGTAGTGTTTTTTGTTTTGTTTTTTTCTGCAGAACATATGCACAGCTCTTCTTTGTGAATTCCTAACTTTCCTTCTCCTCTCTCCATCCACACGTCAGGTCATGCATGGACATCTGACCTGTATCCTGAACAAAGTGGGTAATTAGAGAGAGAGAGAGAGAGAGAGAGAGAGAGAGAGAGAAAAAAAATCAAAGTGAGAGCGAAACAGAAACTCAAGGAGATCGAATGTTCGTTTATTGCAGGTTGGAGCCCCACTCTGGGTGTGAATGAAAGGCTGTTCTGTCCTGGACTTGCCATCCACTACAACCAAACTCCACACACAGGCAATGTTCCACTAAAGAGGGGCTTCACACAGTCACCAAATCTCCCCAAGCACACACACATACACTTAATGAAAGTATATCCACTCTACAAACACAAACTAAATCACTGAAGCTCTTACGGCTTCTAAGACACACTCACACTTACGGACTGAATCTCCAGTTTCCACACACACACACACACACACTCCTCTCTTTATCAGCACCTGATTCCATCAAACAGACTAAGTCCACTGGTGTCACCACATTCAGATGCAGTTGCATACAATGCATTTAAAGCACTATGGCAATAGTCTTTCAACAGATAAATAAAGTCATAACCCTCCAAAAACTCAACACAAGCCAAGCAATATTTAAGCTAAGCAGAAAATTATTGTAAGGTATTGCAGTGTCATCACTGCATGTGATTGCATTGATTTTTGTAAAGTTATTCAGCTTGTTTGTCATGTGGTTGAAGAAGACATATAGTTTTGGTGTGACTACAAATAATAATTAAAAATATACACATACATACTTTTTTATATTAAATTGTTTATACTATAGTAATTATACACTATAAACATAGATTATATAAACAATCAGTGTATACAATTTTGTACAAACATACTATTAGGCAGCAGGACTTTTAATGGCTAAAATGGGAATTCTTGCAGAAATGTCTTAAATTAGAGATTATCTTCTCTTGCTAAAGTGTGTTTGGTAATCCAGTTTTTCAACAAGGTCCACAGAAAGACAGGCCATGAATAGGAAGCTCGACACTGAAGGACACACAATAATGACAATTACATCTTTTCTTCCGAGCCTTCTTTTTTTACTGAAAATATATATGGCACAGTAACTCAAAACCCAATGGCCACGGGGCTGTGCCAATTAAATTTTTCAAGTTTGCTTATTTATTTTTTTAGTACTACAGAATGCCAAGACAAATTGTATTTACATGTTATGGAAGAACAGTAACCAATGCCAGCACAGCATCATTAGCAAAAAAGGGTTGTGGGAGCAGTGCTTCTTGAAAAGCTCACCTCAGCTGAATTTCTAAATAAAGTCCTTCATGAAACCGCCGTCATGGGTGGGCTGAGAGCCTGAGGTGCTTGGCCATGAGACAGCTGATCACTAGAGTGGGTGTAAAGCAAGCCCAGGGAGGCCACTCATATAACCGCTTTGTTGCTGAATAAATGTCATTTGTAACTGGGCTTTCAAAGGATTGGCATTAGCTTAAAAAACACGGTCTGTTGCCAAAATGAAATTGATCAAATCTTAAAAGAGGCCCTAGCAACTGAGAATCTTAAGCTGGTCTTGGCCTTGATCTAGTCTTCTGTGACCATTGACCATTTTGGCTGCAATTAGAAATAATTAAAACAGGGATTAGAAATCTTAATGCGGGAACAAAGTGCAAAGACGTCCAATCAAGATAAATCCTTTTTAACAGCTGTTATGGAGTATGTCAGATGATATTCACAACAATAAATTCAAGAAAAAGTTCTCATTAAGCAGCAACCTCTACTGGAGCTTTTATGAGGCTCAAGGGATGAATTGATTTATTTTGCTGGACTCAGAGTCATGAAGTAGTCAAACATATTTACTTCGACATTTAGTACAGAAATTATTCACTCTAACTACAGATGTATGACTGAGACATCTGAAAATCTGACAAGAAAATCAAGAAAAAAAATAAACTGCTGAGAAAAAGTAAAAAAAAAAAAATCCAAGGCAACTTGATGTATTCAGGTTTTTATTTCTCTCAACTATTATTTTAATAATCCTAAGTAACTCTACTTTGCTTTGGCAATTTGAATTAGTTTGTTCAGCAGACGCAAAATGCCTCACTCAGCCAATAAATTCATCAAGTCAACATTAGATTTCTTGTTAAGCAACACAGAACATAAAGTAATGTATTGTTTTGATAGCTGTATATATAGTCTTGATGCCTATTTTTGTGAATGAACTACCATCCCAAAAAGCAGAGATAATCAGGATAAAATTTTAAATGTTTGAACATACTGTAGGCATCAATGCATAATTATTTAAAGGGGTCATATGATGCTACATGCACTTTTACAAGTTGTTTGAACAGAAATGTGTGTAGGCAGTGTGTGTACACAACCACCTTAAAATGATAAAAATCCACCCAGTGTTTTTTTTTTTTATCTGCTCATATCTTTACCCCTTTCTCAAATCGAGCCAATCTCAGATGCCTGTCTGTGTGACGTTACAAAAACAGGCCCCTCCCACGATAGTTTGATTGACAGTAGCGTTTCAGCACAGACTGGACTGGCGTCTTACCTTAGACCCACCCTGAGTGAGCTGTCATTAGTCCGCCATTGTTTCACCGCCGGAGCAGATGTAGACAAGAAGGACTCCTAAGTGATTGAGGTGTTCTGTTGTTGGATGTAATAATGAACATAGCAGTCGTCATTTACTCCCGACATCTGAGCCACTGAAGACACAGTGGATCACATTTGTTTTTGAAGAGAATGTGCCCCCGATCTACATAAATGCGTCTATGTTTGCGCGAATCATTCGTGATCCAGCTTCATCAACAGAAGAAGTGAGAGGGGCGGGGTCAGCAGAGCTCATTAACATTTAAAGGAAAATGCTACAAAACTGCGTGCTCTGAAAAGAGCTGTTTTTGACAGGGTAAAAAAAAAAGTGTTTTTTACACTACCATTGAGATTTTTTTACCAAACTATGTTACAGACTTTTCATTAAGACCCTAAGACTTGTTTATCTGAAAAACAATGCTACAGTCAGTTATTCTCCTTTGAAAATGTGCGTTCCGGGTCGGAATGTCGGTCTCTGTTTTGGTTTGTAAAACCCACCCACTGCCAGTTTACCCAATTGCATTTCGTTACCCCGGGTTGCCAGTTGGCGGAAAACAGAGAGTATTTCATTTCATTCATCGTCAAGTGCGCTCGTTCCTGTTGGTGTCGTCAATCTGGCAACCTGCGTGTGCGTCAAGTCTGAGGAGGAGGGGCCGGGTGAAAAAAACCCTCTCCAATATTTTGAATTTGGACTGCAATACCTAGTTCAACCACTCTGTGTCAATCCTACATACAGCACCTTTAAAATATAATTATTTATACTGATAATTATTTTCATGTTATGACCAATAAAAATAGAACACTAAAATCAATTGTTTTCAATATGACAAGTGAATTTAGTCATCACAACATTATAATGTACAGTATGAAATATGAATATTGATTTTCAGATTTCTGAAAAATTATTTAATAGTGTTAAATTATTAGTGAATTAAAGATGAACTGAAATTCTGCATTAATGTAAATGTAAACAATATGAAAATGTATTATATATAATCAACACATCATCACAGTTTGATATTTTGGATGCCATATAAAAAAGAACACAAGTGACCTCACCCGCCTTATGCTACAATGCTAATAGCTTAAATCTCACCCTCTTCATTCTCACTAACTTGTTCCATATCTTCTGGAAGTAAATGTACACACACATGCACACACTGATTTGACTGACTGCAGTCAGTGAGCATGTGAAAGGTGTCCTGTGATAGCACTGAACTCCCTCCTCCAGGCAAACAAGGACAAAGCTCTGCTAAACGCGACACTTTTCTTGGTGAACGGTTAATGAAAGACAAGACAGAGCAGGAGACAAAAAGAATCCTGGGAGGAGGAAAAAAGGGAGTTTTCTCAGCGAGAGAGAAACATGTCTCTTGATGTCCCTCAGTGCTCAGGCTTCCCATGCATGCACACAGAGGTGGAGACACTGAATGACAGCAAATTAAATTAATATTTCACCCCAAAATGAAAGCTCCCTCTGTCATCATTTACTCAACCATGTAACTTTCATCACAAAAGGTACATTTTTGAAGAATATCATGGCCAGTCTTTTAAATAAGGACAAACAACACACACACACACATTTATAAAAGCATAATAAACGTGGTCCACAAGACGTGCTACTGTATATTCTAACTCTTCTGAAAACTAGTGACTTAAAATTGAAGTCTAAAAGTAGACTTATTTAAATAGATTTAAATGCACTTAGATAAATACTTAAACCTTGTCCTGTTCTTCAGATAAATCTATTGTATGGCTTTAGGCGAGTCACATTAGTTGCCACAGTTTTCTTCAAAAATTCACCAAAGTCAGTCATACAGGTTTGGAACAACATGAGGGGGATTAAATGATGACATAATTCTCTTTTTTTTAAACTATACTTTAATAGCTGTGCACTTGAAGATGAGATTCTATTCAACTCTACAACATACTGGTGACCATCTTCAACATCCTAGGTTGGGTTAAGGTGTTATACATTATACATTAAACGAACAAACTGTGGAACTCTCTGTCCTTCACCACACAGCATCTCAGCTGCTCTTTTACATGCTGACCCTAAAATAGCAGTCATCTCCGCAATCTGCTGAGACGAAAGTGAAAGTGGCAAAGTAAAAGAAGAGGATGAAGAAAAGGAAAAGACACTCGCACAAGGATTAGGAGTCCTGCGAAGGATTTGAAACTTTCCGTCTGGAGACACTGATGCTCCGTGTGTGTGGTAGGGGTCACAGGAGGCCACTGGGAGAAAATGAGGGATGCTCCCCTGGGCTTAGTGATCTGATGCCCCCCTTCTCTTTTAATCAAAGTCACACAAACCCACAATCTGGGCAGAATGCATCAAGAGAAAGAGCTTGGTATTATTGTGTGGTTAATATTCCTGATTATTTTCAATAAGGATCTGTGTTTCTATCCATCCTTCTCTCTCAGATTTTCTCCATTTGTTTAGAAATAGCTCCCCTTACAGGGACCACAGTGACAGGGAACATCACCCCCCAGTAATTGAGACAGACAGGCCTGTACATTTGTACTGATTCTCAATTTCTTCATTACAAATTGAATAAATATGACAGCACTGAAATAAGAACTTGTTTGTCCCCGCAAATTACGATGGGTGAAATGATATGATAATACATGAATGATGATACAAACACTGTCAACCCCAGTCCTTTTTTCTATTTTTTTTTCAACAAGTTAATGAATGTATTATTTTTTATCCTTATTAGTCCACAATTGGTCTTTCTATTGTCCAAAAGCCCATTTCCACATTAGAGCAAAACATAATCAGGTAATTGTGAGTTAAAGTTGCAATGCAAGTTACATTACAAAGTCACATGTGAATACAAAGTCACATTGTGAGAGTTAAAGTTGCATTATGTGCAATAAATAACTAAATAAAATAGATTAACTTTATTTATTAACTTTATTACTTTTTTTGTATATTTTATAAATGAATTAAAATATAAAAAACAAACAATAAACTAAAATAAAAGTAATTAAATAAATAAAATACTGACAAATAAAAAAAAATAATTAAAAATAATATAATAAAATTATGTATTAATATAAACAAAAATCAGAAAACAATATACAAATAAACTAAAATAATTAAATATTTATATGTCATTTTTCCCCCTATCTCTGAAGTGAATTGAGCTTCCCACTAAAAGATAATGTGTGCAAATATAACCAAGATAACGGAAAAATCAGCAGACATCAAAGAGGCCTGCGGGCAATGCATGGTTGTTCATTTCGTAGAGTGAGAGAAAGGCAAAGGGAAAGAGAGGGAGAGAGAAAGTGATTCAATCACTTCAAAGCCAGCGGAGGCTTTAAAAGGTCGGTTTGTTTTGACGCGGATATGCAGAGGTGAATGAGAATCAAGCGGTGAAGGAAAGACCCCTTCAGACGTCTGATTCATTCTTACCCCGCCTCCACTCCATTCTCTCCCTCTAACGCACATACACAAAACCAAAAAAACACAACAAGAGAATCAGAATTATCTGACAAGAAACAGAACGACAGAGAAAGAGAAAGAGAAAGAGAAAGAGAAAGAGAAAGAGTGAGAGAAATCTCTTATGCTCTATATTGGAAAATAAGAGCTTTCTTTGAGGAAATGGCAAGTAATTAACCTATATAGTCCAATTCCAGGGATTTCTGTGGATATGACACTTTTTTGGCAGGAGACAAAGACTGATTCAAGGCGATGTGTGTGTGTTTGATGTGTGTTTGTATAACAACAGGCTACTCCATTCAATAGAGTAATGATGATAGTTCCTTTTTTGAAAGAGACAACCTATTTCTGTCAGTCTGAGGCTAAAGTAGGCTAAATCTCCAGAGAAGAGGGCAGCTGTGCAACGCTAGCAGGGTTAGTATAGCGCTGCTGGAGCCGCTCACTCCTGAGGAACAATACTGCTGTACTAAGGGAACAAAAGCGAGACGGCCTCTGTGTGAATTTTAATTAGGCCATGGGTGAGGCAGTACAATACTGAGGTCTTTCCCCATTTTGGATGTGTTTGTGTGTCACTCCTCCCATCTCAGTGTTTTGCATAAAAACAAAAACAGAAAGAGAAGAGTGGAGATCTCTCTCAAGACATCACAGAGCCTCAGATGGTGTTGTGAACTTTTCTAGATGGCTGCTCTTTCTCTAAACCAGGACAGGGGCAGAAATCTATACCAAAAGTTAGCTAATGGTGCTAATTAATTTATTGGTGTTATCACATCAATATGCCAGAGGCAAACAGTCCAATATGCAACACAGAACATGCAAATCCTTTTCACTTACAGTAGAGAGGTGACCGAAAAAACAGATGTAATGGCTATGATTTACATCTAACAACTAATTAACCGAACTACAAACTAATGAACTATAACAGTGAAGAATACTTTAAAATCAAAATTATTAAATGTTGTTGCGTTAATGTTAATTTCTATATGAAACAACAAACAGTAGTGTATATATAAATCCGTACATAAATGGCAAAATGTACTATATTAATATGAAGGAATTTCTCCTATTGATTTTTTTACAGGTGTTTTAACAATATTTTAAATTTTGTACTTCATTGCATTGTGATTTAGGGTTAATGGAAATGTCCGTAAAATTACTGGATAATGTAAAAAAAAAAAAAATTAGTTATTGTTATTTCATGACACCCAAGTAGTGGTGGTTTGTGTTGCATTTTTTACTATTTATTTATATTTTTATTGCACTATTTTAGTGTCATGTGTTACCCTGATGGTGTGTATATGACCCTGTGCACCATCTATACATGAGTATTGGCCTTGTTTTATGGACAGAGAGGTCACTTTCAATTAACTCTTATTCATGATGTGGTTTTCTATTGTACCACCTATATTATTATGGTGGTTATGAATAGATTTTAAATGGGTCATATGATGCAAAGAGAAAGGAAAAATTGAAATCGCATCATATGACCCCTTTAAGGCAAAAAGCAAGATTTTGGTAGTTCTAGTAGGTTGGTATTATAACATTATATCACTTAAAGTAAAATATACAGGCACCAATATGCCCTCCCGTAATAACTAAAACATTGTCACCATTTTTTTTTTCTGCCAAATTTTTTTTTTTTTACCATAAATTTAACAGGAAATTTTTACAGTGCCACTCCATTGAGTAAAACCACCAGTAACATACATAATACACCCATGAAACAAGTTCATTTGCAGGCTGTCCAACACTCAAAACTCTCTAAAACACGGTGGCATACTCCTAAATTTCTCCAGTCACATCAATGAGGTTTTTACAGATGTCAGAATGGCAAGAGACAAATGTACAAAGCAGCTTCAAACAAAACCACAAACAAACTTTGTGATCACAACATCTAAATGGAGAAACTGTGCTCCTCTTCGAATCTGGAGCAAACATCACACTTTCAATTCTGTGTCTTCGTCTGCCAAAGTGCAATGGCTTGACATTCACTGAAGAACCTCACAGCTTTTCATTACCAAAGAAAGTAGAGAGAGTTTGTGATCTTGGCGTGATATTGTTGTATAAGGGGATTTCGCTCCACCCTCCCCTGGCACACAGACAGATTACACAGTGATTATACGCAACTCAATATTTCATGACATCCTCCAGCGCGTGAGGGGTTTACCATCATGTTTCATTCATTTGGCTTGAATGAAGGCTCATTTGAAGCATCAGAAAGCTTAAGATTTATGTGAAATTCATAACAGAACAGATGTCCTCTCGAATTTGCTTCTCCAGAAGAAAAAAAAAATCTAAAAATAAGCCTTGATTGCCTCAAAAACTTAAATATGTTTAGGTCTTAACCCCAGAGGGCTTAGAGGTTATTTAGTTGCACTAAGGAGCAAAGCACCATGAGGAATATCCAAATGACAGATTTATATCAATGCCCTTATTCTGCCCTGCCTCTGTGCCTTAATCTGACTTCCATAGTGCTTGCGTGTGTGTAACTTTGACTACAGTGTAATGAAGAATGAGAATCAATTAGTCGGTATAACCTCCTTTCCAAAAAATGTTTTTTGTGTTCGCTCTCTGCGAGCTCTGGGTGTGATACTACAACTAGCTGCTGCCGAGGGCCAAAACCGAACATTGGTTCTTTTAATAGCATCTCTAGAATGTGTATACTGAGAGTTTGATACTATGACTATCACAGACAGGATGAAACCGAAACTAAAAACTGCCTTTTTTTTTCCTTCTCTTCCTTTATTATGCACATCTACATCTACACAAGGTGTCATCTATCTCTCTAATGATTTTGGTGAAAGCGAGATTCGCTTTAAAAGGAGTCAATCCCTCTGGTTGGATTTTGTTTCAGCTAAAAATTCTTCTGACCCTTTTTCTTCTTGCTGGTTAAGTGTGACTGGCATTTTAATTACCTGCACAGATTGTTATGCTCGTCAATCATCCCTCAGCAACTGAACTGTGATGACATCATTGACAAATCCCTAAGTATGAGATTTTCACTTTGAGTCCTACATCAAAAGATGATATGGTCCTTTGCCCAGGATGTTAAGAAATATCAATTTAACATGAAGAATGGTCAGTGACAAGTGTGACCAAAGTGCAACCACCCGTACCGCAACCTTAGTTTAAAGCCCAACACGTAAATAAAGAAAAACTGCGTGTGTGCACGTATGTCTGCTTATATTTGTCTGTGTTTGGAGAACAGCGGAAGCTAGATTAAGAATTTGAAGGGCATATATTGTGTTGAAAAAATGACTAATACTTTGAATAAAGGCAGGCAGTGGAAAGGAACAGACTGTAATAAGCAGTAGAGATAGATTTATGCCTATATTCCAAGAAAGGCTGAAGGCTCTCATTGAGCATATTAAAAGCCATTTTAGCCTATATCTAATATGCAGTCTCTCCATAATTAATTTAATCCAATAAAGAAAATGATTTAATATTTTCTGCTGCTTTCCATGAAGTGAACTAGGAATCCAATTTCAAGTCTTCTGATTGAGGATTCTCTGTATTGCAGCTAGCACACCGACCTCATTCTGGACGTCTTTGTTAACACCGTCTGTGGAAAGAAGCGCATCTTTCTCTGACTATTAAACAGCTAGCGAGCACCTAAGCTCCGGAAAGGAGTAGAATGAAAATAGAAAAACAATAAAAGAAAATGTGAGTTATTAAATCACATGTTGAGGTAATGTATAATCTCCGCTTGTCTGGTTGGTTCCTGCCAGAATATCTTTGTTTAGCAAGTGTGCCGCTCGACTCCAGTAACTGAAAAACCTGTTGTTATTTTTTTTATTTATATATTTTCTTAATGAAAGCCAGTCTGCTCAAAAGTTGGGTGGATAGATTGATAAATTAAAGGCGATGAGGAGAACCACATTAATCTTTGTAAAAGAAAAATAAACTATTTATCTCCATTACACCATTCAATCCTGCATATTTTGCGCCCAGTTTTCAGAGAAAGAAAAAGTAGTGCTATTTTAAATGATATCTCCTTTGAAGTCTTTAATAGTTTTTAATTCACAATGATCTCACAATCTCTCCACTTCCTTGTCTCTCTCTCTCTCTCTCTCTCCTTCTCACTCACTGGTTCTTTCACTCGTGGTGAAACACTTGAATGAGCCCATTAGCCCGGCTGGCTCTAGTTCTGAAAGGAGCCGGGTTGAATTTAACGGAGCATTGTGCGCAATCGGCCTTTAATCGACTCTCTTCAAATACGGCAGCTGTTTTCACCGTGTCTAATTCATAATTACATCTTCACAACAAGTGCTACACATTCTCTTGCGCTCGTTCATCTGAACTCTGAGTATTACATCCAGCACAGGTCCAAAAAAAGTAATTAAACCCATCTTTGAAATAGCTTGTAAATGATGATTTTATTATTTCGCTCACCCTTTTGCTAAACGAGGCGGCGGTTGAGGGTACCGTGATGCATAGTGATGAAGCTATGTGTGCTTTTCCCTTTAAGGGTGTTGATTTTCTAATAAAAGGAAGTGGAGGCAGGGTCAGGAGCCGGGGCAGGGTGTGTCGGGTTGAGTTAGGCCCGAGGGGTGAGGTGAGAGAAAAGGAGACTACAGGCCTTGGCCCAGAGCCAGGGTTAACTGTACCTCTCCATTCTCTTCAGACCAAAAGTCATCCATCTCTCCCTCTCTCCGCTGACACCCTGTTTATTCTCTTATTCATTTGTCATGTCTCCAATCAGCTTGATGAATAGAGATGAACCTTGCTGATGCATGGTGTTTCTAATGAAGACGAAAAGAAAAGATCTGTGACTCAACTTCTCTCTTGTTTTTCTTCTGTCTCTTCTTTTCTAATCACCATGAGCAATGAGCAAGGATTTTTTTTTTTTTTTTCTGACCAGGGAAATGTCCTTTTCAGGCAGAATCGGGGCAGTAGGTCATTTACAAAGAGAAAGAGAGAAAGAGCAGTCTGGCATCCAGGATACTTTTGTTTGTTTATTTGCAGTGTTTAAAACAAAGACGGCATGGCGTTGAGAATCTCATCAGCAGGAAACCCCCTTAGAGACACACAGCATATTCAAAGGCATGCAAATGACAGCGCTCAGAGCGGGGGCTGGGTTCATTTTGGAACTGCTTAATTACCTCATTTCTAAAATAACTTGTGCCTTGTTTATGAATACAGTGCATGTAGGTAATGGCTCTGGATTATTTTTTTATTTTTTTGCATTTCACATTGTTACACTATACAGACAACACCCACTTCTGCCCTGGCATTGACACCGAGAAAAAAAAAAAAAAAACTTGGAAGAATTAACAACAACAATGAGCTGGTGAGTAAAAACCTTCACAATGTAGATAAAAAAATGAAATATTATTGTACTTGGGAAAGAAGATGGAAAGTTTAGGGAGTACTGACTGATGCAGGACTTACTGTAAATACACTTACATTAATGATTCTTTTGTTAAAAATGTGCCATGATCATTTCACGTAATACAGGAAATGTTGTAAAAATGTTGCATAAACATCAAACAAATGTTTATACAATAACAAACAAAAGTTATTAAAAAGATAGTTCATTTAAAAATCTGTATTTTTTTTTTTACTCATCCTCATGTCATTCCAAACCTGAATTAATTAATTTCTTCTGTAAAACACAGAAGAAGATATTTTGAAAGATTTTTTTTCTTCACAGAATGAAAGTAAAAAGAGTCCATACTAGCACTAGACCTGACTGACTTTCATTGTTTATGGACGAAAATACACAGATACATTTTCATCTGTGTTTTACAGAAGAAAGTACAGGTTTGGAATGACATGACAGTGAGTAAATGATTACAGCGTTTTCATTTTAACTAGCCATTAGGAGTCAAAACCTAAAGAAATAGGCAAATGTATAATATTAAACAGTGTTACACTCCAGTGCTTCGTAAAAATGCACGAGAGAGAAGGTGCGAGTGATATAGAGAGGGAGGGGGAGAGAGAGAGAGTTCTGCAGAGCGAGCGAGGGGGTGAAAAGTGAGAAGACACCTTTGAAAAGAATCAATTACAGTAAAACGCATCAGAATCACTCATGCATTTAATACATCTCATATCTGAGCGTTTCAGCCTGTTCCCTCACGCCTGCTGCATCAGCCCGGCCCATCTGCGCTGCTTTGCAAAGTAGCAATATTTTAAACTAATATCAATGCATTATGAACTAACAAATGCTTTAAACATCACATTAGGATGAATTGTTGCAAGGCTGTGATATCAAATAACAGGTATCAGCAGCACAGAAAGCCCCTCATTTCTCATCCCTGTACAACACAATAGCACACTTGGCAAGGTGAGTCAGAAAGAGAGAGCAAGAGAGGCAAAAATATGGCTGTGAAAGTAAAGTGATCCTTGTTTTTGCATTAGCTAAACCGACTTGTAAATGAATCACATGGGTGAGGATTATCTTCCAGTGTCAGGATACATTTACAAAATATGTGCTATCTGCTGTTCACAATACTTTTGATAGAAGGAAAAAATCTTTTCGACTGCCAATCGCCGACGTTTGCGGAATTTTCCCCAACGTCCCACAAATGACGTCTGCCATGCAGCCCACGGTGACCCCAATCGACTGAAAATACATGTTATTTAAACTAACAACCCTAATCCAATGTCAAAAATAAATAACACATATAAGTAATAAAAAAAATAAAACCGGGCAGCCGCTGACTAAATCTTCCTTTCCATGTCATCCTTTAGTGGACAAGCCATGTTTATTTCCGACTAACAAGAAAGAGGACAGGGATCAGAACCGTGGCCTCAGAACAGAACGACTGTTTTCATGCTGTCTTCACACTGTAGACATGCTGTAAGCCTGTAGGGTCCCTCACCAAAGGCCTACAGGAACACTTGTTTGTTCTTACCCGCGTCCCTGGCGACACACAAATATTTACCCTGATACACATTTCAGACACTTGCTAACGGACAATGTCGAAACATGTACGACAACCATGCAAAAAAAGGTAAAATGTGATATAATACCATCCCCTCTCGCTAAGTAGGGGAAGATGGAGTGTACACGTACAATCGTACAATCGCAATACAGAAAACGATGGCCCGGTATTATCAAACAACTGCCGCCTAGCGTCCGAGCCGACCCACGGCGTCTCAAAATTAAACTACCTGATCATTTGTTACCTGCCCACAGCTGTCAAAGCAAACAATGAATGTACAGCGGAGAATTGATGACTATTTGGAATGCATATGGGCAAAAAGGATTCAATTTAGTGCTGTAGTCTGAGTGGATGAAATGACAGTTGTGATTGATTTGACACAGCAGTCCAGATTTATCTTGCAAATGGAGTAATGGTCGTTGTGTGGTACGGCCAGCGATCTGGCGCCGAGCTGAGCACAGAAAGAACAGAAGAGTCGAGTCCCAGCGGCTCTGAGGCACATCATGAGGAATCTTCGCTAAGTGTCGTTGAACAGATTGTCTTGGTCAAGGTTATGATGCACTCATAAGTCTTAAGGAGTGTGTGTGGCACTTGGCTGCCTCCCCCCAACACGCACCCACCCACCAGACGACCCTCCTTACAAGGTGACCTGAAGAAGGGGATAGAAAGTAAAAGACTAATCAGCATTTTCCATGGGAGGCGTTGAAATTAGGACAGAGAAAATTCAGTGGATGCACTTGAGAAGTGTGGCTCGTAGCAGGGAGGAAACAATGAAACTCATCCAATATAAACAAAACACACACAAACCAATCCAACCATTTTCCATTTACTGTTCACTGAACTAGCTCTGCAGGGCTGAGGATTGTGACATGGGATGTTTTTTTTAGAAGAATTAACACACACGCTTTCACACAAAAGCATCACATGCAAATGTACAGCATGTCATAAAAGAATGCAATTACGCATTCAAAAGAATGAATTTCCATCACACACCATCGCCCCCTAGTTCCGCTCGGAGAGTTGAACAGACTTCTCTCAATACATTTATAATTGAAGGGAGTGTTTCTTCATGAAACAGCACAGAAAAATCTTCCCTTCACTACATTTTAGCCCTTCCATGTTTTTTTGAATAACGGGGGGTGGGGCAGAAATGGCAACACAAAAGAAAAAAAACAGAGGATGGCAATCCATGAGTGCAGCCATTGATAATGTTTTGTATAGCTTCAGCTCCTTGAGAATAATCTCAGGTAACTGAGGCGAGAGTGAGTTTCACTGGTATCTGTCATTCGGGTGTCAATCCAGCTGGCACATTTTACACTCCACTGGTACGCAGGCCTCACCTTCTGACACACACACACACACACACACACACACACACACACACACACACACAGAGAGCACCCACTGACTGGCAGCATTTTCACAAGAGCATGCTCAATCCATAAAAAGTGGATAAAGAAAATAAAGAAAATGAAATAAACCATAGGTGGTTTTGGTTGAGAAAATTTACAAAATAACCTCAATGCCCTCTAATAGATGTGTAGCGTCTGGACCAATCGTCAAGTAAATATCTACAGCGGATCTAAATATTTATAATTAATTATAACTAGTTATGATTAATTATTCATATTTCCCTTATGAGCTGATTTGCTACAGATGTTTAGAAATTATTAATTATACTGTTTATTCTGCAATGCATGCTTATAATAAACAGAATGTTGTCATCCGTTGGTGTGGATGTTAATATACTGTAGTTAGCATTATAGTTGTCTCTATAGTTATCATTCTTGGTGTGAATGGGCTCTAACAGATTCAATTTTATCAACTGTCATAATTTTACAGCATTTTTACAAGCTTTCAAAAACACAAAAACTTCAAACTAAGAACATGAACGAGACAGGTTAGCATAACACGTTGTTAACATTACCGTGCATAATAATATGTCATGAAAATCATAAGGGTGATTAATGGAAAGGTCCTCAAACAGATTCAAAGCTTTACAGCAGGCTGTGTCGTGATATCTTACCTACTGATGAGGCCCTGCATGTTGCCTGCTTGAGTCTTTCTATCTGTCTACCTGTCTACAGAAGCCTTTAATGCATAATATTCAGCCTCTCACTGAGGTGTGCAGGCTTGTCTCTCTCTGTCACATGAAACAGGCACACAGCTTAACCAGGTCAATTTAAACCAGCTTTACTCCTCAGATTTCCCATGCAGGCACTCATCATGCCAGTGCTTTCAGTTTCCTCCTTGTCTTTCTCTCCTCTACCTCCACACTTTCATATGCTCTGTTTATGGCATCAGAGGCCTAGCGTGAGCATGACTGTTCCTTAAAGCTCCATCGCGACCTCCTTCTCGGCTGGATTTTAGAGCGAGACGGGATGTCTACCTCTGTATGAATCCTGTGTAGTACACTTAATTCCCCGCAGAACACGGCGAGCAGGGGGAACAGAAAGGCATTTGAGAGCAGATTAAGAATATGAACAGCAATATTCCCGTCGCGGCATCTGTATGCGCCCAGGATTACAGGGTTCTGAGGAGATTACTTGCAGGGGAAGAGAGGTTACAGGTTCTGAAAACTATTCATTCTCACCTACGTTATGGAGAACTCACACACAGACATCCACGAGATTCATTTTCATATTAATTTGGGTTTGATATCACTTCTTGAGTTTATGTCCACACACTTGTCATGCCACATTCCCAGTATGATTTAGGCCCCATCCACAAGAATATGACATTTCACTGCATTGTGGCCTCCCATTCACATATAAACAGTGTTTTAGGTCACAAACAAGCCAAGACTTTTCAAAGCACTGCTTTCAGTGATGCATATGGACAACGGAAACAGAGATTCGCACATGGCAACAGCTGTTTATAAATAACACTCTGGAGTTTGACAGACAGGAATTTGAAAGCGACAGCCAACACTGGTTTGTTGTGGTCAGTTGTCGTAGGGTCGATGAAGTTCATGTGACAAGTCAATTGCTTAATCATTGCACTGCTATAACAGAGACACATAAATAGTCTGTTTTTTTTTTTTTTTTACTAAAAGGTTTACGACACAATATTGCTGACTCCTAGCCTGGAATGAAAGATCTAAAACGCTGTTGGCATGGATAGGATATGAAAATATACAAACATCATTTCTAATTTTTTTTTTTAGTTTTTGGAAATGTCTGTGGAAAAGTACGGAGCTCTGCACATGACTTGCAGGTAAGAAAAAATACACATGGCAATAATATATATATATATATATTTGTGCGGTCAAACGATTAATCGCAACCAAAATAAAAGCTTTTGTTTACATAATATATTTATGTGTTCTGTGAATATTTATTATGTATATATAAATACACACACATGCATGTATATATTTCAGAAAATAGGTTGTTTATATATTAAATATATTTATTTATAATATAAATTATATGAATATAAATATAAACATGTAAATACATGTAAATATTTTCAAAATATATACTGTATGTGTGTGTATTTATATGTACATAATAAATATACACAGAACACACATATATTATGCAAACAAAAACTTTTATTTTTGTATGCGATTAATCGTGATTAATCGTTTGACAGCACTAAATATATATATATTTGCCTCTACAACTTATTAACTTATGGCCATGATTAATACATCTTTCCAAATGCAAGGCTCTATAAAAAAAAAATACTTAGACCAAAGTATTTAAATTACAAACATGTAAAACACAATTTCTTGTTGTTTTATAAATATCTTTTTGCTATTTTCAAAAGTCTTGGTTTATTATTAAAGATAATAGTTTTCTACCATGCCATCACATTCATACCTAATCTGATTTCACCAAAAACATCTGTAAAAGTGTTGATATCTTTTGATAGTCCTTTGACATACAGATCAGATGTGGTTTCAAAAGAACTCTGGAGATCAAATTTCAGATGTGGCGATTACTTACAGCCATCCGTCATCTCACAGACAACAAAGAGTTTGTGTACATCACGGCGTAATTGCATACACATGTCCAGTATGAGGAGTTACCTGATCTGTCAGCCTCACTTTCTCTCTGAAAAGCCAGTGTTTTTTTTTTTTGTTTTTCACCTTTTCTGATTTTGCTTAAACTAATTTTATAGGTATGAAAAAAGTATGGAAAGATAGCAAGTGACCGTTTTTTTATTTTTCTCGTGTACATGGAGATGGTACCCATTTTTTCCATGTTATAACTGTCAGCTTTGATTTTATTTTCTGGCATGTGGTGTTTCCTTCACCACTGGCCCGTCACTTGGCCAACAGCATGCCACGCGTGCAAAGCAAGCACAGGAAATCTGTCCCCCCAGGAGACGGCTAACAATGCTATGACCAGGCAATTCCCCTCCGCACCTTTCGCGTGAGGGAACATAAACATATCACATATTCAGCCGCCATGTGCAATCAATTACAAGCCTTAATGAATGCCAGCCGGGAGTCACGATCTGGGCAAAAGTCTGTCAGTCTGATTGACTGAGTAAAGTGATAGAGGTGAGAGAGAGAAACAAAGACACAAAAATAGGATTCATGTGTGAATCAAGACAGACAGACGGCAGGCACTGCCACTCCCAAGACACAACTGTTAACCTTGTTGCTCATAAGGAGGCCATATGCATGCTGGGAGGAAGGAAGGAGGGTGGGTGTAACCCAGTCACTTCATGTAGGGTTGAAGTGTCCCTGCCAGTCTTTCAGTGTTCAATGAGAGGCCCAAGAGACACGCAACAGGGAATTTCCCGAGGAGTTTCCGTGCCCTCGGCTTCCGAAATGCACCCAGTAGTCATCAATTAGCCTGACAGGCCAGATCTTAACTTGAACACGCACATAAACTAAGACACTGTTCAACACAGACTGTTCCTAATGGGGTTCAATAACCTTAATGGATACTAGTAACATTCCAGCAAAATTTTAAAACTATTAAAGGTACAAAGATCAATTTTGGCATGAATAATATAATTTTGCAGGGTAAAAAAATTAATAAAATAGCCTTCAATTATAAAAAAATGTGAACACTTAAAACTATTATATACAATACATTTTATTATTTATTTATTATATACAAAGTTTGGAATAATTAAGATTTTTGCATATTAGAATGATTTCTGAAAGACTATGTAACACTGAAGACTGGAGTAAAGACTGCTGAAAAAATCTTTAGCTTTAACATCACAGTAATACATTACATTTTAAAATGTATTAAAATAGAAAACCGTTATTTTAAATTAAAATTAAATTAATTTAAATGAACTAATATTTCAGAATATTACTGTTTTTACTGCATTTAAATCAAATAAATGCAGCTTTGGTGGGCATAAGACTTTTTTTCAAAAACATAAAAAAGATAATTATTCCAGTCTGGTATATATATATATATATATATATATATATATATATACACAGTATAAAACAATTGCACCACATAATCATATAATTCTTACAGTACATACCGTAAATTGCTCTTAACAATTACAATTCAATCCTGTGGTGACAGCCCCCCTTAATTATCCGTAGGATTAGAGGGCAAAAGTGATCCAAAACCCTTCCTAAATAACATCCAAAGCTCCATCAGCTGATACATCTCTACTCATAAGGCTACAAATTTATCATTATTGAGATGATGCAGAGGATGAATTACGCAGCGTGCATGAGCCTTGTCAAGTCAAGTCACCTTTATTTATATAGCGCTTTTAACAATACAGATTGTGTCAAAGCAACTAAACAGCATTAATTAGGAAAACAGTGTGTCAATAATGCAAAATGACAATAGTAAACACAAATTTTTCAGTTAAAGACAGTTCATCATTGAATTCAGTGATGTCAACATCCAGCTCAGTTCAGTTTAAATAGTATCTTTGCAATCATTTGCAATCAAGTCAACGATATCGCTGGAAATGAAGTGTCCCCAACTAAGCAAGCCAGAGGCCCCCTTGTGGGGCCTGACCTAAGATCAGTCCCAGATGAAAGGAATTGGAGGGCTCAGGAATTCATTTTCATATTGCAAATGGCCAGCCTAATCAGTATGCCTAAAGTGCTTTCTAAAAGACGTGTATATCTTTGAGAGCTGCGAACTGCAATGTGAATATTAGTATACGCACATGACACCTAACAAGAGACCAGACTTGAACAGATTTGACTGACACCAGACTTATGCTGTTGCTTGACCACTTTATGTTATGAATGAGAAGCTGATTTGCTAATCACAAAGGACCTGGTTATGCAGCAAAGGACAGAGGTCACAATTGCATTGACCCTTGCTTTCTTTCTTTAAACACTTCCAGTTCCCTCATTTCTCACACATGCACACGTACATGTATGTACACTTTCCTGTCAAGACGGATCCCCTTTCAAGGGGAAGGAGCTTTTAAATGATTTAGCACTATGATCCGGTGACATTGCAAGCAATTTCATACACCACTGATATTCACAATGCTGCTCTCAGGAAATGCCTGGGCATATGCTACCCCCACTGTTCAAATACACACACACACAATAGAAATTGTGACATTGGCGTGAGATATAAAAAATAATGCAGGGGATTATGTCCTGATACTAGGTCTTATTTACTCATAGATGTATTAGGAAAAACACCTGCCTCCTACTCCAATAGGATCAAGAGATTAATCTTACTGAGACTTAATACATACAGATGGTCAGACAGAAAAAATTAGAAAAATTTGAAATATGAATACATACGTCTTGTATAATATGAAATATGATTCATCTCTTGCAGAGATTACAGCTTGATGCATTGGTGTACTTAACAAGGAGACAAAGTTAATTTCTTTATAGGCCAAATGTTGCTGGCAAGATCCTAGAATAATAATGATTCTTTGGGGAATATTATATAAATTAAACTTAAGCCGTCTTCTCGGTTTGCATATTAATGGCTGCTGGTGCAGGGCTGATTTTGATTCATAGGCTGTCAGATCCTTGTGCAGCTGCCACACAAACATCTGACAGCTCGGAACACAACATGTATTTATTCAGCACAGAAACACACACACCTTTAATGCTCATAACGGGCCTTTTTCAAAGGAAAATTACAGTTGCAGTACTGATCTCCTTTTACTTTACTGATCTAAATCTAAGATGCTGCGGTGACACTGATCTACTGCCATTGCTTACAGTGTCTTATCAGAGGAGACTCACTGAGAACTGAGATTTATTGAAGTACTTTTTCAATAGAGCAAATATAGTATTAGTAAAAAACACAAAATTGCTTAAGGCAAGCGTTTTCAAACTTTTGATGGCAATGACCCCAAAATAAGATGATCCCATAACGAGGGAACCCTTTCCTAAAATATAAAGGCAGCTACATATTGTTATGAACAACAACCCATTTATATTGTGTGCGGAAAATTGTGTGCAATATTATAATGACACCATGTTGTCCCTTAAATTAAATAATTACCTTTTATATTATCTCTGCACTAAAGCAATTTATTAAAATATTATCTGGAATATTACTTGGTATTGTCTTAAACGTGTTCTTTTTTTCTGAATCATTATTCATTTTTAGGTATATAAAACTGAAAAGAAAACTGAAGATGTGAAAACTGAAAAGAATCCATTTTCAGTTCGGTTCAAATGTAGGTGTATAGCACTTTACACACTAAATATCAAATTCCCCTTCAGGAACTCGAGCTGCGTCGAGATTCGCTTTGGGAACGCCCTTGCGTGACCGCGTTCTGAAGCACGTGTCAAATCAGTCCAATTGAGCAGCGAGACGTCACGAGCGGGGTGACGTAAGCACCAGAAAGCATAAAAGCGCATCCGGCAGAGCGCAAACCAGTTTCTGCTCTTCAGTAGCGCTCTGTGTATGTGTCTGTCTATTTACTGCTGTCTGTCCGCACAAGCACTCATATATATATATATAAAAGAATGAAAAAGTCTGTGGCGAGCGAACGGCAGTTTTTGTTTGTTTTGGTCCGCCAAAGAAACGATCTCCGGCAACCAAGCAGACTATGAGTAGGTGGGTGGTCAAGGCCATCTCACTAGCTTACGAGTCCTCTGGCCTCCTGTCGCCTATGGGGGTCAGAGCGCACTCGACCAGGAGTATGGCGGCCTCCAAGGCTTTCAACTTGGGTGTGGCCTTGCAGGACATTTGTGCTGCGGCGGGCTGGTCCTCTCCGCACACTTTTGTCCACTTTTACAACCTAGACCTGGCATCTACCCCAGGTTCCCAAGTTCTCACTTCGTGATGTGCTCATAAGATACACACACAGGCAGGGACTTGGTAGTATGGCGCAGTGGGTATTCTCGTTCCCAAAGCGAATCTCGACGCAGCTCGAGTTCCTGAAGGGGAACGTCTCTAGGTTACGTATGTAACCATGGTTCCCCGAGGGAACGAGACGCTGCGTGAAGTACTATGCTTCAGAACGCGGTCACGCAAGGGCGTTCCCAAAGCGAATCTCGACGCAGCGTCTCGTTCCCTCGGGGAACCATGGTTACATACGTAACCTAGAGACGTTTTCTAGTATAAAAATATTCAGTTTTTTAACCTACAAAAAATTGCATGCTGGATGTGACAGAAAATTTGCAAAAGATACGAACTATTTTTGCATGTATTGTACACGATGTTGCAAGGACAAAGAGATGAACACTTTTTTCCACAAAATTATGATTTCGGTTAAAAAAATTAGGCTATAAATAAAATAAAATCATTGCAACTAACTTCTGACTTCAGTCTCTAGGAAGCAGTATGAATCAGTAATATTGAATTCTATAAATGTGTTAAATTATTGCAATGAACATTTAATCAATATCTTCAGTTAACATGCTAGACAGACCAAAAAAATCATGGCAACACTTTATTTTAGACCTCTCATTACACTCCTTACAAAGCCACTCTATCAGCACTCTTTCACCCAAAAGTCTTTGGTACCTGCGGTCTGAAAAGTTAAAAGTGCATCTGTTTTACCTACATTCTGAAATGTGATCCACTAGTGTTGCTTTGTGTCTCTCTACCCCCCCACCCCAATACCCCATGGGCCTCTACTTCCTGACAAAGGTCCTTCTCAATATCCTGAAGCGAGAAGAAGAGGGTAGAGAGGGCTATGAGTAAGTGAGAGAGACAGAGAGAAATCAAGAGAAAGCACGAGAGCTAGAGGAAAGGAGAGAGATGGCGTGCCAGGTAGTGCTCACAAAAAACGAGGAGGACATTTAGATCACAGGCAACAGGAATGAGGGGAAGCAAGACGTCTGCGCCTGTATAATCAACATCCTAACTCTCCTAAACACATGCACACATCACAACAGAGGTGCTAGTTTTATGCAGACGCCACACTGCTGTTTTCAGTCCACACGAAAACCACTAGCATGACGGACTCAGTTCCGTAACATAAAAGTACCTAAAATACAGCCTTTGGGCTGGATACGGAACAACATCCAACAAGAACTCAGTCAGGTCCCATTAAAAAATCTGCCTAATAAAGTGATAACCAAGAAACAGAAACTAAAATATGTACTTTTATATTGCCGCTAGGGGGCAACACTATCATTCAATTCAATGACTTCTGACTTGCCAACCAGAGGCTAACATGTTTACAGATCAGATTTGATGAAGGAAAACATACATTGCACAAAATAGATCTACTATTAGAATTCAAATATGTCAAATAGAATATTGTAGAATTATATATGCTGTAGAATTTTGTTCTGTTCAGTGTTCAATGAAATCTTTTTCAGTGAAGTCTTTTGTTTTAGTCAATGTAAAATTAAATATAGACTGCATTTCTGCATAGCTCTTAAATCCAAATATTTCTAACCTTTTATTTTATATGTTTGTTTATTTTTTCCCAGTTGTTCTATATATTTGTTTATTTCACCAAGGTGATCAACAGTTACTACTGTATCTCTCGTTGTGCAATGTATAGCAAGGCTTAGGCTAAAAAAAAAAGGTTGTGTGCAATGTCATGTAAATATTTCTTCATAAGCAAGTTACATTAAGCAAAGTAATTCTGAAAACATTGCAACTGTACTTGAGTGGCAGTATGAACATGCAATTTTGTGTTTAATCCTATCATAATTATCAAGAGAAGTAAATAGTTACTTGTTTAGACACAAGAAAATTAAAAAAAATGTACTTAAATGTCAAATCCAAATTTGTACACATTTATGAAAATCTGCTCTTTGGTGTAAGGCCATCTGCGTGACAGATACAAATCATATCAAATTAAATTCAGCTCTTACTGCAAGCACACAGCCAAAGCTGATTAACTGTGCTTACCTGAACATATTACAACAGCCCTCAATCAAGGACGGCAGGACTAAGCAGAAATAAGACATTTTAATCTGTGTGGGAGACAAACGTGCTGCAAAGTAATCTAATATCACACATAAACATACACAGTTCATGTGTGAATACTTTAACACCAGATGGGTATTAATGTCAGGTAGGCATTAATGTAGTCACAGCTAAGAACAACCACAGAGTCCCTGCTGAGAGGATACACACCTCCAATACATGCTGGGAGAAAGATTTCTGAGCACTAGAGCACACAGCCATCCCTACAGTTACACACAGAATGGATGGGAAAACGTGGTATACTGCCTCTAGAATCTTAGACATTGCTTCCCATTTAAAATGATCTTTCATTGATTCTTGAGTACTACTGTAAAAAAAAAATCCATAAAAAAATAGTGTACAATGTACTGTATTAATATAATATTAATATAATGGAATTTTCTATATTTATTTTTTTTACTGGTGTTTTATCTGTATTTTGAATTTTGAACTTCACTGCATTGTATTTTAGGGTTAACAGAGATTTCCATAAAATTACTGGCAGAAAATTACCAGTATTTTTCTTTTACAGTGTAGGACAAGACAGCATACAAAACTATAAAATCTTAAAATGAAAATATATAAGTTTGTGTATTGAGGAATTGTGTTCCATTTATCTCAATATTAATATAAAGGCAATTAGTCAACACCGTCAGATATTAAAAACAATATATGTCAAATATTTATGATCAATATTGTCAAATCTAGCGTTAACTCCATTAATGGATGAACTGAGACTAAAGTCTACAGAACGGTTTCAAATAGATTTTCAGCTCCATCTGTTTAATTGCCACTACTGAACTATTTTTAATCAATAGATTCAAGAGGAAATTAAAACAGAAAAAAAATCTAAATAAACATTTGTACATTTGGGTTAAATATTCAAATTTACATGAATAGTTTTCACTTTTCCCTTTTCTTTATGTGATGTGATGAATATGAACAGAAGTCAACCTGTTCTGTCAGCATGGTGGGGGAAAACAAAATAGTGTGAATATTTTAAAGTAACAAAGCAATTCAAAGTACACATTAATATTTCATCTCAGTGTTCACACACAACTTCATATCTCTGAGAGTACTATTTTGTATGAAGCTTGTGAAAACATTAGGCAAATTTGTAAAGGGTAAATTAGTTTTTTTTTCTTAAGGCCTATAGGATGTTTGGGGATAGTAAACCCATCCACACCACCATCTGTACCAACAGCGTATGCTCCTCTGAATATGTCTGAGTTTGAAAAACTGTTTATGGCTGCTGTTGCCTACTAGTCTAAATGTCAGTTCCGGTCTGATTGCTCAGTGATGGATAAGTGTGTATGTGTGCACGTTGTGTGTTTCGAACAAATGCACTGACTGCAAACGCAAAGCAATCAGTCGAAGTTGTTTCCACGCGCTCACGCCGGTGGAGAATACGCGTGTCCTATAAAGACACAAATCATTTACATGCTCGTCTCATCAAAGGCAGCTCCGCTCATCTCCGCCGAGATTTTCCGCCAATCAGAGAGCTCCAGTTGCATCTCCAAGCGCTACGAGCTAACCTTTTCGACTGCCAAGAAATGTGATTATTTTTTTAAATACAGCTGTTGACCTATTATTGAGACGGAGAGACGCCACAGGAGACCCTCCGCGCGCCCACTCTGTCATTATGGAAAGCGTTATTCCATCAGTGTTTACAAGTTCGCGCTCAAAAAGAAACACGCACGCGGAAAAGAAGCGGTAAATCAAAATAATTCCACAAATGCTGTTCTGGGCCATTTTCTTCAACAAAACGCCAGTCAAACAAAAGCCCGTGGAATAATCCTTTCAGAATTTGCTTTTGAGAGTAAAATAGTGACAACAATAGAGAAACAATCACTCTGAAGCTTGTTAATGCGCTCATGAATAAATTATGCTAGAGATAATGGGTTTATGATCAATAATTCATCCTAGTATTTCTAAAACTGCGTTATAATATGTCATGTAAATGTAACGGCATTCACGAAATTAGCTTGACAAAGGTACTTAACAAAATACGCCAAAAATGTTATATTTTTTAACATATCGTCTTAACGTAAGGCATCTTTGTTAGTTGAGGCAGCTCTGATGTGGTTCTTTGCTAGCTCTAAAATGTATATAAAGAAACATTGCCACATGAAAGCTGTACTGAAACCTGGAAAAGATGGAAAATAATCTTAAATTAAAATACCATGGACATCATTAGACATTTTGCATTTATACTTTTTCATATATTTTATATATTTATATTTACATTTTATTTTATATATTTTTCCCAATTATTCAATATTTTACCAGGTATAGAAAGTGAGTTATCCGTTCAATTTTAGCAGGTAGAAATTGAAAAAATAAATAAATAAACGATTATTATATTCAACCACAAATGACATGGGATCTTCAAATCTTATCATGGAAAATGGGGAGTCAAAAAGGTTGAGAACCACTGCTTTAGGCCTCTGTCCAACATTAAACTGTATGTGTACATGCACCATTATGCTGTATAAAAATGGCATTATTCACCTAAAATGCTTGTTGAAACAAGGAATGATGAGATGCTCTCTTTAAAAAGTACTTGCTAGTGCACAAAACCCTCTCCAAAATGTCCAAATCGACATGATTTGTGAGTGAACTGCCCTGCAATTCACTTTTTGTAGGTCAGACTTGTACACTTGCCCTTCATCGAAAAAATTAATTCACTCTGTTGTGAGCACTTGTACACTTTTACATCCAAATTGGAACAGGACCACAAATGTCCGATGTAGCAGGGGCAGGTCACAGCTCAGTGGCACATATGAACACGGTCAGAACATGTCCCAAACGGACTGATGTGTCGACAGATCTTCTGACATGACCCAAATGAATCCCCAACACCCTGCAGTAGCCCCTCAGAATCAGCTGGGCCTGTTGACTGGCCTGATTCAACCAGCTAGGACGTCTGGAGTCAAGAATCACACTGTTAGTTCAAGAGGAGAAGGAAGAGCCAGCTGGATGTGAGAGAAAGAGAGGACGAGGACAGTCACCAGCCTCATGTAGAATTCCCATTACACTAGTGACAACACAGAGAATGTGAGAGGAAGAGAGAGCGAGATGGCCCTTGAACAGACACACAGACTGGCCCTGAGGAACTAACTAGAGAGAAATGCCAGACAGAGTGAGATATGATGTTTTCACTTTGTCAAAGGATTTTCCGACTCCTACAGAGTCATCTTATGAATGTAGCCTATTTAGTTTTAAACTCTGCCAGGGATGTTGATTAAATGTTTTATCAACCAACAGATGAATCAGTTGTGCATTTGCATTCTGGTGGAGGAAGCGTGCTCGTGCATCAGCGAGAGAGAAACAGAAAAGTAGAGAGCAAGCTATAAGTAAAAGATCTCTGGCAGCCAACAAATGCAGAACAAAAGAAACAATTTGCATACAAATCAAAGTTTATCATCTCAGTCCCCCTATGCCTGTTGTTGTTGTGCATTCATAAGCACAGAGGCATTCAAAGCCCTAAGAGAGCAGGACACATCTATTCGCTGATACAGGCCAAATGTTGATTTCATCATATAAAAGGAGGAGTGAGAAAGAGGTGAGAGAGGCACAGCCAGGCAGACAGAAAGAAATGAAGAGAGAACGAGACAGGTGAAAAATGGTTTCCTTTCTGTTTACGGTCCTGAGCATGAAATGAGATGAACACTCGCGCATCACAGTCAAATGAACATTATGCTCTCTCTTTCCATCTGCAAACACTCAGCGATAAAAAATTAACTCCTCTCAGTACAAGGAGAATTGGCAGGTGAGATATCCAGCAGAAATCCTTTTTGAGAGCGTTCAGCCTGTTCGATTTCAATGCTAAGTCCTCCAGCTTTCTCCTTTAAAGAGCCCACATCAATATACTGTCGACTTCAATCCCTCCACTGGAGGAAAAGAGAGTCGTCAAGAGGAGTTAGAGGAAATCCAGGGGCGAACTGCAGGCCTGCTGAAGCTCAATAAACCCCACTGAGGACACATCAAAGTATGCGAAGGCTTAAGTCTACCACCAGAGGGTACACTTACTAAGGTTTTGATTCACAGATAAAAACAAATCCCTCACGCCTCAATGGACACTCATTTGGTAATACTACTACCAATGTTAATATCCTACGATTACCATTATTTACTAGTTAGTAACAGAAAAATTCAGGTGCAATTTATGGATGACCACAAACTATGAATGTGGTGCACTGCAGTATCAGACAGACTGTAAATACAAAAAAGCTGCTATACAGAGACATAAAACAAATGACTCAAAACAGCAAACAAATGACTCAACAGCTCATACTAATACTTAAAGGTCACAGAGAAATAAGAGTGTCAGACTTTAATTTGTGTCATTTGCAATGGAGAGGGCATAAGCCTCCTATGGTAAATTTTGCAATAGCCTTGGCCAAGCTACACAAGTACAATCAGCACTCTTAAAAATAAAGGTGCTTCAAAAGGTTCTTCAAGCGATGCCATAGAAGAACCATTTTTGGTTCCACGAAGAACCATTCAGTCAAAGGTTCTTTAAAGAACCATCTCTTTCTTACCTTTTTATAATCTGAAGAACCTTCTTTCGCCACAAAAAAACCTTTTGTGAAACAGAAAGGTTCTTCAGATGTTAAAGGTTCTTTATGGAACCATTTAGACAAAAAGGTTCTTCTATGGCATCGTGAAGCACCTTTATTTTGACTGGAAAGAAACAAATAGGTCTTGTACCAAGTCATGAACTGCTAACCAGTGAGGAGAGACCACCTTATAAGGATAAAAGTGTCCAGAGAAAGATACAGGCCCAAATTGTTTTAATATAGCAGAGGATGCAACAGAGGAGATAAACAAAAGTTGAAATGGAAGATCTTTTAACATCAATCTTAAGAATAGATATATTTTAAAAGTGGGCCATTTTCGGGTGGTGTTGTGAAACTAATTTAATTCATTTCATTCTGTATTATTAATTTCATCATGTATTTTCACAACTACGCCACCAGAGGGAAGACCTTGCCTTTCCTTGAGTCATTGAACCCGGTCCAGCCCATGTCAAAATCATGAAAAAATTGAAAGTACATGAGAACTTTGACTAATCAGATATATATACTACACTCTTAATAACAACTGGTTATAAACAGTGCCAAATTAGTATTATTTGGCTTGTAACAACAGCAGAAACCTTTTTGTTGCAAAATAGAATCCATTTTATACACTAAGGTCTTATAAAGAAGCATGCTTTGAAAGTGTTATATATAGGACCTTTATGGTGTTATAAATAACCTTTATAACATATTATTTTAATTAATATTAGTATATTTGTGTATTTATATTATTAATATTAGTATTATTAATATTACATATTATCTATTTGCCTGGTCTTATCTTGTAGCCTTTATTAGGGTTTTACGTAAAAAAAAAAAAAAACAACAGCATGTTGTGTCAATTAGGTACTTTTATTTTTTATTGAAATGTGAAAGTGTGGCAAAAATGACAGTGCTCTAACAGCAGTTATAAACTGAATACTTTAATAAATGACAATAGGCACTGAACATGAATAAATACATAAAGAAGTAAAACAAAAAAAATATGTAATAAAAACCAAGTTCCAGTATAATATTTGCACAGTCCTCTGTGATGCCTTTGAGGCCATCATTATGTGTGTGTATTTTGGTGTAATTGAATGGCAATTTCTCTCTGCAGATGATGAGGTTGTGGGATGTGACAGTATCTGAAATGCACAATTGAGTTTGGAGTTACAGTGTGTCTCTTTCATTTATGTAAAAACAGTTATGTTTATGAAGGTCAAAAGTAGTCAAAATTGACAGTATGTGAGCCTTTTACAATATTAAAAGGTGAAAGTGATATAAAGTCATGAACTAGTATTTGTGGCTGGTTATGTTTATACATGAAGCCAAGTGAAAATTCTTTTTTTAAAAATGTAACAATATTGATCTTGTTACTTAGTGAATAAGGGGAGGCTGAACAGAGCAAAAAAGTGAATGTTTCAAACAAAGGATTGTCAGAAAGCCAGTTAGAGTTTGAAAAGTAAAATTCTTAGGCATTTTAAGAATTAAATAATTTACCTGGTGCATGCGTGTTGACAGTCTGTGCAGTTGGATGTTTGAATCCCAGTAAAAATCGATAATGAAGTTGAAAGGAATTTACCCCGAGTCTCAATGTTCATACTATCCATCCTAAATAGTATGTGAGATTAGAATAAGTGTGTCCCAAAGCATAGTATGTTGAAAAGAGTATGCCAAAAGTCCCCGGATATGGTCTACTATTTCAGGTCGATTTTTGAAGTGTGGATCCGTGCACACTCTAATGGCTAAAATTGCATCAACTTTGCGCTGTGGATCGCCGGATCGGCTTTCACCGTGGACGAAGCGGAGTCCAGCCCGGGGTCGTCACCAGGGCTGGATTGGTAATCGGCATACCGGGCATTTTCCCGGTGGGCCGACGCACTTAAGGGGCCGACAAAATGTTTTGGTTTTTTTTGCCAAGGACCATCACGCAGGGACAGCTAGCAGCCAGTGGCCAATTGGATTGTCTCCTGTATAGACAGTGTAAACCATCCAATCACAATGCGCTATAGCCGGAGCGATGAAGTATTTTGCTCCGCCTATATAAAGATCGCTTCACTCCAACTTCTTCCTCGTCGGGTTTTCCCACGTTTTCACAGCAGATTTATCAAGAACAGGCTTGCTCTGCGGTGAGTGATGCTGGCGAAAGAGCCAGGCAGGAGGAGGAGAGGAAAGTAGTTGAATCGGTAAAGTGCTTGATAGGGACTCGCAACGGAGGCAGACATCTAACCTATCCTAATGTGTGTGCGTGCCATGAGTGTAGAATACATAAACACTTTTTAATAAAATGTAAATTCGTCCCCCGCACGATATTGTCGGACCTGACGTTTTATTCTTATCCAAAACAACTAGATGTGATATGAGTGTGATACATACATACACTGCCAATCAAAAGTTTTTGAACAGTAATATTTTTTTATGTTTTTTGAAGAAGTCTTTTCTCACCAAACCTGCATTTATTTGATCCAAAATACAGCAAAAGCAGTAATATTGTGA
>NW_015549559.1:332518-338469 GCF_001515605.1 Sinocyclocheilus anshuiensis | reverse complement strand
GTATAAGTCATTATAATCAGTAATTATGTCCCCACTGGATGCAACAAATGCCTCGTTTGTAATGGTTTTTCATGTTTTTGAATCGTCGCTCAGGCCGGACAGGGCATCACAGTATGTTAAGCAAGGAGCGTAACATTTCCGTCACACACTTGAGGTATTCAGCCAACAAAGCTTGCCTACTCTTCTACTACACACTCAAAAGTTTGTACTTTTTCTTCACCAAAAGAGTACATACTTTAAGGGCGTAGTATAAGTAGGCACATTGAGATACAGCATCTCTCTTTTCTTTTTTTTAAATTAGTCTTCCCGATCTGCAAACGCACAGTAACACAAGAGCCAGGATTTATCGCATGAACCAATCACAGCCAAACATAACCAGTCTTATCATATTGCGATGGAGGCATCGTCTCCTCTCACGTGACTTTCCCCCATTCATTCGCAGTTACCCCCCACCAAACTCACTGCACGCTTTAGGGAGTCTGTTAAAACTCAATGGGCTCAGGGGAGGCGAGAGAGGCGCGGACTCCTGCTGGTGTCGCTGTTGGACATTGTTTTTTAGAGAAAAGAGTGATTTATACTAGGGCTGCAAAATATTGGAAAAAACTCACACTGTGATATTTTATTTTTCTGCGATATATATTGCGATATGAAAACAAAAATCACCACATGACTTAAATAGTTTATTTAGAAAAAAAACTAATCAGTGATTGGGGTGATTTTGTAGGCGAGTAAATCAGCATAGGAAATAAACAAATTACAAGCATAGATAAATATAACAGAACAAAGATACAAATTAAATAAGCAGTGCTTTATATTTTTTTCAGGTAAGTCTAACAGTATTCAGGTACAGACATTGAATAATCAAATGTAAAATAACACTGCATAGTCTTCACTGTATAAATCTACTAAATCTGTGTTAAAGCTACAAAAGTGATTTTTCTTTGTGCTTTGTTGTTTGATTAACATTCATACCACAGAAAGCCTCAGGAACATTAAACTGCTGTAAACCAATATACCGTTACACATCCATTTTCTTTCTCAATTGTTTCCCCTTCACCTAAGTCATAAGCAACTGCGTTTACAAGGATACTTGCAGAGCACAGTATTTCAGGCACAAATAGACGCAGAAGTGAACAGAATTCAGTGTTCACGTGCATCTGCGTGGCTCTCACCGTGTCTACTCCGGACACGAGCGGCGCGGAGCGACGCGACAAAATACAATGAACCCATCATTATAATCAGTGATGCTGTCAGTCTACACTGGATGCGGCGCTGCACGACAAATCCCCGACAGTAAACTGATGCCGCGTTCTCTTTATGACGTACTGACACATAGTTCAAATGACTGGCAACGGTCGCTTTGTCGCGTTCAGTGTAGACCATAGACTGTGTATGTAGACAGACTTTGGGGCCGTTCACATGTCGCGCCTAAAAACGCTTGGGAAAACGCCAGTCGCGCCGCTTTCTCCTTCTTTCCAAAGCACTCGGGAGCTTGCACTTTCGTGGCATCTGCCGTTGCTAAGCAACCGTGACCTGCGCTCTCCACGACGACGCGGAAGTGTCAACAAAGGATAAACGGATTTCCAGCACTGAAAATCACGTGCAGTAGCTCTGCTACTAAATGTATTTAAAATGCGTATCTCTGTACAGCTGTCGCGTCCGGTGTAGACACCGTGTCTGTGTGTGAGCAAAGAAAACAATCAGTATAAATATAACGATCAGTAGCCTATAATAAACATCGCACATCCTGTGATGTGATATATCGTGCAGCCCTAATTTATACACTTTGACTTTGTAATGTAATATTTTGTAATATTAGCATTTATTTTTGTACTACAAATTTTTTTCGCATCCAATATTTTGTGAAGGCACTGCCTCCCTTGCCTACTCAGAGGAAACGCCCCTGGTGTGTGTGTGTGTGTGTGTGTGTGTGTGTGTTTATTTTAAATTTGAAATATGTTGTTTTTTGTTTCTATATGTTAATTTTGGGTCCCTCAGAACTTTACTAATATTAACACAATTGTATTATTTTTTATTATTTGTGCACTATTTAAGTTTTGGCCTTTATTCACTGTTGAAATATCTATGGAAAATTTAAAGCACAAGTACATCTGTGTGTATATAGATATAGATATAGATATGTATAGTGTGTGTGTGTTTATTTTAAATATGATGGGTTTTTTTCTATATGTTAATTTTCAGTCCCGTCAGAACGTTACTAATATTAACACAATTATATTATTTTAATTATTTGTGCAGTATTTAACTTTTGGCCTTTATTCACTGTTGAAATATCTCTTAAATAAGTTCTATGGCTGCCCAAAAGACAGGTGTAATCTGATGGTGTTGAAGGACACACTGAAGAAGATGCAGAAGTTTTTTGCTTTAACTGAGACAGGGGAGATTGACCAGAAGACAGTAGAGATCATGAAGAAACCACGATGTGGAGTTCCTGATGTGGCAAATTACAATTTCTTTCACAGGAAGCCCAAGTGGGGACAGAACAACGTTACCTACAGGTGTGTGTTTACCTCAAACAGTGCTGAGCTACTGTATGTCTCCTTACTGTTTGTCAGTCACTTTAACCCTTTAAAAAATTTATATTATTTCCAATCCTGTCAATATCAAATAATCCTTTATATTATACAAAATTTGATATTTTTGTAGTTTAAAAGTGAGAGTTTTGTGGTTACAAAAAGATTTATAAAAAGAAACGGGGACCATATTTGTGTCGGTCATTAAGCCAGTCAAAAACAGAGAGCACAATCAATATATGTTTAAAGAATGTTCTCAGCAGGACCTTTGTGGCTACATTGGAGGTGGAGCTTAAAAAGGAACAACAAATCTGAATTCATTAGGTTATAAAGTTGTGCTGACTACAGGAAATGCAAGAAATGTTTGGCCATGAATGAATATTTACTGTCATTGAAGGAATTGGCCAACAATCAAACACAAAACAAGTGATCAATAGTCTTTTGTAACAAAACGGACAAAGTTGGGATCTTGAGGATATTTACTGGCCTACATGTCCTGACAGTGTTTAGTGAGTCATGACCACAACTGTTGATTTGCCGGTAAAAAGTTGTCAGACCCCATACACAGATCTGTGGAAGAAATGGCTCAGCCTTAGGTTTTCTGCCAGTGTCATCTTTGCTAATTTAACATATATTTAGATTTAGTATTGAGCCTTCTTAGAGAAGTTTATATTAAACCTAGCCCCTCATTAAATGTTAATTAATATTAAACAGCGCAATTGGTTTTCAGTTTCAAGCCTCGGGATGCTCCCTTCAGTATGTGAATATTCAAAATGTTGTGCTGTATTGAGATCACATCTTATTTTTACAACTCCTGTTTTCCAGTTATTTTATCCACTGGAAATGTTTTGGAAACACCAATTTTTAGTGTTTCATCAGTTGAATTGATTGTACATCTATCCCTTGTTGCCTTGTAGAATGCCATTGTCCTTGTAGATTGTGCTGTGGTTTGGCACTAGAAAATAGCATAACATTAGTATTGAATGTGTCTAAGATACATGCTCTAGTAACCGCCACAAGTACAGTTAGCATTTGCTAGTTGGTTTGATAACTGTGCACCTGCAAAGAACATTAAGTGTTTCATTAAGTTTTTTTTTTTTTCATTTAAATATACAACCTAGGCTGCCAAACTATGGTGGGAGCTCTGATGAGCATTCAGCTCCTGTTGTCACTGTACATTGTACAGGCTGTTTCTTTTGTCAGAGGCTAGTAGTATCTCCTGTGTCTTCCAGGGTGGTCAGCATAACAGTGTTTCACCCCATGCTGTTCTGGGACTATTGAAGAGCTTTGGAGATTCTCTTACTGATTATTAGTAGAGAACCTTTTTAGTTTTTTGCACCTGCTAAATTTGTTTGATGTTGCTCCATTTTTCTGTAGGGACCATTTCAGACTGCCTTGTAATGCCAGAACAGGTTTGGATTTGACAGTCCTGGTTTTGGTTTGAAGCGGAGCTCCCTCCTTAGGAGAAAGAAACCAGACCATGCAGGTGATCAGTGTAACCTGCTGTCCTCTGATCGCTGTGTGTGAGTGATCTGTAATAGCGTGATGATGATTTGGATTGAACTGGGAACTTGGACATCCCCATGTCTTTTTGTGATGAAAAAAAAAGAGTTGGTGGCAAACCATTGGCAGGGGAAAAAAAAGAAGCATAGGAAGCATCCAAAGGTTTATTGCATATGGTACTTGAGTTAGACGATGCCATTGCAAAACATGATGACTGATGACTTTTTGCCTGGGCTTATACTCCTAACCGTATGTATTCTTGAGCCACTCAAAGTCATGAGGAAAAACGCAAATGCAGTACCCGCTTATTTACTATAACAATATGACAAATAATTATGTAAATGAGTAACATAGAGATTAAAAAAATTACATAAATAGGGCATAATAAATATTTCTGTATTTTGTTTTCTAGAAAATATAGAATAATCAACTGGAAAGTATAGTTTAAAAAGAAGGCAATATTGTTTTCTTCTTCCACAGGATCTTAGGGCACACCCCAGATCTGGATGAAGAAACAATTGATGATGCCTTCTATGGTGCATTTAAAGTCTGGAGTGATGTCACACCTCTGAAATTCACCAGGATCATGGATGGAGAAGCGGACATCATGATTAACTTTGGCCGAAATGGTATTCAAGAAAATAATTTTGTCTGTGTGTTTCTGTACAATATGTTTCTGTACAAAAGTTTCTAAACTACTGTGGTGTAAATGTACAAACGTCGGATTCATTTTTTTCCTAATCACAGCTCTTACATTTAACTGCTAAGTCACAGACTAACCACAGTCACTCCTTCAAATCTTTAGTATAAAGCTTCCTGCACCAGAGATTGATTTACATTGTGGTCTTTGGAAATACCATAATGACTGCACAAGGCAATTACAAAAAATGCCAACAGTATTCTCACAGTGTAAATCTCTCCTGAGCAGGCTGTAAATGAAAAATTGTGGACAAAATCGATAGAAAATTAAACTATACTTGACACCCCTATTAACTGTGCAATTACCTACCAAAAACACTAACCCTGGTGCATTGGATTAAAACAAATATTTGAGTTAAAGGTGATGCGATTTCAAGTTTTCCTTTCTCTTTGGAGTGTTACAGAGCTTAAAAAGGAACAACAAATCTGAATTCATTAGGTTATAAAGTTGTGCTGACTACAGGAAATGCAAGAAATGTTTGGCCATTAATGAATATTTACTGTCATTGAAGGAATTGGCCGCTAATCAAACACAAAATAAGTGATCAATAGTCTTTTGTAACAAAAAAGACAAAGTTGGGATCTTGAGGATATTTACTGGCCTACATGTCCTGACAGTGTTTAGTGAGTCATGACCACAACTGTTGATTTGCCGGTAAAAAGTTGTCAGACCCCATACACAGATCTGTGGAAGAAATGGCTCAGCCTTAGGTTTTCTGCCAGTGTCATCTTTGCTAATTTAACATATATTTAGATTTAGTATTGAGCCTTCTTAGAGAAGTTTATATTAAACCTAGCCCCTCATTAAATGTTAATTAATATTAAACAGCGCAATTGGTTTTCAGTTTCAAGCCTCGGGATGCTCCCTTCAGTATGTGAATATTCAAAATGTTGTGCTGTATTGAGATCACATCTTATTTTTACAACTCCTGTTTTCCAGTTATTTTATCCACTGGAAATGTTTTGGAAACACCAATTTTTAGTGTTTCATCAGTTGAATTGATTGTACATCTATCCCTTGTTGCCTTGTAGAATGCCATTGTCCTTGTAGATTGTGCTGTGGTTTGGCACTAGAAAATAGCATAACATTAGTATTGAATGTGTCTAAGATACATGCTCTAGTAACCGCCACAAGTACAGTTAGCATTTGCTAGTTGGTTTGATAACTGTGCACCTGCAAAGAACATTAAGTGTTTCATTAAGTTTTTTTTTTTT
>NW_015549559.1:332311-332508 GCF_001515605.1 Sinocyclocheilus anshuiensis | reverse complement strand
AATGTGGGAAAATTTGCATAACACCGCCCAAATGTTCACGCAAAGAAAGAAGGCGTAACTTTTATTCTCACAGTAGTATTGTCGCTGCCGCCGCCGCTATGTCGTGGAGACGCTGTTTTGTTGCGAAAGCGAAACTACTTTGTTTGGTCTTCCAAAAGAGGACACAACTAGAAATCAGTGGTTAAGTTGTATTTACA
>NW_015549559.1:323828-330861 GCF_001515605.1 Sinocyclocheilus anshuiensis | reverse complement strand
ACTCGTTCTAACACGCCCCCACGTCTACATCACGATGTGGGAAGATTTGCATAACGCCGCCCAAAGAAAAAGAAAGAAGGAAGCAAAGAAAGAAGGCGTAACTTTTATTCTCGCTGTAGTATTGTTGTTGCCGCCGCTGCCGCCATGTTGTGGAGACGCTGTGTGTTTCGTTGTTCTTCCAAAACTTCCAAAAGAGGACACAACTAGAAATCAGTGGTTAAGTTGTATTTACAACACTGTTCCAAACCAAATATTTGAGCAGTGTAGAGTACCGCTCGTTGTTTGTCATTTCTCCGATCACAAATGCAGACATGTTTTTATGTTTACGTGGCGCGATGCAACGCAACACGTAAAAAGACAGTATAAGTCATTATAATCAGTAATTATGTCCCCACTGGATGCAACAAATGCCTCGTTTATAATGGGTTTTATTGTTTTTGTCTCGTCGCACCGGGACACGACATCACAGTATGGTAAGGGGCGTAACATTTCCGTCAGATGCTTGAGGTATTCTGCCAATCACAACGCACTGGATAGCTGGCCAATCAGAGCACAACGATGAGCTTTGTAAAAATCGACGCGTTTCAGAAAGGCAGGGCGAAAGGAGAAACAATAATGTACAGTATGTGGAAAATAATGTGTTTTTTTAACCTTAAACTGCATAAACACATTTCATTACACCAAATACACAAAATAATGTTATTTTTAGCAACATCATATGACCCCTTTAATTGTGTTATATTACTTGTAGAACATGGTGATGGTTACCCGTTTGATGGGAAGGATGGTCTTCTGGCTCATGCCTTCGCTCCGGGACCTGGTATTGGGGGAGACTCTCACTTCGATGATGATGAGCTGTGGACATTGGGAGAGGGACAAGGTATGTCAGTTGTCTTGCTTCTGGTGACTTGTTACCTCTTTAAACAAGTAGCTGTTTTTTTTTACAGTTTTACTCAAAGTACAAAATTTGTTTATCAAATGTGATATCTCTCTTTCTCCCTCTTGATTTAGTGGTAAAGGTGAAGTATGGTAATGCAGAGGGGGAGTTCTGTAAGTTTCCATTCTTGTTCATGGGTAAAGAGTACACCAGCTGCACCTCTCAGGGTCGAGATGATGGGTTCCTTTGGTGCTCTACCACATACAACTTTGATGAAGATGCAAAGTATGGCTTCTGTCCTCATGAACGTGAGTATCCTTTATGCTAAGTTTTACAGTACAGTATAATTTGACACTCTTCCCATCCAAAGTGGTGCAAAGTTTAGGCCGTTATGTCTCAGACTTGATTTGGGGGGAAAATGTGGGATTGTGAATGTAATACTATATGTCACAATCACTGACTCGTTGAGTTTTGTTCCTTCTTGTGTTGCAGTCCTGTTTACATTGGGTGGAAATGCAGATGGAGCTCCTTGTAAGTTCCCCTTCACATTCCAGGGGGAAAAATATGATAGTTGCACCACCTCAGGCCGGGATGATGGGTACCGTTGGTGTGCCACTACCGAAGATTACGACCGTGACAAGAATTATGGATTCTGTCCTGAGACAGGTCAGTCTATAAGTTTCTGTAAATCTCCAATCCAGAGCAATATTTATTTTGACTTCTTTGAAATCCAAAAATAAGTATAATTTTTATTCAGCAAGTGTGCATGTTTCAAATAAATGGTATTAGTTTGAACTTTATATTGATCAAAGCATCCTTAAAAAATCACTGTTTCCTGTTCTCAAAATTTTCAACCCGTTTCATATTTCTGTTCAGTCAAATTATAGTTCTATAGCACTTTTCATAATGCATACTCTTCAAAACATGTTATAGTGCCTTACAAACCTCGTTGTAAGCAAGCCAAAGGGTCAGTGGCAAGGGAAAAACACATGTAAAACAACAGATGTTTAGATGTTGCTCGAGACTTTTTACCATTCATCCAATTGGACACACATTGACACAATCACAAAATTAATTGTTGGGAGTCATTACTTACTTTAAATCAGTAATGTGTCTGTCTATGCATTTGGTTTTTAAGGCCAGTCAGTCTTTAAAGCAGTTCTCCATTCGCCTCCGCTCTCCATTCACTCTTCAGTTTACAGCAGACTGTAAAAGTTTCTTATTACGAGATATTTTCCATTGTGTTACCGATCTGGCATAAGCAAGTCAGGAGCACAGAACTCCTCATCTGGTTGTAATTCCCTGGGAATGCAGCCCTCTCTTCCTATTTGTGTATATGTGTGTGTGCTGAATAAAAGAGTCACAAAAACAAGTCCAGTGGTGCAAGCCATCACTTTAAATTAGAACTTTGGAACGCAGTCCCATACTTTAGCTGAATTTTAATAAAACACAGCTTTGTTTATGCCATGAAACTGGTGTGACCTTCATTTTGAGTCTGTCGAGTCAGTGTGATTCAGACTGTTGAGTCTGTGTAATTGAGAAGGACTCCTCCCTGATGCTTCTCTTAGCTCATGTAGTTTTTCTTTAGGTTCAAATGCCATGATCTAATATGTGGGTTTACCAATAACTGCAGCTTGTGTTATAGCTTGTGACATCATATAACAGATACACTTAATAACAGTTAACATATCACTGCTTCTTTTGCCTCTCTTAGCATTTTAGCTGTTAAGCATTTTATTTATTTATTTTGTCCTAATCAAGAGCTGTCGCAAACTTGGCCCTTTTTAACGTTTAGAATGCTGTAAATCAAATGTTAATCATACTTTTTAAACCCTCGATGCTTTTATAACACCAGTTTTGTCATTATCAACCTTTAACGTTCTTGGTATTTATTTATTTTAATGACAGCCATGTCAACAGTCGGAGGAAATTCAGAGGGGGCACCCTGCGTCTTCCCCTTTAAATTTCTGGGCAATACTTACGACTCCTGCACCACGTCGGGTCGTAGTGATGGGAAGATGTGGTGTGCTGTCACCAAAAGCTTTGATGACGACCGCAAGTGGGGCTTTTGTCCTGACCAAGGTGGCATAGTGATTTTGTGTCATTATTTGTATAATTTGTAGCATGCAAAATATATTCTGTTGTTGTCATGTCACAAAAAATATTTTAGATTTGCACTCACACAGTCACTTCCTGTCTCTTTCTCTCTTGTTGTGATGCTATACTTATATAATTTTAGTCAGATTAATAAATTGGCCTCTCTCTCTTTTTCTCAGGCTACAGTCTATTCCTAGTGGCGGCCCATGAGTTCGGCCATGCCCTGGGTTTGGAGCACTCTGAGGACCCTGGAGCCCTCATGGCACCCATCTACACATTCACCAAAACCTTGAGGTTGTCTGATGATGATGTTAAAGGCATCCAGGAGCTCTATGGTGAGTGTGAAGTGTGGAAGACAATATTGAAATTATCAGCTGCAACTTATGCAATTTAGTACTTGCATTAAGTTCATCATATTTGTGTATTCTGATGTTGTGATGATTATAATCATATTTAAAGTATTTACAAGTATTTTTGTCTTATTTATTCCTCTTTACACATTCTCTGTACAGGTGTACCAACAGACAAACCATTGCCCACTGAACTCCCACCGGTCACGCCAATGGATGTATGTAATGAAAACATTATATTTGATGCTGTAGCCCAGATCAGAGGAGAGATCTTCTTCTTTAAGGACAGGTAACTAAGGACACCCAGTTCACAGAAAGGCCTGAATGATGTTGTTAATGTTAACCTTATTTCCGAGGTGAATAAAAAACAACAGGGTATATTCAGGCAGGATCACAGTACTGCTTACTTTTGGCTTTTTGTCCACAAAACATCTATGCAATAATTTGCAGGCACACAACTGTGGTTAGCAGTTATTTCATTTTAACATTTGCTGGCAGGGAATACTCAATTCATCTGTTTTCAGTGGTTTCAATTTTTTATTTTTGCTTGCATGCACTGGAAATGGCCCCATGGCCATCTGGGGAAAACTTCATGACTCAGTTTATCTGCCTATTAAAAAACTTCAGCATATCTTTTTGAAATCAGTATGGATGAGTACTGGCTTTATAGTGGTTGGAATAACAGGATGTCGATTTAAAGAGGAGAAGAATCATGCTGATGCTTTAGCCAAATTGTTAGTCCAGAATTCAAATGAACTCAAACAAAGTAAGTGGTGGCGAGAGTGGGTAGACAAGGGAAAGTCCACAAATCTGAACCCACATCCCAAAATCAAAATACCTCAACATAGACATTACCATATCAGGGGGCATTTTTATTCCTTTGAGCACATTGTTTTTGTCTGGCTGAATTTTGCTAGGATGATTTAGTGGGAGACTAAATTTGCTGACTACTTTAACGTAGTACATGATCATGACCAAGTAAACACTTTCCACATCGCTGACTACAGACATAACAAATTGTTTACCTTAAAACTCTCAACTGATAATTAGTCAAGAATCTCTGTTATAGTACCATTCAGGGTACCTCTACTACAGTATTGAAGTTGCTTGGGTTATCCTGGTTATGTGGGTGCCTGAGAAACAACCTAAATACATCTGTTACATCCATTTAAATATAATTTACTAATACTAATATGTATTTTTCAATTTTGTAATACTATCCATGCTCCACACTTTTACTTATATAATCAGTGGTAAGTGTCAGGAATGTTAACATTTTGGAAGGGTGTCCAAAGCAAATATAAGGAGAGTATAAAGAGTGCTGTCATTGGTTTTCACCAACATGCTCAGGGATCAGGAGCTCTGGAACGAAAAAGAGCCACCCACTATTCTACACACACATCCTTAAATTTAAAGCTGACTGCAATGTGGTTATAGAGATCATCACGGGACCACACACACACACACACTGAAAAGAGTGTATGGTGGGTGTGAGTGTCTGTCTGTATAGCACTCAGTGGGCTCTTATACCCTCTGAGCAAGATCCTGAAATACTGATCTAAAGTATCCAGATCATGTTGATTCCAAAAATCAAAATAAATTCTGTCATTTCCTTTATCTTTAGTCATCTTTCTCTCTGACGGAGGAAAATGGGGGAAAATGTAATAGTCTAATTTTCCCCCTCATCTCACAATGTTGATTTGTTATTCGTTTTACCAATGCTTTTATTCAAAAATATTTATCTATTATTTTATTTATTTGTTGGCTTGTTTGTTTAAAATAAATATCCAACTATTATAATTGTTTGGAATAGAAATATAACAAGTCTTAAAATTCAAATTGTACATTTATAACACAAAATGCTTTAAAAAAATAATCAAGTTACAATATGCAATCTAATTATTGATATAACTTTGCATCATGGCGATTCCTGCCTATGGTAGTTTAGCTTAAAAATCAATCTTCCCCAAGTGTCTGAACCTCTCTCCCTATTTTGGCTGATAAATATTATTTGTCTGTGCAGGCAAGGAGTCAAATGGTTCAGCAGTGGAAATGTCATTATCATAGAGTTATGATCAAATTACAGCGTAATTCTGTGAATCTGAGGATCCCTGGAGCTGCAAGTCTCACTTTACTGTGTGGGCAAAATGACTTGAGATCTCAGATATTCACCCAGCTGGAAAAATGCGACAGCTGTTTAAGCCATTTCACAGAGAAAATGGGAGAAGTAGAGAGTAAGGCCAGAGAGCGCACCCCCAAAGGGTTCACTAATGTTTTGTTTATTCAGCTGCACTAGAAAGTCTTTATTTTATCTCATCTTTGGCTCAGATTTATAAGCCACATCTGAGGCATTTGATAAAATTAATTCTTCTTCTGTCTCATATCGTTTAATTTCTAAGACAGCTGCAAATAAGAGCTGAACTCAACTAGTGTTTTAACTACAAGAGTGTTCTGTTCTTACATGTTTAATTGCATAGGCAGAGAAGGGAGGGATGTTCAGAAGTGTTTGCACTAGAAGAAGTGGAGCTTTGGGGCAAAATGTTTGATTACAGTTCAACTCTAAACTAGTGCTGTGATCTGAAGATTAAAATAAAGTGAAATAACTGCCGACAGAGGCTGTGTGCTGCTCACAGAAGCTTTTCTTCACTCTAGTGAGCTGCATTCACTTGAAAGTCCTGAGATCTCTGTCTTCTTCTCTGAGGATGAACTCTTTTAGCCTTTTGAAAAATAGGTCAGTGGAAAGAGGTCTGGGGTGGTTGGTATTGTTTTTGTGGTTTATTCTAGGGCAGGAGGCAAGTTTGGACATGTCCAAATGCCTCTTAACTCATTCTTCAGCCATAATAAGAAACATCTGCTCAGTGAATCACCTCATTGTAGCTAGAGTTCGGCACACGCTGTCTCTTTCTGTCTTACTTGCTTATTTTATCACCCTTCTCTCCGTGCACAAGCATATTGGGGAAGTCGTGGCCTAATGGTTAGAGAGTCGGACTTGTAACCTGAAGGTTGCAGGTTTGAGTCTCAGGTCTGGCAGGAATTGTAGGAGGGGGGAGTGAATGAACAGCTCTCTCTTTCACCCTCAATACCACGACTGAGGTGAGACCCTTGAGCAAGGCACCAAACCCCCAACTGCACCGTGTGTGTGTGTGTGTGTGTTCACTACTGTGTGTGGGCACTTGGATGGGTTAAATGCAGAGCACACATTCCAAGTATGGGTCACCATACTTGGCCACAAGTCACTTCACTTTTCACTTTTTTGTTTTTCACTTTCATATTGTTGCCCTGTCTAACTCCTGTTATAGATTCCTCTTCAGGACTGCTGATGTCAGGAGGAAGCCAACAGGCCCCATGCTGGTGGCTACATTCTGGAGTGAACTTCCAGAGAAGATTGATGCAGCTTATGAGAATCCTTTAGAGGAGAAGACTGTCTTCTTTGCAGGTAAAGGACAGAACTGGGTGTGACACTTACGCTTGATGGCAGTGAATACAAAAATACATGAGCAGAAATGGCAAGAAAAACTGTTGATCATAGAATTTAATCCATAGCAGGTTGCAGAAAACATTTTTAGCAATTTAAGTTAGCACAGAACCTACCAAATCTAAAATTTCACACATTTATATATTTTATCCACAATCCATCTCTGTATACCCGCACTCTTCACATACTGCTACTATAAACTAGAGACCTGCGCGGGACGGATTTTTCAGTCCC
>NW_015549559.1:316844-322691 GCF_001515605.1 Sinocyclocheilus anshuiensis | reverse complement strand
AAAAGTAATCTATATAGATTTGTTTTCAGTACATCGAAGAAATTTACATGAAATGGTTCTGTAACATCTCCTAAGCTACACAACATACCAGCATAAACATAACAAACTACTACCGATAAAATATTTGTTATTTAGACTAAGCATCAACATTCACAACCACTGTTATTTTTTATGGAAAGCAAGCATGGGCTGCTGCGTGCATGGTTTGGCATGGCATAATGCAAGCAGCACACTTCCTTTATTATCACAAAAAGCTGACATCTCAGTTAATCGCGATCTCTTAAAGCTCTGTTATAACACTACATATACTAAATATATACACAATGAATCTTTCAGAGTGTCTAAAATGAGAGGATTCGTGAGCACGCAATTTCAGCACTGCGGTGAGTAGATTCTAACTTGATCACCTCTGATTGGCCATTGCGTTCCAGAAATCAACAGTCAAAATCTGTGATTGGCTACATTATAAATGGAGCTAGGCGATGTCTAGCTTGCGCGTTAATCATTTTAATGTTAATATTAGTTGTTCTTTTTGCTTTAGTGCAACAGATAAATAACAATTTATATGTTTTAGACACTTTATGTTTAGATCATTTCTATTTGGCGGGAGTCCCGCGAATCATTTTATTCTCCCGCATCCCGCACACACACGAGTCTCTTCACGCCCGCACCCGCACTCACCCATCAAGAGTTGTCCCGCGCCGCACACTGTTGCGTTGGGTCCCGCGGGAGTGCAGGTCTCTACTATAAACAGAGATAGGTTATGGTTTAGATATATATCGATGTTAGACTTTAGATTGTAAAATGCTTTTGGGACCTGTTATAGATCAAATCCAGTGAAGAATAAGATAATAAAGACGTTTAATGTTTTATGTGAGTATGTTTCTGTCTCTTGTGTATAAAATTTACTTATTTACTTACTGAGAAAGATACACCACCGTTCACCATTTGGGGTCAGTATGTTTGTTTGTTTATTTATTTTGGAAAGAAATGAATACACTTATTCAGCAAGGATATGTTCAATTGATCAAAAGTGACAAATACTTTTATAATGTTACCAAAAAATGTGTTCTGAAAAATGCATCATGGTTTCCACAAAAATATTGAGCAATACAGATGTTTTCACCATTGATAATGATATGAAATGTTTCTTAAGCAAGTGGGGAAGCTTATTAGAATGATTTCTGAAAGATCATGTGACTCTGAAGACTGGATTAATAGCTGCTGAAAATTCAGTTTTGCCATCACAGGAATAAATTACATTTTAAAATATATTAAAATTGAAAGCAGTTATTTTAGTGTTGTACTCGTAAGTTAATAAAGAAATTTATTAAAAATAAATAATATTTATATTTGTATTAAAAAATGCAGCTGTGGGGAGCCTAAGTTCTTTCATAATTGAGCACTTTTTCAAAAACATTCAAAATCCTTACACATCTGTTCAAACGTTTGGGGTTGGTATATTAGGAAGCAAGATTTTGTAAATTGGTGAAAAATGTTGTAGATGTGCATTTGTGTGTGTGTGGAATGTCCCCATAAAACATGGAAACACAACATGTGTGTGTGTCTGTCTGTCTGTCTGTCTGTCTGTCTGTCTGTCCTCCAAATACAATTTGTATTTAAAATATTTGAATTGTTTCTCTAGGTGATGAGATGTGGGTATATTCTGCCAGTACTCTGGAGCGAGATTATCCCAAGAAGATCTCCAGCATGGGTCTTCCTTCAGATTTGCATGGAATTGATGCTGCCTACTCCTTCCACAAGAGCAAGAAGACTTACATATTTGCTGGAAACAAGTTCTGGAGGTAATCTATTTTTAAATATGTCTCAGCATCTGTGGGCTTAATAAAGTATGTGTTCATTGTGATTAATGAGCAAAATACAATTGTTCCTTAAAAAACTAAAGTTGTGAATTGTGAAATTCTTTTTCCACCGATGTAGAAATTATTTTTAATAACTCCGAACTCAGACTGTTATATCTTTGAGATTTACTGGAATTTACACATGCTTTTAAAACTACACACCTACTGAAGGAGTGTCAGGGAATTTCAAAGTTAAGGAAAAGTAGAAATATGTTGATTATAATGTTCACTTTTTTCTATGACTTCTCAGATACAATGAAGCCAAGAAAAAGATGGATCCAGGCTTCCCTAAACTTATTGCAGATTCTTGGAGTGCTGTCCCTGATGACCTAGATGCTGCTCTCAGTCTCAATAGTGACGGTAAGAGACTAATGGCCAAGCACCTGGCTTCAGATCCAGCTTTGTCTGTGGTATTCCTCTGCAGAGAAAACCTGACCTCTACCCTGAATTAACCTTTCATCTCATTCCTTTCCCCTCTCTCACCTACATTCTGTTAGATCTCACATACTTTACTGATTTCTTTCAATAACTGCTTGAATTTTAGTGCTCAATGTGTGAGTGAATTGGACCAAAGTGGAGCCTGGTAGAGCATTCTTGGCACTTAACTCCAACCCAATTACTGCTGGCTTTAGGCCTTCAACAACAACAAAAAAAACCCAGCTATATGGTTCCCCCCTGCTCAAGATGAGGCATTTTTTTCCAGTAACAGCCTCTGTCTAAAGAGCACATAAAACTCTAAATGAGAGAAAAACTTGGAGAGAGAGCTTAAGGATTTATAACTTTTGCTTAGATCTACTAGAATTTACTTAACATACATGTTTTTACAACCACCCAGCTCTTTCCTCTGCTGTCACTAACACACATTTACACTCATACAGGTACATACACACACATGTACACGCCTCATAGAGCAGGCCTGTGTGGTGTCTGAAAGGTTCCTCTGTTTGTAATTAGGCTGTTTGGAGCTGAGCAAGTAAAAACAGCTTCTCTAGGTTGTGAATTAGAGCCCACTCTTCAAAATTTTAGATAATTTGATCACTGATTGATGGATAAATTGAGTCATTGATTAACTAACTCTATTAAATAGACACTATTTAATTTACCTAATTTTTCTATTGTTTTTTACACTACTTTTCAAAAGTTTGGAGTCGGAAAAATGAATAATTTTATTAAGCAAAGACATTTACATTGTTACAAAAAAAAATATTTCGCATAAATGCTGTTCTATTTACACTTATTCAATATTTTCAGGTCACAGCTACTTCTTCAAAGACTCCCACTATCTCAAAATGGATGACAGCACTCTGAAAATGATTAAAGTTGGGGAGATCAAAAAGGACTGGCTACGTTGCTGAACATTCAGCCCTGGCACTCTGTGATGACCTTCATCACTAGATAAACAAGGCCAGTGTTACCTTGCCAAATGACAGCACTCAAATTTACCATTCTGCCCCGCCTGGTTAGTCAGAGCCTATAAGATTATAACCTATCCTTAGCTAACCAGAGCGGCCTGAAAGCCTTCACAGCCTGGACCATCTCTGCATGCCAAACATAGGCAGAAAAGACTGTCATTTTTGTTGTTTTGTCATTGCGTGATATTTTTTGTTCATTTTTAATTATGAAAGGGTTTAGCTCCTACCCCTTAATATAGCCTACATGTAGATTATCAGATTTAAAAGGACTTATGACATTTCCCAGTTACATGTAAATGTGGCAGTGGTGTCAGTGAGATGTATCTCCTTTTTTTTTTTTTTTTTCACAGAATAAATTCATCCAAGCAATATGTAAAAGCACAAATTTTCCTAGTACTGATATGCAAAGATGAAAGACTTAATTCATGTTTTATTTTGTAGTAAATACTGTCCAATAAAACATCCTGCATTTAATACGAGGACACATTTTATACATGATAATTGTGTAAAAACAGAGACCAAACAACTGTCAAAGCATATCATTTTTGTTAGTCTTGTGTCTTTCGTCTCATGGTACAGAGAGATTCATGGCACGGGTTGCCTGAAGACTGTATAGGGTTTGTTGCATGATGGACTCATGTCAAGCAAATATCATGAGATTACTGAATAATAATCATTTGTACTCTTATTTTTTTTTTATTGTTTTGTTTTTTTGGTAGTTTTTTTTTATTGACATATGCAATCTGTTTATATTTGTAATGTTTTATTTTTATTATTTTCTATTTTGCTTTGTGCACTTTGTCACTGTCTCAAAATAAATATTAACTATCCTTTACATGGAATTTTGCCATTTAACTTTTCAGTTTTAACATAGGTTTTGTAAAGCATTGAGCCTCGTGATGATCATGTGGGTGGGTTCTTCTTTTTTTTTTTTTTTTTTTGCACAGAATAAATTCATCCAAGCAATATGTAAAAGCACAAATTTTCCTAGTACTGATATGCAAAGATGAAAGACTTAATTCATGTTTTATTTTGTAGTAAATACTGTCCAATAAAACATCCTGCATTTAATACGAGGACACATTTTATACATGATAATTGTGTAAAAACAGAGACCAAACAACTGTCAAAGCATATCATTTTTGTTAGTCTTGTGTCTTTCGTCTCATGGTACAGAGAGATTCGTGGCACGGGTTGCCTGAAGACTGTATAGGGTTTGTTGCATGATGGACTCATGTCAAGCAAATATCATGAGATTACTGAATAATAATCATTTGTACTCTTATTTTTTTTTTATTGTTTTGTTTTTTTGGTAGTTTTTTTTTATTGACATATGCAATCTGTTTATATTTGTAATGTTTTATTTTTATTATTTTCTATTTTGCTTTGTGCACTTTGTCACTGTCTCAAAATAAATATTAACTATCCTTTACATGGAATTTTGCCATTTAACTTTTCAGTTTTAACATAGGTTTTGTAAAGCATTGAGCCTCGTGATGATCATTTGATTTTCACACCAAGAAAACAGTATGTATGGTTCCCGTTATTAAACTCCTTTAAAATTACTCGTCACATTTGGACAAACAGCGACATCTAGTGGTTATTGTATAAAAAGCCGAGCTCTCAATAGGTTTATAGAATAGAATAGAACTTTATTTGTCATTGTTTAGGAACAACGAAATACAGTTTAGCAGCTCTTCAGATTAGCAGGTAACAAACAGTATGACAGTGTTTATAAACAAGAAAGTAGACATTATACACAGACAGCAACATTCAAGACAGGCATAAATATAAGAATATAATTACACTGAGGTAGTGCAGTGAGGTAGTGTAAGATGTACCATGTATTCAATACCCTGCATAATTATCTATGGGTTAAAAAAAAAGCTTATATTGTACTTTTTGATTGTGGCAGTGTTTTGATTTTTTTAATGTTTTGAAAATATCTTTACTGTAATAGGCCTACAGAAATACACGGCTGAACTTAAATTTGTCTACTTTAAACCTAGAATGCAGTTTTGGTTTGAATGGATTGCAGGTAAATATACTTAATTTTATGTCCTGTTCTTAAACATCCCGTTACTGTTTTGCTAAGTGAATAACCGTTTTAACGATTCAGTGCGTGTCCGAACTGTTCAAGAGGGTCTAGCTGCAGCCTTGCACTTGCACGCTCAGGCTTGCATTCTCAGACACTTGCGCTTCCGCTAGCGACGTCACTTGCAGTCTTTTATTTTTTTTATTTTGTTCTATTTATTTATTACTTTTTGTTTAAATCTCTCAACATTGTACAACAGTAGCCAGGTGGTGAAGACAAGAAAAAAGAAACTAAATTACGAAGTCACTTGCAATCGCCGCTTGCACTCTCCGATACCTGCGACGTCACTTGCAATCGACACAAATGGTGCGTGTTGCCAATGGAGACAAGACGCTGTGGTGATTAAACGATTAAAACTAATTTAGTACAATAACGTACAGAGTCCTGCAAGTCATCTGTATGAGAAAAAGACAAGACCCGCAATTCAGTGGCCACAGAACAGCAGCATATGAACGCAATGTGCAAAGTCTCTCGTTAA
>NW_015549559.1:268445-316743 GCF_001515605.1 Sinocyclocheilus anshuiensis | reverse complement strand
GACGGATTTGCGGGTCTTGTCTTTTTCTTGCAGGACTCTGTATGTTATAGTACTAAATTAGTTGTAATCGTTTAATCACCACCACAGCGTCTTGTCTCCATTAGCAACACGCACGATTTGTGTCGATTGTAAGTGACGTCGCAGGTGTCGGAGAGTGCAAGCGGCCATTGCAAGTGACTTCGTAATTTAGTTTCTTTTTTCTTGTCTTCACCACCTGGCTACTGTTGTAAAATGTTGAGAGATTCAAACAAAAAGTAATAAAAAATAGAACAAAATAAAAAATAAAGACTGCAAGTGACGTTGCTAGCGGAAGCGCAAGTGTCTGAGAATGCAAGCCTGAGAATGCAAGTCTGAGAGTGCAAGTGCAAGGCTGCAGCTAGACCCTTCTCGAACTGTTCAGACCGTAAAGGCCCGTTCACACCAAGAACTATACAGTAGCCTATTAGCGTCCACACCAGCAGTCTGTTTATTCTAAGCACACGCTCGTCTGCCGCATTAAATTCTTCAGCTCGTTACAGCAGGATTGATTCTGATTAGGTGTCGATATTTTATCGTTCATCAGCTGGAAAAAAATCGTTCTGAAAGTGATTCCAACGATAACGTTTCTCTGTGCCTTTATGGTTATAGTTGTGTGGTGTAGACTCTGCTATTTTTTAATATTGAGAACGACTTTTAGAACTATAGCCTATATATATCGTTATCTTTATAGTTATGGTGTCTTTTGTTCAGCCCTTTAAAAAGAATCGGCTCAAACGAGTGATTCATTCTCGAGTCGAGCATCACTGCTTCCGAACAGCAAATGGAACTAGGGATGGGCGATACCTCTTATTTTATTTTCGATCCGATACCGATATTTTCAAGCCCAGTATCTTCGATACCGATACCTCGGTTACATTATTAAAATAATATAATCAGTAATTATACTCACTTAATATTAGATTTTAAAGCCATGTTTTTTAAATTTCATAGGCCTTTTTTGTTTACGCTGTCATAAATAAAATATACTATAATTGTATTTTAGCCGTTTACTGGGGCATACCGATATTTTCAAGCCCAGTATCTTCGATACCGATACCTCGGTTACATTATTAAAATAATATAATCAGTAATTATACTCACTTAATATTAGATTTTAAAGCCATGTTTTTTAAATTTCATAGGCCTTTTTTGTTTACGCTGTCATAAATAAAATATACTATAATTGTATTTTAGCCCTTTACTGGGGCAGTAACCTCAAAGGTGCAACTATACCCCTAAAAGAGAGCATATTAGTACCATACAAGTATGCATGCTTTAAGGGTAGATAAGTTACAAAAGTGCACCTTTGAGGGTACCTCGTGAAAAATAAACATGGTGTTACATAAGTACTAAAATGTATTATTATTACCATGGTCAATTTGTGGTTACTGCAGTTTTACTACAAATACTGTGGTAAGCTGTGGTTACTGTAATAAAACCATGGTTAATTTTTGTAAAAGGCTGCCAGGCTGTTGTACCCCTAAAGGTGAAACTGTAGCATATTTCTTTCTGACAGATTTATTAACAGCAATTACAGAACATAACACAATCCATTTGAACTTTTAACAACCAGTTTAAATAAGTTTACTTGCACAAACTAGCCAATTGAAAATAAATATTACATGTACACAAAAGTTTGGGGTCAGTAAGATTTTGTAATATATATATATATTTAAGTCTCATGCTCACCAAGGCTGCACTTATTAAAAAAAAAAAAAAAAGCAGCAATATTGTGAAAAATAACAATTAAAAATAACTATTTTCTATTTTAATATTTTTTTATATATAATTTTCAGCATCATTACTCCAGTCTTCAGTGTCACATGATCCTTCAGAAATCATTCTAATATAATTTGCTGCTCAAGAAACATTTATTATTGTTGCTGCTTCATATTTGTGTGGAAACCATGATGCATTTTTCAGAATTAATTTTATATATAGTAACAACGTTATGTAATGTGATAATGTGGCAATAGTTTCTTAAGATCTACTTATGCTTCTGATGCTTTTGGGAAACACAGCCCTATTTGAACAAGCACTGTGAGCCATATGTCAGCAGCGAACGCTGTCTGTGATGGATTGGTTCTGTCTTTCAGTATTTGCGTGTGTTCCAGTAGAAATTGTTCTATCCAACACAATTATTCGCTAATATAGTCTATTTTTCCACTTAGAAGCTTAATTTATGCACCGAATTTCTTGATAAATAAATAAAATTAATGGTTAAAAATGCACGTTAGAATCGATATTTTGATGTGATGTGTTTTGATGACAACATCAGTATCGAAAGTATCGATACTTAAGGATCGATCGATCCACCCATCCCGAAACGGAACATCACGGAATGAAGTATGGTCAGAAAAATGGGTTACACTTTACATGAAGGGGTGTGCATAAGACTGACATGACACCTTCATAATCATGACATGACACATGTCATGAATATGAAGGTTTTTCTATGCATGTTTATGACAACTGTCGTTAAGTGTCATTCACTCAGTTATGTAATTTTTAATGCAAAGATGACATTGTTTGAGATGTCTTTGTTATGGGCTATGGTTAGGGGTAAGGGTAGGGTTAGATTAGGGTTAGGTCAAATAATGTCATATTTGCATTAAAAATGACATAACTGAGCCAATGACACTTAATGACAGTTGTCATAAACATGCATAAAACCTCCTTCATATTCATGACATGTGTCATGTCATGATTATGAAGGTGTCATGTCAGTCTTATGCACACACCTTCATGTAAAGTGTTACCGAAAAATGTTTCTCAGCACCGTGTACTCCCTCGTTGAACAATGATCTATCAGTGAGATTGCATTAGGGCTTGCGACGCCACTGTTTTAAGCTGTCAATTTATAACACCGAGTGGCTACTAACTACATGGCTAATAGGATAGGATTATGTCCGTGAGAGGTGGGGTGTAAACACAGGCTTTGTCTCAAAAACCAACTGAGCTCCCTAGTTACAGACCGTTTCAGGACATTATAAGCGCATTTCGAGGCAGCCAGTGCACACACAGAAACTCGACTTTGACTCCAGCTCGTCTGGACTCCTGGGATTCCCAAAGTTGCAGCACGCGCCTATGATTAAAAATTGCATTCTAGTTAGGTAGCTCACTTGATTGTGAAACACATCCGCAGACCGCTAGAGCTCGAGTCATGTGTGAGGTGGTGCTTCTGGTGTGTAAAGAGGAAGCTCTTCGTTTGGACACACGAAGAGCAGCGCTGCTGTGATGAGTGAAGATGCCTCCGCAGAGAGTGTACGCACTGCCTAGACAGCGTTCCCTGCTGCTGCCCGCAGTCATCAACCCATTCGCGCACGACCTTAAGTTAACCAAAGCCGAGAAAATCAAAGTGAGTCCTGCTCTCAATTTATGACATGCTTGTCAATATTATTCTTCACTTAAGTCATTCGATTCTTCATCGTATGCATTTATCCACATTTAATGTGATTTGCCTAAAGATTAGTTTCCCTCTAATCTACTTATTGCATGATCGCTCTTACTTCCTCCGTTAGTCTTGATCATTCTTGCAATAACTTGGGGAACATGGCTGAATAGGGAACAGGATTAGCAAATTTAGAAAATTTTTAATTTGTCAGATTAGTAAATAAATGAGAATTACAATTGCCTTTATGCTGCAGAAAGTGTTCAAATAATGTTACTTCTTTGATGTCACAATTTGAAACAGTGTTACCGTTTTTGTAATAAGGAAAATCACGCAGTTACGCAGTTCACAACGTGGTAGAAAGAATGTTATTAATATTTTTGTTATAAATATTTATTGTAAAATTGGGTAATACGATTATATATTATTATTAATAATAATACTATGGGGTTATTGAATGCTTGAATCTGATTGATTGATGAATGTTTTAAGGTGTGTAATTATTTTCAGAAAGACACACGGCTAAAGTACTTCCAGACAGGTCTTGACTGCATTACATGTAATTTAATTAATTTTTAATTAATTACATGTCCACATAATACTTAAGTCATCCTGCAGCCAAGGATGGAAGTTGCGCTGGGTTATTTGGATGTTAAATAATAGTTTATTATATGTGTTAAACAGGTCTCTGTATTCATGAAATATGCTGCTGCATTTTTATTTTATTTTTTTTTTATTATTCATATGTTACACTTGGAGGTTGTTATAATTTGCTTTATACATAATTATTTTTCCCCCTTAAACCAATTCCATGACAGCCTTTCTCTTAAAAGGTATATTTGACATTTATTGTGTGTGTGTGTGTGTGTGTGTGTCAATTTTTTCTCATGTCTGTGTGTAGTGTTTTCTTCTAGGAATCATCCTTGTGCCGCTCCGTGGAATGTTCTTGCTTCTCGTTCTCATGGTCATGTGGCCAGTTTCTGTCATGATAACATTCAGACAGTCTCTGAAAGGAGCAGTGGAACCCATGACTGGCTGGAGAAGGTAAATACCGATCCCTGTTCACTCATGTTACACACAGATACACGCCACCTGCTACAATTCAGCACAAGACTAAAATACACCTTTTTTAGGTGCACCTTTTTTGAGCTACTTATTCTCCTGGCCTAATAACTAAACTTGATCGCTAGCACATTAAACCTTAAACCTTGGCCTTACAGATAGCGCTACCTCTTACCATTTTCTGATTTTGTCTTAGTTCCTGATTTGTTCCTTTTGGTACATGCTAAAAAAGGTTTGTGGGTGGGGTGGGGTGGAAGGGAGGGTCGGTGTATTTTTTGTGTGTGTTTGTTTCCTCTGTATTAATAATAAGATGTGAGTTGTTAATGTGAAATTTGTGGTTTGCATATCAGCAGTTACACATATTTGCTGCATTACAGAGCCCTTCCATTCTGTTTAATTCACGCTTCTCTGGCAAACAGGCCACATGGTTTTTTGCAAATTTAGCTGTAGCTCATTTCTTCTCAGACTGACCACACGGATCAGATTAATTAAGTCTTAGCGTAGGAGGTAGAGCGGCTGTTGGAGGGATGTGGTTATTCTCTTAACTGATGCAACAACATGCTGATCTGACACCCGATGAGGACACAGTGTCAAAGCCGTTAAAGAAAGCTTTTTGTGCTTATGAGTGTCAGTATGGTGGACTAATTGATGTCATTACCCAGTATGATTCCTCATGTTTTGTGTGCTTGTATGTGTGTTTGTGGGCAGGTTCATGCACAAAAGAGTGATGACCTTTCTAGGCCGGCTGTATTTCTTTGGCATGGGCTTCAGGGTGGTGGTGAAGGGGAAGCAGGCAAGCAGTGTAAAGGCCCCCATTCTAGCTGTGGCCCCCCACTCTTCTTTCTTTGATGCCATCGTCTGTATTGAAGCTGGTCTACCCTCGACTGTATCCCGCTCAGAGTCCCTGGAAGCACCAGTCTTTGGCAGTATGGATATTTGCATCAATATCGGTCTACTCAAAAACAAAATCGAATGCCAAATGGTTTCATAATGTGTTCCAGTAGCTTTGAATATGTGTGCTTTGTTTATCAGTTTGGTTTCTGTTACTGCAAAGTTGTGAACAAATACCACAGTCAACACAAAGAAACAAACCAAAATGAAACCAGGGCAGACCATTAAATATCCATTATTGATGTTAATTTTGCATGTGTTATTTTGACTATTATCATTACTTATCATTCCTTTGTTCTTCAATGGGTAAGACGATATTATGTTCCCCAGGGTTTTTGCGCTGTGTGCAGCCAGTGCTTGTTTCACGCAAAGATCCAGACTCTCGTAGAAACACTATCCTTGAGATTGAGCGCAGAGCAAAGTCAGGCGGACACTGGCCACAGGTGAGTGTCTCCACTTCTAGCATTATAAAGGTCTGTAAAACCACAAATTTGCTTGATTACATTATCCATGAAAGATTATGCTGCCTCACTCGTCACTCCAGTATTTAATTAAATTTTTATTTTTTTATGTGACTTAAAAACGGTCAAAAATAAAAACGTGTTCAAAAAAAAAAAAGGTTAAAAAAAATATACCTTGTGAATTTCACAATGTGAAACCAGAGTAACAAACTAAGTGTATTCCCGCTTTTGAAAGCAGGAAATTACTCTTAGACCTGTACTTCCTCAGCTAGAATAAAGGATGTCCGGTTCCTAAAGAATGTTCGGTGTCAACATTCTGGATGTTTAATTAGTTTTACCAACTGTATTATTAGGAAGTAAATGTTTCTTTATCAAACAAACTGTGATCTGTGATTTGCATCCAAATTAAGCCACCATGATAGCTATGGTACCACTGAAAATATCACTAGTGTTATTTTCTTTTTTAGGTACTCATTTTTCCTGAAGGAACATGTACGAACAGATCATGTCTCATTACCTTTAAACAAGGTTAGCAGATTAAGCTTGTTTTTGTTTGTTATGTAGAAATGTTAATTATAATATGGACACTATAATAATGCAGATGAACTGTTAAGGTCTAGTTGAGATGTTACAGATACAGTAAAGATACAGATATAGTGTGTTGTAGCAAAAGTCCATAATAAAGTATATAATGAAGGTTGTGTATGAACTGCACTATATGAAAATCTTGTCCGTTATCAGATTCAAAGATCAAACTCATTTTCGTAATGCAAATGTTTACAAGAGATGGGGAAAAGAAACTACTGTGGTTTTAGGGGTTTCCAAAGCCTACAGTTTGTTTTGGTGTACTAAAGAAAGTAGAATGAGGTCTGCTGAAGCCAGCAAAACCAGCAGCACATAAAAGAGAGGGAGTGTTGTGTCTATGAATAAGTATTATCCAGTAGTTTGCAGTAGGCTTAATTAATTTAGCGGGTCAGAGTGATATTTATTGTTGTATTATGTAAGATCGATAGATTTTTCTTTCTATATTCAGGTCATATCATTTGGACAGAATTTGCTTCATTGATAATCATTGATTGTCCACTTGAGAACCAGTCAAATAGCTGTGACCTGAAATGTAGGGCATGGTATTATCAATGGAGCGTCAGACAGGGATTTAACTGCATACTGAAGCATATGACTCCATAAAGAAAACAGATGGAACTGTTGTACTGAGCAGTGTTTTAGGAGGTATGAATGTAGCTACAAAGTACAAAGAGAATGAATGGAATGAAATGAGAATGAATGAAACTGGCTTATGTGCTATTCTCTTTACCTCCATAGGTGCCTTTGTCCCAGGAGTCCCAGTACAGCCTGTTCTGATCAGATACCCAAATAAGTTGGTCAGTATGAATTCAACAGAAGTCCTATACTGTTGTTATGATGCCTCAAATTGTGGTGTCAAATGCAAACACAATAGAGTAACACAAAAATTGTAAACACATGTAAAATGCAAATCCATAAATAACCAAGAAGACGGCACTATAGTAGACCATAAAATTAGCATACAAATGCATAGGCCACCTAGCAAACTAAAGGCTCTGCAAGTATGTCAGTCTGATGCGCTTGTGTGAATAGCTCAATGTTCATACCTCTTTAAGAATTCTTACAAAAGTTTGTCTTTTTAATATTTACAGGACACAGTCACATGGACATGGCAGGGCCCAAAATCGTAAGTAATAATAAACATAAACAAAGCCAAACGTATTTACACGGCTGATGAAATGCTTCCACAATTAGGCCTTTTCCAATCACTGTTACAACAAAGAAGTCATAATTCAGAATCACATGCCAGGATTGCATATAATGTTGCAAGAAACACTCCGGTGAGCCAAAAAGGATGTTTCGTTGGTTTATTGGCATTTAAGATAAGACAAATAGAGATCAATTTTATATTCAAATAAAAAAGGAAAACAGCGTGCTGTCTGACTAAATTCTCATCTTCCTCCTTACACATTGAGACATCTCTGCATGTGTAGTGTTGTAGATTTGCTTCCTTAGATAAGCTTGGTTTTAAGACCCTTTTGTAGTATGTCAGACAAGAAATGCATTTGCACGGTCATGCATATAAAGAGAGCAGTGCTTCCTGAAATGCTGTTGGTTTGGAACCTCACCACCAGTTCCTGTTTTAGGGCCAGACTACTGCTGCTCACACTCTGTCAGCTCTATACTGCAGTGGAGGTTGAGGTCTGTGAGAAACATTTGTGTATTTCATGATAATATTCTCAGCTTTTTGCACCTTTGATGTAGAAACATGAATGACAAACCTAACCCCACACACTATATAGCTAATCTCCAAAAAGTTACGTATATATGTATTGTGTTTGTTTTAGTTTCTGCCCCCTCAAATTCCTACTGAGATGGAGAAAAAGTGTCCTATCAAGTTTGCTCAGTCAGTGAGAGCTGTGATGGCTGAGTAAGCATGCCTTGTTGCTATTTATTCTCCCATGTCTTTATAATATTATTTTAATTGATATTTACAATGTGTGCACAATATGATATTTCAATGTTAATGACTGTATCACAATTTCTCACTCTGTTATTAGGTCTCTGGGCCTGCCTGTCACAGACCACACCTACGAAGATTGTCGTCTGATGATTGCAGCTGGAGAACTGACCCTGCCTATGGAGGCAGGTCTCGTGGAGTTTACCAAGATCAGCAGGAAGTTGGAGTATGACTCAATATAATATTAAAAAATACATATCCTTGGTATTAGTAAACGTTTTCAGACTGGTAGCCCACAAGACACATAATTTAAGATTATCATAGTTTAATCTTAAAATCTCTGTTGCAAATTCAGATTAAAATGGGACAGTGTGAAGAAGGAATTGGAGAGTTTTGCCAACATAGCCTGTTCTTGCAAAGGCGGCAGGATCACAATTGAGGAGTTTGCCAGCTTTCTCAAATTACCCGTCAGCCCAGCTCTACAGGAGCTCTTCACTCTATTTGACAGGGTGAGTATGTCCATAACTAACCACATGGAAAAAAGATATGGAAAAGAGCACTGCTTAGATCCAGAAAAGGAGCTGAATGTATGAAATACTCTGACATCTGCTTTAAAATCTGTTTTATTTTCAGTCTTCATGTTTCAAAAACAACAAATCTAAATCTAAATGGTACTGGATGAATTAAACAGCATTATATTGCATTCACAGTGTGGTCTGTTTGTTGTAGAATGGCGATGGCACTATTGATTTCAGAGAATATGTCATTGGTGTCACAGTTCTGTGCCGCCCAGCTAATAATGAGGAAGTCATTCAGACTGCTTTTAAGGTAATGATATCACAGATAGCACTGATGTTATTCTGAAAAAAATATCATGATGAATTCTCAGAATGTGATTGTGCAGAGATCAAAAGATTTAATTTGATGAAGATTTAAAGAAGACCTCGTGTGGTGTGGTTACGAGGGTAAGCCATATTAGTTCTGAAGTGTCAGTGGTTGTTCACAACTTGAGGTGGTTTACAAACAGTAGAACATTACTACGGGGGACTACTACTGTGTGATTTATTGTCAAAAAGTGTTCATATGTATATATAAAAATGAGGCCGATAGATGTCTAGTTGTGTTTGTGAATTCTTTCTACAGCTGTTTGACATTGATGAGGACAATTGTATCACACAAGAGGAGTTTAGCAGTTTGCTACGTTCTTCTCTTGGAGTATGTGATCTTGATGTCCACAGCCTCTTCAAAGAAATTGACACAGATGGATCAGGACACATAACTTATGGTCTGTATGCCAACTGTAGCATCTACCACAGTGATAAGATAGAAGTGCCATCATTCAGAGAATACTTTTTTTTAACCATGGTGTATGAAATTTATCAAACAAATAACAGAACTGCTACTATTATAACCAGCTGTTCTGTCATGTTAATATATATATTTGTACATAAACACACAATTCACAGGAACTGTGAATTTGTTTCTTTTTTTTCCAAGTTGTGAAACCAAACTGTTGCTTGTAAGACTGAGCTGAACTACACACAGGCCTAACATTTGCAATGTCAACTTTGGTTGATTGTTTAGGTTGTATTAAGCAAATTACTTGATGCTGAATTAACATCATCTTTATTAAACTTGATCTTATTGGTTTGAAAATATATTTAGGCATAATTTTTCCAATAAAGGTTTAAATACAACTGCTCAGCGAGGACTCCATGAAATGCAAGAGTTTACAGATGTTACAGCAATATTTTCCTGTGAAGCTGCTTTTAAACCATGGATTTAACTTGACTTGATTTGACAATCTAGGGCAGGGATCCTCAAATCTGGCCCACGAGATCCACTTTGCTGCAGAGTTTAGCTCTAACCCTAATCAAACACACCTGAGCATGCTAATCAATGTCTTCAGGATCATTAGAAAATCACAGGTAGGTGAGTTTGATCAGGGTTGGAGCTAAACTCTGCAGCGTATTGGCCCTCCAGGGCAAGATTTGAGGAACCCTGATCTAGGGAGTATCACAGTCCAAATTCCTTAATACAGGTAATTTCATGTCATGATTTAACTTGTCTGAATTGAACCTTGACTTTGGGCTATCTGCTGCATGCATTCAGCAAGCAAGAATTAGCAGGGTTTTTCTCCAATAAATGTTTAATGCACATGAAATCATCATGGTTAGCACCACATGATTCCATGCTGTGTATGTAAATAACTTGGAAAATATTTGTGTGTAGAATCGTGAACACTTTCAAGTGAAGGCTATTTATCTAATCTTTCATTTGTTAAGGTTGAATCATGATGGTGACTGGTCTTTTATAATACTTGCAGGAAGTTGTCATGAAGTGTGAGTTGATTTCAGGCGATCAGCTGCATGCCAAATTAAATCAAGGATGTTTTCACACAGTGTCTGATATAAATATGCTATTTATCATAGCATATTCACATTGTTATTCATTCATTACTGCCAGCCAAGTGCCTTACTTGTTTCTTTTGTTTTCTTTTTGAGTAAATAAATCTGTAGTAATTTTCCTGGCTCCATTTGTCTCTCAGATGAGTTTTGTTCCTTCGCTCTCACCCACCCGGAGTATGCCAAGCTCTTCACCACCTACATCGAGCTACAGCGTTACCAGGGTCTCCAGGGGGAGGAGCCAGACTTTGATGCCAGTTTGTCTCACTGCTGTACTGCTTCTCATAACAACCACCAGGAGGACAGTACCTCTGATAAGAAAGATGACTGAAACAGCATGCAGCCATAAGGTTCATATTCTGCCATGCTATTTGAACACGTACCTTAAGCTTAAGCATATGCCCTGTCAGCAGTTTTCTGTTTACACCACTAAGTATCTCATAATTTATTCAGTGGTTTATTTAAAGGCTTTCTGATCAGAGTTTACAAAAATATAGGCATGCTAAAACATTTCTTATGATGCAGCTAAAAAGTTTATTTTGTTGTTATAACACCCCTCTGCTTTTAGACATGAAGCTTGTAATCCCAACTCAGTTTTGTATTCATTTTATTTTATGAAGTCTAAAAAAAATACTGTTTGGTAATATCTCATTTGAAAAATGTAATTTTCTGATTATATTGGAGATCATGTGCTAAAAGCACAGGCCTCCCAATAAGTTTTTATGGAAAAGTGGATTTTTTAAAATTAATATATTACAAAAGAGATTCTTATACAAATACAAAGTTCCCTTTCTTTTTCTTTTTATTTTTCTTATATATTTCTTTTTTTCCTTTCTGCTCAGGGACTTTGGTACAGAAAGTGAGTTGTAATCAAAGGCTTTGCTTTGCATCTTGTTTTTATTTGCATTCCCATTGAGAGGAGATTTTGCTGAGTTAGTGTTCTGTCCCTGCTGCTTGTTTAGACTAATACTCTGTTGCATCCACTGAAAATAGGCCAATTTGTGAGCAAACAGGCAACACAACACGCCCACAGTAGCATGCACCACAGGGCTTGGTTCCAAATTATCCCACTGCAGTGGTATTTATTTAGCAATGCAGGTTTATGAATTTGTTAACACAGCAAAGTTTGCTTTTTTGTGTGCAATTAAAAAAAAAAATCCTTTGAATTTTAACTAGTACTTGTTGTCCCTTTTATGTTTGAGTGCATGAACACTTGTTATAAGAGTTTATACACTTGTGAAATATCAGGAGATATGAAAGAAAAACTGCTGATTAGCAGCAGCCTGCTAACAAATACTTTCATACCGAAAACTTCCACTAGGGGACAGCAACTCCTAGTATATACAGTAAGCTGGTCGTCCGCATAAACCGCCCCTTGTTTCTAAAGAAATTGTTCCGAATCTTTAGTGAATGTGCAAATACTGTAAATGTGCATCCACAATAGTGTACATACTCCTGCTTTTATGTAACTGAGAGTGTGGATATGAGTTTCACAATGCATGTGTACAAAATAAAAAAATTTAAATCCCCTTTGTCACTTTTCTGCAGTCACAACAAGTGATTATAAAATATAAAATAATTGAGGTCAAAGGTCAAGTTTCACCACCTCCTGTGCTGTTACTAAGTCCTTTTCCAGCAGCATAAGCCCTTGCAATCAGAGTTTACACTTTGGTGACATAACATCACATCGACTGTAAGGTAGAAGTCCGCAGTATAGTCCGCATCAATGCGGGCTCAGAAAACTTTCTATTGAGGGCGCATAGTTGTCATAAAGGGTCCATTTGACATCGTACATTTTCTTCAAAATAAGACACCCTGTCTCTGCATCCAAATGCTTAGGCAGTTGACTTGTTGCCTCACTGACCTATCGGGCAATGACTTCGCAGGCAGCATTTGTGCACGTAGTTACCTCACAAAACAACAGGCTTCTAAGACAGCATAATTTTTTAATGATAATTTTTTAGTGAATAGAAAAATAGAGAGAGCTTTGATGATAACTAATTGTATATTTATTTACGACAATACTAATTTCTTGCCATAAATGAAATCAGTAGTTCACAAAGTTCAAAAATATATACATTTACACAAACTAACCACCAAATGCAACTTTCAGACACCATTTTATTTTTTTAGCTCACCTGTCACAGAATCAAGCGCATAGAATAGTAATATCATAAGCAGTGAAGGATACATCTATGCTGCCTTCAAAGATCAAGCAAATGAAGTTAACTCAGTAGACAGGATGTGACACTATCATAGGATTCAGACCTTCCTTGTTGCCTTCCTAACTCTGTTTTCAGCTTACGGACGAAGCCCCTATGTTCCCGTGGACTTCATGGACACATGTATGTGGCAGTCATTGCAAGACCGCCAGACCACCGTTTAGAACAGGGGCTTAGAATTACATTGATTTAGCATAAAGTCAAACACAGTGCCTGCCAACGTCTTGTAATCAGCATAGGAGGAAATATCTGCCCTTTTTAATATTATAAAGGAGATTGGTAAAGGAGAAACAAGTTCATCATTAAGTGGTTTCTGTCATGTACCTTCTGTTGTGCTGAGCCGCAGTATATCAAAAGCAAGTCAATCAGTAAGCGTACTCTGCGAGTGACTTACAGAGTGCTTTTGTCAATATAATATCATCAGAGGGCAGGTCTGGGACGATGATATGATGATGTCTTATGAGAAGCTAATGTTCTCTCTCATCCGATACAGCAGGATGAAGGATGGGATTACACTCACTTCATTAAAGTCTTCACACGCTCTGATAACCAGCTGTGATTTCCACCGTCAATTTGTTTTAACCTTTTCAAACATGAGGGGGGCATTTCATTTTAATCACAATTGATGAGATTGCAGGGAATCAATTAAGTCACATTGTTGTTACTGTTTCTTTCTCTCCGTCTTTTGCTCTCTCCATGTCCGTCCTTGTTGCTCTCATTCTCCCTTCTTTTGCTCACAATATTGCTGCATTCATTTTTATTTCAGCCTGAGGTGAGTCTGCCTAGTCAACTTGTGGACAATCAGCTCAAGTAATCGGGTTTTATTTGCACAACACCAAACAAGAGTTAGCTGTTAGGGCTTTGGCTAGGCGGTCTGTGCTGGAATAGATGAGGGGGCTGATCGGGGGCTCGTCTGAAAAGGTCAGTGCCGACAGGCTACACTGCTAATTGACAGGTTGCAAAATAGCTGCAAATCACAGACCTTTCACCTCCATTGCATGTGTAGACAATGTATACAGCAAATACTTTTCCCTTAGAAGGAGACAGCATACTGCATTTTTTCTTTTTCTTTCCTCTCCGTTAGACCTTAGCTATAATTTGCCTTGTCAACATGTCAGAACAGGGCTTTAAATCACTGTTTTGTCGTTTTCATTTCTTTCTCTCTCTCTTTTTTTAAATTTCGAGCCATCATTCATGCCCACGAAGCAGGAGGTCCTGACCTTGGCAAGAAGCATCTTAAAGTTCCTCTTAGTGAGAGCACATATGAAACATGCTTTAACCTTGCGCCAACCACTGGATGAATTCATGCTCATTTACTCAAGTCTATTCTCTCAGACAGGATAAGCAAAGCACAACATTCAATTTCATGCATATCATCACCACACCTGTTCTTGTTTTTATGTGACATGTAGTATGTTGTTCATAAAAAGATGATGTAATATAGTGCCAAGTGCACTGATGTTAAGGCCTCTAGATTGTGTGACAAGGCGTTAATAACTTATTCTTGCTAAGAAATTTCCATTATACTGTTTTGAATATACTGTATATACTACTGTTTAAAATATTTTTTTTTTATGTTTTTGAAAAGTCTCATGCTCACCAAGGCTGTTTATTAGATCACAAGTAGATTAAAAACAGTAATACTGTGATAATATTGCAATGTAAAATAAGAGTTTTCTATTTTAATATATTTTACAATGTAATTCATTCTTGTGATGGCAGAGCTGAATTTTCAGCATTTTCATTACTCCAGTCTTCAAGAAATATTTCTTACTATCTTAGTTGAAAACAGTTGTGCTGCTTAATATTTTTGTGAAAACTGTGATACAATTTTTCACAGTTCTTTGATGTATAGAAGTTCAGAAAAGCTGCATTTATTTGAAATTTATTAGAATTATATATTGTGTAATTTTACAAATTTAAACTGCGTTACTAAATTAATCACAATGTGACAGGAATAACATTATTAATGATATAGTGCAAATTCAGTTCTAGTTCAGTTTTGATGTTGAGGAAATTGGATACAAAGAAGTTCTTCACTTGTGTAACCGTCATGACAGTTGTGAGGCACAGATCAATTAATATTGATGTTTAGTTAAATTGAAAGCTGTGTGCTGTTGGGTTTTGAAGGCAAGAGTAGTTTTATAGTAGTGAGTGTACTGTTCATTCTGCCCAAAACTATACACGTGTCTACAGTCTTATTGAAAAAATAAAAATTTACTCATAACTTAATTGATACTCGGAAAAGCGGGTCTCAAAACAACTGTCCACAAGTCTGGCAACTCATTTAATTATAGATCTTTTACAACACAACTGTAGTGTGAACTAGAAATGTACGTCAACAATGGGATCAACATTGATCTCATGCTGATATACACAGAAGAGTGATGTTATCTAGGATAGATTTAACAAACATTAGGTGATGAAGTGGTGGTTTTATAGGTTAAAAAATTATTATTTTTTTAATATTTTTCAAATCAAATGACAAAAACGAATAATTAATACTATGAATGTTTCTCGTTTGCTTTTGATCAAACATTTTCTCTCAGTGAATGTGAATATGTTTTTAATGTTCAAATATATGCTTTGTAAAACACTGCAAAGCAGATTTATTGATCCAAGATTATATACAAACTACATGTAAATACAATCATTAGAAAACGTAAAGGGCCAAACTGATCCTAGCTCATCAGTCTTGTCCTGAATGACACACATGACCCCATATTCGAGATATTGATCAGCCACAGAACTGGAAACGGCATAATTAGGGGAATTCAAGAATACTAATGTCTTGACATCAAGGTCCTTATTTGGTGCAATAAATGACATTTTACTGTGAGCCCTGGCACTGCCTGCATAAAAAAAAAGAATATTTATGAATTTTACCCTGAATACCAGTGCTTACTCCTGTCAAATGGAGACTACTTGCAATATTGATGCAGAGCATAGCAAATATCCTTCATGCTTCAAGGAAAGGTTGCTTTGCTCTAAAGGTGACCTTCTTTAGCATCACCCTTTCCCACATGTATGGCAACATCCTGAAATAAAAATGACAGATTCCAGCTCCTTTGGGGAAAGAATGTGTGTTAAGGAACATATAAATCAGCCTCTAAAACCCTGTTCCTTACTTTTGTTATCTAATCTGAACCAGAATATGTACAAAACTGCACAAAAACAGGCCTGTAAAGGTTCCATAAAAGAAATGCTGGAGAGCTTTAAGGGCACATTCATTGACTTTAATGGGATGAACTGATTGCCCATATCTAATAGAAATTGTCGCCTTTGGCTAAAGCGGGTGTGGAATTAGATTACACGTGGAACACAATGCTTTTACTGCTTCTTAGAAAACAACTAATTGAATCTATGTAGAAGAAGAGAGAAGAAACAGGCATCTCAAGAGGGAATAAAAACAGACTTTTAAAAAAAATTGTAGTAGTGATGGGAGATGGATCAAACATGTCCTTGTCTTTTTGACAAATTACAGGGTGTGAATTAAGGGGAATTTGGGGAGATCTGACCCTTCTAATTGTAGGCGGGAAGTGAGCAGTATTTTTGAACATATGCTTAAAATCATGCACACCTAAATAAGATGATGATTCATACGACATAAATCTGTTTTATTTTACATGGAGCAAATCATCTTGAAAAACTAATTCCAAGTATGGTGACCCATACTTGGAATTAGTGCTCTGCATTTAACCCATCCAAAGTGCACACACACAGCAGTGAGCACACACCCGGAGCAGTGGGCAGCCATTTATGCTGCGGCACCCGGGGAGCAGTTGGGGGTTCGGTGCCTTGCTCAAGGGCACCTCAGTCGTGGTATTGAAGGTGGGAGAGAGCGCTGTACATTCACTCCTCCCTCCCACAATCCCTGCCGGTACGAGACTCGAACCCGCAACCTTTGGGTTACGAGTCCGACTCTAACCATTAGGCCACGACTTCCCCCTTAAAGTAGTGCCACATCCAAAGACAGATCCAGTTATGAGAGCATGTCGCACATGCTGCTGGATTTTGAGGCATTTCCAGATTGCACATGACGCAATAGTAATATGCCATTTCATATCGGCACTTTGAAGCTATTCAAAACTCGTTCGCTCTTTTGACTGACTTTGACCTTTTTTGCTTTCTCACTGTTTATTTCCTGTTTATGTGCCTCTTGTGAACGAGCGCTGTGTGGCAACGCATTCTGTCTGAACCTAAGGCCTGTCTTATGTATATTATGTACAAATCACCAGCAAATAACAACAACAACAAAAATGTTCCGGTAAGAGTTCCTTAAGGGGCGTCATCCCAGCTATATGTTCTAAGAACGTTTTGATAATGTTCCCATTAAGTTGTGAAAACTTGATTGAATGATCTCTTAACATTCAAAAGCACTTTTTTTTCTCATTTATGCAAACATTAGGGAAACCATTAAGGGAACTTTCCATCTTATCTTTTTGCAAACATTGCGAGAATGTTACTTTTGAATGTTCTCTGAACATTCTGAAAAAAAGTAGGCTTTTTTTTTTGTTTAAAAACGCTAGTCGAATACTAAAACGTTTCAGGAAAAAAAAAAGTACCATGAAAAAAAATAACTTTTATTTTGTGCTATCATTTTGAGAACATTATTAAAGACCATATAACTTTGAACAAACGTCCTATTATTCTATTATGTTTGCTCATAGACATTTTTAGCAGGGAGTGTATAGGCTACTTAACATACTGAATTTATATTGCTTTACTAACAATTCAATAATATTATACTGCGCTCCATTACGAAACTATGTATGAAAAACTTTAGTGTTAAATAGAAAAGAAAAGAAAAGAAAAGAAAAGAAAAAAGAAAAGAAAGGCATCTATAAGGTGCTTCATTTTTTAAGTCCAGCGGTGGCGCACCGCGTGTTTAAAGATGAGTGTGACAGGAAGCTTCAAAACATTTAAGACGACAAGGATGATGATGACCATGAAGAAAATACCACGTGTGGAGAAACTGGATGTTGGTTTAAATGCTCACAATTTATAGCCTCCAGCTGGAAGGGAGGGGAAAGTAAACTTCATGAGAAGCGGCACTCTCTCATTTTCTTGATCAAGCACGAGGGACGGATCATGGAGGGACCCCCACATGTTGACAAGTACAGAGTCATCTTTATATATAATTACAGACTCGAAAAGCAACACTTTATGCAGACATATACAGTTACTCCATGAAGTGTTTGTTGCGTCCAACGGAAAATGCTGAGTGATGGTCACTGTAGTTCTCTTTTCCTCGTTAACCGTGACAGACCGCTTTCTCACATTCATTGTAAATCGTGTTGCGCGCTCGGTTGGTTAACAGTATGGTGCATGGAATGCTTTAATGTCTCACAGTAACAGTTAACTTTAATTTCTCCTCTCTTTCAGCTGATGAAAGCTGGGCGACAATCTACCTAACCGGGAGAGCAACTGCTGTAGCGTTTCCTATTCATCATCATCATCATCATCAACCTCAGCAGCAGCAGCAGCAGCATCATCAGCATCATCATCGTCAGTGCGAGCGGCACGCACCTCACTTGCTCCACATCCTCGGTGCCACGAGAGCGCCAGGGCGCAAAGATGAACATCCAAGTCCTGCCTGAACACAAACTGTCCTCGGTGGCCCCGCTGAAACAGTTTAACGTGGAGAAAAAGGAAGTTGAGCTGATCCTGGTGAAGGAGCAGAACGGGGTCCAGTACACGAACTCCTCTGTCGTGGCCTCTCCAAGCTCCCGCGGCTGCACCTCCGGCTCCGGCTCCGCTGAGGATGAGGTCAGGGAGACCTGGGGCAAGAAAATGGACTTTCTGCTCTCTGTCATAGGCTTCGCTGTGGACCTGGCCAATGTGTGGAGGTTCCCCTACCTGTGTTACAAAAATGGAGGAGGTAAGATCGGTTCTTCCATTTATTCTGAGGGTCACCCTTTACACTGTTTTTACATTACTAACTCTGATGAACAAAATGTGGGCTACTTGATATATAATTATTTGGGGGAGCAGCTTACAAACTTACAAACGTTGTTAGTGCCTTTGAAATTCATTTTAATTACATATACCTTGTGTAACATACACATTAGCCTATGTCTCAAACTATTACTAAAACACATTTCATAAATTCTTTGAGTTGAATCTATTATTTATTGCTGACGAGTGAAAGAAAAAATAGTATAAAAATTATAGTCTGTTAATTTGATAACTGTTATCTGAAGATATAAAGAAATATGTTTTGAAAGATTATACTTTTTTTTTTTTAATTTTCAGCTGTAAAAAGTATGAATTATAATTTACAAAGAATATTTTTAAATTATTTTTTATTATATATTTAACAACGCAATAGATATACATTTCAATCAACATTATATAATTTAATGACACATACTGTACAGTTAGGAACTGTGCTGTTGTCATTCATAAACCTGACGTCAGTGTCAGCGAACTCATTAACTACCAGTGGGCTGTTGTTTAACAGTTTTGTTATATTTTATAATGTATGAGTAACAACATGTATTTTTCACTCTTTAAGCATGTAGGTCAGGTTTGAGACAGAAATGTGTTTATGACTGAAACAGACTAATGTTTTTGTGGGGAAAAAATGCCTTAATTTAAGGCAGCGGCTATTTGCACTAAGTGTAAATAGCAATTAGATGCTATTTACACTAAGTGAAAAAAGCATATTTTCTTAGCGATATATGCTATTTACACTAAGTGCAAATAGTGATGGACGTTTTCACGTTTGTGGGTGAAGTTAGTGTAAATAGCCTCTGCCAACAAGGCGGGCTATTTGCACTTAGTGTAAATATAGACACTCCGTTAAGTTAAATGTAGTAACATAAACCACTTTTTTTCATAAATGATACACTTTCTTTTTGTGTATCAATTATAATATTAAAACATATTTAAGGTCATTGGGTCAGAAAGTTTCATGAGAAGGTAACATGTGACATTTTGGTTTCATTTGACTTTTCACCTCTATGTACAGGTTAAACCGTGAAGAATTTTCCATATCTGAATACATTATAATGCAAAGTCAGAGTTAAGAACTATGATTATGTCAAACTGTGTCTAACTCCACTGTCGATTGAATATTCACTACGTTAGCAGATACAGTGACAAATGCCTGTTGTTTAATGTGTCCCCCCAGGTGCCTTTTTGATCCCATATGTTCTGTTTCTGTTCATTGCTGGGATGCCCCTGTTTTACATGGAACTTGCCTTGGGTCAGTATAACAAAGAAGGAGCAGCTACAGTTTGGAAGATCTGCCCTATATTTAAAGGTATGCAGAAAATTTGTAGACATAAAAGATGCTGAGATGAAATGTACCAGTTCACACATTTAATTAATTCACTGCCCATTCTGGATGTTTCATTTTTATACTGACCCAACAAACACAAAAAAGGTTAACTTAATGGTCCAACAAAAGCCAACAAATGTGTTCGTTGGGGCAGTGAACTAGGTTATACAGTGACTCTGTTGTGACTTTGAAGTTAGTGCACACTTTTAACTTCATATATTGAAGCAAAGAGAGGCCTGAAACAGATAAAGCAAAACTTTTTCACATATAATAACAACATATTTGTGACTTTCCTCCTCAGGCGTTGGCTACACTGTGATCATCATAGCTTTGTATGTGGGCTTTTACTACAATGTCATCATAGCTTGGTCATTGTATTACTTATTTGCCTCATTGACGAGTGAGCTGCCCTGGCTCAAGTGTAATAACCCGTGGAACAGCCCCAATTGCACAGAACCACAACACATCAATGGCACATTCTTGGGTAACAGAACCCCCTATGCCAAGTACAAGAACACACCGGCTGCAGAGTTCTACGAGTGAGTCCTAAATTTATTTTTATTATTGGTTTTTGCTCTGTGGCTTTGCAGTTCTACTTGAGTTGTTGTATATTATTCTAACAGTAGTATCATGAAAATGTCTGGAAATGTAAAGTCTGACGCAATATTAGTGTCAATGAAAAGAATTCAGGCAGACAGTTGATAGGCTTTTTGTTTAATCGACTGCAGTCCGCTTTGAGATTTGCTTAAAAGTGTGAATATCCTGTTTATTAAACAAGCGCTTTTACTGTATTTTGTCTTATAGGTGTTCCAAACACATTAACATTTCCACTTACAAAATCAGTTATGAATGATACAGCTGCTTTAGTAGGAAGGTGTTTCCTTATGCTTCACAATGTTGGTGATGTTTTTCGACATTGTTCCAGTTTGTCATGTTGTACCAATTGCTTGTTGCTCCCTATGGAGTCTTGCTGATATGGTGCCTAATGGAGTTTTGATTCAGCTATCGTTGTTCGGGATTTGTTTTCAGAGACGTGTTTAGAGTTTTGGGGGCCCTAAGCAAGTGTTCCCAGTGGGGGCCCCCTCGGTTTTACCACATTTTATAGTTATTTCTGCTTAGAAGTTCGAGGAAATTTTTTTGAAGTGTTTTCCTAGCTGAGGATACAGCCCAGCTGAGATATTTGATTTTTTCTAAAAGTTCACCTACAAATGAAATTTGTGCTCACCCTCATTTCATTATCAAACCTGTATTACTTTCTTTCTACTGTGGAACATAAGATATTCTGAGTGATTTTATTTATAGTTTTATTAAAAAAAAAAAAGGTCTGTGGTCACCAAACTCTTCAAGGTTCTGTTTAAAATACCTTCTTTTGTGATCCTCAGAGGTAAGTCAAGTATATTTGGAACAACGTGAGATTGAGTATATATTGTATTGTACCCTGTTGCTGCTCTGGGGTAGATCACAAGCAAAATTATTGGCTAATCAGATGTGAACAATTTTGCTTAAAAGTGCTCAAAATTAGGTCAGAATCACTGAAACATGTATGCGGCACTCGAAACTCTTGATGTAGACTGAAAGAAAGGCAGCCGCTTGCACTTCAAAGAAAAGCAGTCCTTTTCCGTGTCTAAGGGAAAATTTGGCTCCTCGTGTCAGGGGAAACCAGAAGAATGTGTGGAACAATGAAGAACCTACAGCACTTGCTGATTTGTTTATAACCAGTTATGGACAAAATCATAGAGACACGTCATCAGATTCAAGTGAGGGATTCCGTGTCTTTATTCCTTAAATTTATTGCTCAGGTCTTATGCATGTTTGTATATTATGAAATCTCTTAAAGAGTCTAACATCACTGTGGAATGTGGATGTGCATCCATATGTCTATCTCTTATATATACTGTACATATATGATTTTAATTCATCCAACCCTCGACCCCTTTTCCTGTCTTTCTTGGTGATCTACCGCTTTTTGTACTCTCTGCTTGTCTTGTTCTCACTGTCTGTTTAGCTGTTTCTCTCACTTTCTTCCTCTCCTATGCTCTTACCCTCTTTTGGACTAGTTTCCTACCCAGCAATGCTTTGAAGTGTCATTTCCCCAGCTGTCTTCTGTGTGTGAGGGGATGTGGAAAGCTGTAATTTCCTCCGCTTTTCCTCCCTCATGCCGCTCTATTATAATAGTTTTCGGCCACCAGTAATCCTGCCATCATGGGACAGCACACAGGGCACTAGAGAATATTCATTACTGTCACACATACAACAGACTCACATGCTCAGCAGGTGTGCCATATACTGAATATTAGATTAAGCAGTGTGTTGCTCAGAATAGCTAAAATGATGGGGAGAGCTAGAAACCAATCACAGAAAGTGGTGTTGAACCAGCAGCTGTCAGTCCAGAAGCTCCTGATAAAAACCCAGTCAAGTTCATTGGTCTTGCACAAACCCGTCATGCCACACATCTTTCTAAAACAACCGACAACCAGACAAAAGCAAAATATGACAAGCTCAACAAAGCAAATTTCATCAGCTTGTGTGCCACCCACATATCCTTTGACTACGCTGTCTCTGCCAATCTTGACATGTTCGAGTCAATCACTGTTTGTTGAGACTAATGAACCGTTACTGCTCCATTGTATTGTTTTACACAGCAGGTATCCTAAATCTAATTATTCCGTCATTACTGAAATCTTGTTACATCACACGCAGTCTCAGATTTAACAACAGACTGATGTCATGAAGACAGAAATAGTGGATTTAGAGGAAAAAATATAATCATTTGAAAAGCCAAGACAAAGATCTTGACCATACTTATTGTGCTTTCAAATAATAATCATTAAAAGTAATTAAAATAATAAATCAAACAAGCATAATAATGAACCCTTAGAATATCGGTTCATTGTTGCGTGCTTGTTTTATTTGAATTTTTTTTTATATCATGATTTATTAAAAGTGCAAAATGGTTGTGTTTTAGTAAATACTTTTAAAAAATGTGATATGAAGGTTATAAGTGTTACAAATGCTATTTATTTGCTGTGCTTGTTTGTTTTTAATAATTACAAAAATAAAAGGAAGGAAATGAATATTAAAAATATAAACAGGGCTGAACTCGTGTCAGCCAGAGGGGTCCATAACCACAACGAATGTGTGGTTTCACAAACACATTTTAGGACATTCTGGTGCCTGTTATGAAAACAAATATAATTTGCTCCAGAGTTAAGCAAGCTGTGATGAGACCCCAAATGCCATCAGAGTTCTCTTCTGTGGCCGTTGTCTGGCTCAGAGTACAGCTGAGGATATGTGAAATCATAGGTGTTTGGATTTAGCTTGGCAAGGAAAAGACATCAGATGAATGAAGAGCTCTAGAGGGAATGCTTGCCAAGATACTTGCCAATCAAATGTAATTATTCAATTAGAGGAGGCTGTGCTCACATCTGTCCTGACCTAACTGCTGTCACTGAGACTGAGCTCAAGCTCAAGATCTGCCCCTCAGAATGAAAAGAGTGGTTATGTCTGGTTTTGAAGTTAGGAGGATTGTCCAGGAGTGTTTGTGTTTCTATTTGTTTGTTTTTGGACTATATATTTCCGCAGTTACTTTTGTCATAGTGTAACACAATGACCAATTTTGTCGTTGGCAAATAACTAAGCATGGGATCTGTTAAAGGAATAGTTTACCCAAAAATGAAAATGTACTCACCTTAAGGCCATTCAAGTTGTAGATGAGTTTGTGTGTTTATTTGAACAGATTTGGATACATTTAGCATTACATCACTTGCTCACCAATGGATCCTCTGCAGTGAATGGGTGCCATCAGACTGAGAGTCAAACAGCTGATAAAAACATCACAATAAATCTATCAATTAACATATTGTGAAACAAAAAACAGTGTGTTTGTAAGAAACAAATCCATCAATAAGATGGATGAGTCCACTATATTGTTTTCTCTATTGTTTTATTGTGTCATCTGAATCAGGACAGAATTATGCACAGATCAAGCCCTGTTTATAAGCGAATACAATCCAAAACAGTTCTAAACAAGTATTTTGGTGGATTTTAATCATCTGTTTGGACTCTCGTTCTGATGGCACCCATTCACTGCAGTGGATCCATTGAGCAAGTGATGCTAAATTTCTCCAAATCTGTTCTGATGAAGAAACAAACTCATCTACGTCTTGGATGTCCTGAGGGTGAGTACATTTTCAGAAAATGTAAATTTTTGGGTGAATTGTTCCTTCACAAGGCATAATGAAAATGCATGTGAAAGTCCAACGTCAAAGAATAACCAAAAAGTGCCCATAGAAGTCATTCCTGATTCAGCCTTATGAATTTTTTTTTTTTTTTTTTTGTTTTGTTTTTTTTTGTTGAATAGTGCATTATATACAGTAGGCTGATGCATTGTATAGTCACGTTGAAGGTTTTATTATAGGCAGTAGTCTACTGCACTAGTCAAGTCATGTCTGTTTTAGTTGAATAACATTTTTTTCTGAAAGCGGTTTTATGTAGAATAGTTCCTGGTGAGCAAGCCAAAAGATGACTTGGAAACACCCTAATGCACTGTTGTTGTCTTCAACCTGTAGAACATGTAGTCCTGTTTGTCATTGGTTTTTTGGATATACAGTATCTTTTACGGTGTTTTTTTATTCAAATGTATTGATTAAAATCTGAGTACTGTTAGAATTGCTGCCTGCACTTTTGCTTTATAACAACATACATATGTAATTCTTAAAGATCTCATCAAAACTTTATTTACTAAAGGATTTGTGAAAAAGTCCTTCCAGTTAATGAATAATCAAATGTGAGTGAGCTATTTGTAAAAGTATTTATTGTCATGACAGCCTGATATAAACCAAGAGATTTGTATAGACTGTAGGTATGTTAAAGGGCCAGGGGTCAACTGAAATGTCACAGAGAGTGGATTAAAGTCAAGCTTTAGCAGGACAGGCGGGTTGACAGGCCCCAGCGTGATGTTATTGGCAATGATGACGGGATTGGATTGTCTCCCGTCTCTTGAGCCCTAAGGGTTTGTCTGGCTTTCCTTCTCTTCATTAACTCAGCCATGATGGCTTCAACGTCCATGTTTCTGTAGACTTCACACTCACGTTATTTCCTTATTCCCAGTGCATGACCAAATTACTTGTTTGATGAGCAAGTTGAGCAGTTCTCAAGGTCTCTCCAGCTTTAAAGTTTTCCTTTTTAAATGCAAAACCAAACCTGTGCATCTGATCCAGATTTAATTATTTACTGATGTCAACAGCAATGAATTATCACACATATGGGATATTAATCAGTTGGGCTGATCAGAATTTGAAATAGAAATGATGTGGGAATGACACTTAGTCACTTGACAGCTGACTTAAGGTTAATATTCTGGGTCTTTAATATTGTTTTTAAAGTAAATAGGCATGGATCAAGTCTGCTTTAATTCACATCATGGCTTCTAAACTCAAAGCGTGTTCAAACAGAGCGGCATTCGTTCTCCTTTACAAGATACGTCTTTCAGAAGGAAAGACGACAGCAATGTTCTGGCAGTGCTATAGGGGTTTGTTTATAATATAAGAACAATGGCCTGTACTGTTTCTCCTCTTTAAACCTCACTGGGAGGTGCAGCACAGGAATCATTTAGATCACATTCTACAGAGACTCTTTTCACTGGGTGTATCCAGATATTTTGCAAGAAACCAGCAATAATATTCATCATTGGATGGTTGAGAAACCTTTGGTCTTAACCATTATTCAACCTTGTTAGATGTTAGAAACATAGGTCATCCCTCTTGGGGGACAAGAACCTGAGGGGAAAAGGGTTTTATGGGTAATTTACGATCTGGCAAATCTTTTGAAGCAATTGACACAGCAGAGTGTGTGACACATACATTATTGAGATTGTGTGTTTGTACTGGTTTGGCTCTACTAGTTGTAATGGTTCTGGGTCTGTGTGTTTTTGTTATGTCGACTGTTCGTTTGTAGTTGTACCTGGTTTCCTGTTTCCTCTTGTTTTTCCATGATTGTTCTTACCTGTTCCCATATCCAATTAGGCTTTATGCTGTAAGCCCTTGTGTTTCCAGTGTATTTGTCAGATCTTGTCCTTACACAGTTGTCTTGTTTGATGATCTTATTCTGTTTTCTTGTTTCTGTGTTCTTTGTACTTTTGTTATTATATCTTTACAGACAATACTTTTGAATCCAGTGCTCACTCGTTTCTGAGTTCCCATTGTTACACTAGTTAAAGCCAAATGCTTTTCTTCAAATCTATTTAAGTTTCTCTGAAGATTAGGTTAGAGTTAATATATAATAAACATCAGTTCAGAGTGGACAGTCTAGTGGAAACAGCCGTAAAATGAGAGTGAGCCTAAGCGTAACATATAAAGCACATGAAAGGGTGTAAGAATGTGCTACAAAAACAAGATACTGTACAGTTCCCTAGACAGAGTTGGAGTGGACTAAATTCTCTGTAGTTGTAGACTCTTTATAGGATCTTAAGTTATCAGGGCAAGGCTTTATAATACTTTGACTTGAGAGAACATCAATTTTATTTTGATACATAACCCCTTTTCCAAGTATCTTAAGAGCAGTGACGTCAAGTGTCAAGGCAACTCCTACATACTCTCTAGAGTCTGACTAATTTCAGCGGTTTGTAACTCAGTGAGGCCCCCCACACCTCTGCATAGAGGGCGTCCCTTGCGCCAGTGGACCTGTACAGCATATATTTATTCAAAAAAGTTTTTGTGTGCAGACGAATATTTTTACACTATGCTATTGGAGCACGACTAAGAATAGAGAACATTATAATAATGGATGTTTTATTTGATTCATTGATAAGTGTTCCATAATTTAATGAGGAAAACACTCCAAAGAATCTCCTGGTCCCAGGAGGACTGTGGCCCAGGACACTTCCTTTACTACTGGAGAGCCTTTGAACAAGGCACACAACACAACATTTCTCAGAAAATGTTTTTCTATTCAGACAGTGGGACTATGAACAAAATGCATTGAAGTAGTTGTTTAATCTCACTTACCATTTCTCCTCCTCCAGGCGCGAAGTGCTGCACATTCATGAGAGTAAAGGCATCAATGACCTGGGTCTTCCTCGCTGGGAGCTCGCCCTCTGCCTTATTTTGGTCGTCTTCATCCTCTACTTCAGCCTGTGGAAGGGAGTCAAATCCTCTGGAAAGGTGCAAAACTCCAGCTAAAATCTCAAATGATAGTTATGCAGTGTAGCTATTTGTTTTTGGTCATTCTGTCTATGATGAATCTAATGTTCATATATACACATTTTTATCTGTGATTATTAATAATATTTTCAATTTATATAGCATTTGTCATTAAAAAGCAATCTCAAGGCACTGGACAAAAATGAATGGCTCTTTATTTGTGTGTGGGTGTGAGTGTGTGTTCAGGTGGTGTATGTCACAGCTACTATGCCCTACATAGTGCTGTTTGTGTTGCTGATTCGAGGCATCACTCTCCCTGGTGCAATGAATGGAATTAGGGCATATCTCCACATTGACCTAGAGAAGCTCAATGATCCTCAAGTAAGTTCATGCTAATAGGGCTCGACCTATTTTATGAACTAATTCCAGATATATACTGTATATCTTGGATCTTTAAAAAAGTAGTCATACTTCATACATACTTCTCTTTTTATAGATGGATTGTCACTCATTTTTGTTTGCTGCAGGTATGGATTGACGCAGCTACTCAGATTTTCTTTTCTCTAGGAGCCGGGTTTGGAGTCCTCATTGCCTTTGCAAGCTACAATAAATTTGAAAATAACTGCTACAGGTATGACAAATCTTTGATAAGGTTGTGCGTTTTCTAAAGGCCTATTCACACTGCACTGACAAACACAGACAAATGGCAACAGAAATGTTCGTCAGGTGTTGTTGGATTCTACATGTTCAATCAGCAAAATCAAGCGCTAACCAATGCCAACAGATGTTTTGTTGTGTGTTACATCTGTTGGCATTAGTCGGCGCTTGATTTCGCCGATTGAACTTCTGAGAAGTGACATATTGTAATCAGTTGACCGTAAGCATTGGTCTGCATCTATCTGTGCAGTGTGAATTGGCCTTAATAATAACATCTCTTCAGAATTTTATGATGGAACGATTCTTACTACAAACAGGTTCCAATGTGAGCAATATCTTACTTGAAGACTTAAAATGATTTTTTGCCTGATCTATTAGCCCATAGCCATTCCAGTTTGCTAATACTGTGAAGTTGTGGCTTTGCTTGCTAATGGGTTAAAGTTCTCATGAGAAAACCAGCATGTTGTTTCCAGAGATCAAAAGATAGAAAAAGTTGTTAGTGGGGCCAGCAGGTGGCAGTCACCTTGTGGGCATTGTGGATCCCAATAGTCAAAATGACAGTCTGTAAAGTTTCTCAGGTTATAGTACAATATTCCTGTCAGCTAGTGTCTCTGTAGATTGAGATGTTTCAACACTCATTCAGTTGTGCACTGAGCATTTAACCTCATCATACTTAATTAATGAGTAATTGCAGAGGTGGAAATTACATATTTGAAGTGGGTGAAGTGGATGAGGTGATTCCTTTCATGTATGAAGTGTTTTGAAGGTATAAAGAGGCAAAAGACAGTCTGATTCATTTATTCACTTAAAAGTCAATGCCCACGTTGGTTGGCTTGTGTAAAATTACAGTTGATTAATATTCAAACATGTTTGCAATTTTCTTTTGATGCCTTGTTAATGTACACATCTAAAGCATGTTAATGACTTACAGTAAGCACTGTTGTTTTCACATCGCAATATGTTGACGTCTAAAGCTGGAACCCTATTGATCCAACAGGTTTTTGCTCTCCAGGGCACAGATGTCTTACTAAGACCTCAAATCTACAGTCATGTCAAAATATTTGCTTTTGTTTCTAACAGAAAATAAAGAAAACCAATGAAAAAGTCAGTTTGAAATATTCATGTTCACATTATTTACATTTAAATGTAATTTAAGTGTAATATTCAGCAGCATTTTTCACCTCTTCAGCTTTTGGCCACCATGACGATTTATGCACTTCTTCACAGACTACACTGAATGGTTCCACCCTAGGACACACTTTGAAATGATTAAAATCATGAATTGTTGTATTCTTTCTTCTTGTATGTACTTTTTGTATCCATTGTTTGGTTATGAATTAGGCTTTTGTAATGTCTAGTCATTGCAACTGGCAAACATTGTGAGAACAAGGGAACAAGCTTTCAAAAAACAATGCTAAACTTCAACTTTACAGTGCACAGTTCCTCTGCACAGGAATTGTCTAAATGAGAACTCAAAGCATAGCCACAGTGGGGATAAGCCACAGCTTTGGCATCAACTCACTGTGGGTTTAAAGTGTTCCAAGTCATAGATTCTGCTCAGCAGTTTTGAGACTTCTGGTGTAATGTAAACTTTTATCTTGTGCTTTGTTGCAGGGATGCTATTCTGACCAGCACTATAAACTGCATTACCAGTTTCTTCTCAGGGTTTGCCATCTTCTCAGTACTGGGGTATATGGCTCATCAGCATCAGGTCAACATAAAGGATGTGGCCACTGAGGGTCTGTGACTCCTACAACCTCACTGTCCTGTTTTTATTTTACTCTTTGTGTATCACTCAACCTTTTCATGTTTCTCAGTTTTACATTGGTTAACCACTGTAAGAAGAGAGAATGGTGCACAAAGTGTGACCCGTGACAAATGTTATTTTTCTGGAGTTGTACAGTGTCCCTTTGCTGATCTGTGAGGTGATTGTTTATATCTGTGTGCAGGAGCTGGATTGGTATTTATTATCTACCCAGAAGCGATCTCAACTCTACCTGGATCCACATTCTTTGCGATAGTGTTTTTCATTATGCTTCTGACTCTTGGAATTGACAGTTCTGTGAGTACAAAGTAATCTTGTTATTTCTCACATAAAATTTAATAGACAAAAAAACAATGCAATTACTAATAATTGATACTGCAACAAAAATACTATGGTTCTAAAACATTTCCCTTGATTTTATGTAATGTCCTGTTTAGATGGGTGGCATGGAGGCAGTGATCACTGGGCTGTCGGATGACTTTAAATTCCTGAAGAGGCATAGAAAATTATTTACATTTGCTGTAGTATTTGGGACATTCCTAATAGCCCTTCTGTGCATCACAAATGTAAGTTTGTTGGATCTGTTTTGTAGCAGTGTGACAATATGAAAATACTCTTATTTATATTTATTTTCTTGTCATATTATAAATATCAAATTACTAAAATCTATATAATATCCCTATTTAATTTGCTTTTGAGATGGATTGTATTGTACAGTATATTTTGCTGTTTTTACTGTATAATATTTATTCAGCATCAATGGTGTGATACATGTGCATGTGATCGCATCAGTTGAAACTACACTGTGGAGCATTTCAACATTTATTGGCTTATAGTCAAAAACAGCACTTTGCAAATCAAATGTGTGTTTTGTGAATATTATTATTTTTTTGATTACTTCTATCATGAACAGGCAAAATAGATGAATATTCACAAATTAACATACAAGCAATAAAATGGTGAATTAATCAATAGAAGTCCTTTATTCAGCAGTATTTTGTCTTTGTCATATCTCGGTCATGACAGGGAGGGATCTTTGTGTTGACCCTGTTGGACGCGTATGCTGCAGGAACGTCCATTCTATTTGGGGTGCTGATTGAGGCCATTGGAGTATCTTGGTTCTATGGTGAGCAGATATAAAACAACATACATTCATCTTTAAAGATCATCTTCCACTCCTGACTCACTACTGACTGAAATTCTTGCTTCTACAAGTAAAATCAATGCTTTCTGCAATCTGTAACAGGTTTAGTACATTTCGTATTATCCAAATAAGCTTTGCAGATCTTTTTTGGAAAGGGTTTAAACAATGTTTTTCATGCTTGTTTAATGGACCATAAACAATTATTCCACATGCACCTGTGGAACAGTCTTTAAGACACTAGCAGTTTATAGGCGTAAGGCAATGTAGGGCTCATTCACAATTACTTAGGTCCTAAGTAGAAAGGTCTCAGTAGAAAGGTCTCTTTACTGTCCTAAGTCTTAGGACAGTAAAGAGACCTTTTTTACTGACTTAAAAACACCAGAAGAAGATGCCCAGGGTCCCTGCTCATCTGCGTGAACATGCCATAGTCCTGCTTCAGGGAGGCATGAGGACTGCAGTGCAGATGTTGCCGGATCAATAAACTGCAATACCCACAATGTAAGATGCATAAAAGAGTGCTACAGGGAGACAGGAAGAACAGCTGATCGAGATGAGATGCACTGTAGTATTTAAAGCAGCTGGTGACCACACCAGATACTCACTGCGACTTTTGGTATTGATATATACATACATATATTTATATATGCACTACTTGAACAAAAGTATTGGGACACACCCTTTTAATTCATCAATAATTGTTTCAGACCCATTGCCACAACTGTATAAAATCAAGCACTTCCAGAGCTGATGAGTTCCACTGGCTTTGACATCAGCACAAAATCTATGCAACTGGAGCTTCAAGGAATGCGTTGTGGAAGCTTCACATCACCAAGTACAATGCCAAGCATCAAACACCGCCACTGGACTCTGAAGCAGTGGAAACATGTTCTCATGAGTGAATCACACTTCTCTGTTTTGTTGTCTGATGGGCGAGTCTGGGTTTGGCGGATGTCAGGAGAAAGTTACCTGCCTGACTGCATTGTGCCAACTATAAAGTTTGGTGGAGAAGGGATAATGGTATGGGGCTGTTCTTCAGGGGTTGGGCTAGGCCCCTTACTTCCAGTGAAGAGAAATCTTAATGCTTCAGCATACCAATACATTTTGGGTAATGCTATGCTTCCAACATTGTGGAACAAGTTTGGGGAAGAACCTTTTCTATTCAAGCATGATTTTGCCCCAGTACACAAAGCAAGCATAAAGACATTGTTGGATGAGTTTGGTGTGGAAAAATTTGACTGGCCCACACATTTGTAGCCCTGACTTCAACCCTATCGAACACCTTTGGAACAGAGATTGTGAGCCAGGCCTTCTCATCCAACATCAGTGCCTAATTTCACAAATGCTCTACTGGATGAATGGGCACAAATTCCCACAGAAACACTACAAATTCTTGTGGAAAGACTTCCCAGAAGAGTAGAAGCTGCAAAGGGGGACCCACACCAAATTGCAATTTCATAGAAGTCCCTGTTGGTGTAATAGTCAGGTGTCCCAATACTCTTGTCCATATAGTGTGTACTGTATCCTGCATACACGGCTACTTTTGAATGGTTGTCAGTGGAGCTAATGCATCTTCCAGCAGGACTGAGAAACACTGCTTTTTAACTGGTCTGTAACTCAGCCTCAACACACTAATGCATTACAGTGCGAGTAAGATCAGAGCAATGAACCCAAGGACAATAAAAGATTGCCAAAAAAATTATACATTTATCTTAACTTTATATTTTCGTAATTACTCCAAAGCATATGCAGTTCTAGATACTGCAAGACATCTCATGTAAAGAGAGGGAGGTCATTTATTATGGTTCTACTGTGTATTCTGTGAATTTCAACAAATTGTTTGCATACTGTACATTCCAAAACATTGTCTTTAATATTCTTCATTTCTACAATTCTACAATTACTAATGCAAGATCCATGGCTACTTCATGAATATGAAGTATCCCTGCCTCGCCCAAAGAGCAAGCATAAACAAATAGTTTAAAGCCTCAGGACTATCAAGATTATTAGTGCTACATTCCGTTATATCACTTCCTGAGATCCAAAACTTCTCATTTCTACTTTACATTGTATTACATAACTTTTGAATAAAGGGTTGTCTAAGAGTACAGTACACAGTGTTCAGATCATCATTAATATTGTAATAAGAGATGCCTCAATTCAGAAAAAGGTCTCGGGTATTTTTATCTTGAAATGATGTCCAGATGCTGCTAATTTCTTTGTGTGTTTGTACCATAGGTGTGGACAGATTTAGTGAGGACATTGAACGCATGATGGGCTTCAAACCAGGTATCTACTGGAGGGTCTGCTGGAAGTTCGTCAGTCCAGCGTTCTTACTTGTGAGTTAAACAGGGGTGTATGAGCATAACACCTGATGCAATTTGACTCTTAAGGAAATTATGTCCTTTATCTGTCCCCTGTTAGATTACACTTTAAATCTGTTTAGTCAGTTAACCTAAAAATGTACTCACTTGTACTTGGAATACAGCTGATACAATTGAATAGTTTCAACCAGTAAAAATAATTTGCTTTATTTTCTTATGCTGACAAAACTGGTTTCTTTGTACAGAATAGTGAATCACTCCTTATTGTTTCTGTAGTTCCTGACTTCTATTTCTGTGCAGGTTGTGGTCATTGCCAGCATTGTTACCTCTGGCAATCTGAGATATGATAACTATATTTTCCCTCGCTGGTCAAATATGGTGGGCTGGTCCATAGCCTTGTCCTCCATGCTGTTTGTACCAATCTACGCCATCTACAAACTCCTTATTATACCAGGCACCTTCAAGGAGGTTAGTAAACACGTTTCACTTATCTAAATGAGGACTTTATTGTTTTTACATACTGCAAGTTATAAATACTATAAATTTGTCCTCAAAATATGGTTTAATGCTATGGGTACACACAGGCACACACACACACACACACACACATTGGCAAGTGACATATTTATAGTTGAAAACTGAAAAAGACAGAAGAAAAAATATATATACATTCATTTTCAGACTCACTGTTTCATATATAGTTCTTAGGTCCAGTTTTTAAATTTTCACTCCAGCAGAGAGGCCTTCTAGCAAAGCCTCCAGCAGATTCCTTGTTCAATCTCATTGTACGTTGAATGCCCTCAATAAATCTGTCCATGACTTAAATCTGCTTCATGACTTTGTGTGGTCCTAAAACTGAGAGATGTTTTTATTTCTAAATGCGTCACTTCCCAAAGCCACAAACATGCTACTGACATCTGGCTCAGTGCTTACATACTCATATTTTCCACAAGCAGCATGCTATCTTAAATGGCTTCAGAAATCATCTAACATATGCAGAATAAAACGCCACATTGCCATCTGTTTTTGAGGCGATAATTAAGTTGTTTAAATTTATGGTTCATTATTGCTGTGTGTTTATTTCTGCTAGTCCAATTTTTGTTTTTAATGTCCTCCATTGCAGAGGATAGCGTACGCCATTACTCCAGAACATGAACATCACCTGGTGACAGAGGGTAATGTCAGGCAGTTCAAGGTAAGACAATGCTAAAGGTAGAGTTTACCAGCATTTATTTTAAGAGAATTGCATGTCACAGAGAAAAATCCTGACGGTTTTTCTATTGTACATTTTGTCTTGTTTTCCCAGCTCAGACATTGGTTATCCATTTGATGGGGGGGTCAGGTGGGAGTGCCATCAAATGCTACTGCATGAGAGAGAGAAATGTGTCACCTGAGAAAAGGACAAAATGAAGTGATGGCTTTGCACGTTTCCCAACCACACACTGTACTGTCCAATCTGCTCCATTTGTGTTCAGTGGTTGACTAGACTTTTTTTTACAGTGGGTACAGAAAAGAATCACCCCTACACCCCCTCCCTCCTAAAATAATCACATTTTGTTGCTTTTATGCAGCTGTATTAACTACATCTGAGTGCAACATCTAACATCCAAGTGAACGATATAACACCAACATGACAGAAAAAGTAGCTAATCACCTTTTCAATGGTACACAAAGCCTTTCAGCTGTGATCAGCTGTGGTCTTTTTGATTAGCTCAGCATGAAAAAAGCTTTCCTGGAGCATTTCAGTCCTTGGTAGTGCAACTGAAGTAAACAATCAGCTATGGGTGGCAAGGCACGGTCAGGCAAAGCACTGTCAAAAGATCTCCGGGATAAAGTTGTGGACAGTCACAAGTCAGGAGATGGATACAAAAACATTTCAAAGGCTTTATCAATGCTTAGAAGCACAGTGAAGTCTATTATTAAGAAGTGGAATGCATTTGGTACAACACAGACCCTCCCTGGATCAGGACATTGCTCCAAACTGGATGAAAGAGTCAGAGGAAAAGCCTCCAGATTTTGAGGCAGAAGAGACTAAAATTGAATTATTTGGCCTCAACACCAAACGATATGTAAATCCAATACAGCTCACCATCCAAATAACAGCATTCCTACAGTAAAGCATGGAGGTGGTAATATCCTGTTATGAGGGTGTTTCTCTGCAGCAGGGACTGCAGCACTTGTCAGGATAGAAGGAAAATGGATGGGGCAAAATATCAACAAATTCTTGAGGAAAATCTGCTGCCCTCTGCCAGAAAGTTGTCAATGGGAAGAAGGTTTACCTCCAACATGACAATGACCCAAAGCACGCAGCAAAACTGAGCACACAGTGGTTGAAGGAGAAAAAGGTGAATGTCCTTGCATGGCCTAGTCAGAGCCCAGACTTAAATCCCGCTGAAAATCTGTGGAATGACTTGAAAACTGCAGTCCACAAACAGTCACCATCCAATTGAACTGAACATGAGCAGTTCTTCAAAGAAGAGTGGGAAAATATCGCAAAGTCTAGATTTGTAAAGTTAGTAGAGACATATCCCAACAGACTAAAGGCTGTAATTAAAGTAAAAGGTGGTTCAACTAAATACTGTTTAAAATACTGTTTGCTTCAGTTGCACTACCAAGGACTGAAATGCTCCAGGAAAGCTCTTTTCATGCTGAGCTAATAAAAATGACCACAGCTTATCATAGTTGAAAGGCTTTGTGTGCTAATTGTGTGATTAGCTACACCTGATTGAGTTTACAAGTCATTTTAGGAGGGGGGTGATCTGGTTTCCAACTCGGTGATTCTGGTTATTTATTTTTTCTGACATGTTGGTGTTATATCTTTCACTTGGATGTTAAAGTTGCACTGAGTACATTTAGCTAGATAAAACAAAGACGGTGTTCCATCTTCCATCTTCATTTCAGGCTGGAAAGCAACAAAATGTGATTATTTTAAAGGGGGTGATTCTTTTCTATTCCCACTGTATAATGTAGGGCAAACTAAATATTGTGCCTGTACTTCTTTTTAAATCATACATTTTTTAGTCCAAACTCTCAAAAGACCTCAAAATACTTAAGTTTTGTGGTAAAACAGGTATTTTCCACTTTTAAGATGTTTTACTTTTTTATAATTTTTTGTCCTAGTTTTGTTTGTGATGGTTATAAGTCATTGTTTGTGAAAATGTAAGCAGAAAAAAAAATCTGAAGCTATATTATCCTGTATGGCTGGGAAGTTCAGTGTGTGTTTATATGGGGTAAGTGGGTGTGACAGGATAACGTACACCCTATTTCATAGTGCAAGTTGTAGAGGTTTAGGTAACACACTGAGAAATGGAAACCCCCTTGATATTCCAAGAAATCTTTCACGCCATATAACAGGTTTGGAGCGTTTTGAGTCATTACTACAGTATATATTAGGGTGCAGCTGTGAGTTTCTCACATTTTACCTTGTTTCCCAAGAATGGTTTGGTTTTGCAACAGCTGGCTTACATCAGTGGTCCACAAAGCATTTTTTCAAGCACATCTTTTTTCTTTTTGACACGCCTCACAAAGCAGACACACCACTGTGTGAGTGCCTTATCTAGCCATAAACTTCCCGTCATTAAGTAACTCATCATCATGAAGAGAGTGCAGGGACGTTCTACATGACTAAAGCATCTCATTGAGAAAGAGTCTCAATTAACTCCATGCCATAGGAAAATTACACTCATAGCTTTCAAAATGAACGGAGATCCAGTGAACTGCCTCAAGTAGAGCTTAAGAGCTATATTTCAATGTTAAGGAAAAGGGATGTTTAGTGTATTGAGTCAATGGATCAACATTTTAAGTTTTACTTGTGGCCTCCCTTGGGTCAGAGCAACAATTATTATAATGACAAATTTGATACCTTGCACAAGACTTTTTTGCCCCTTCAAGAGAATGATTTTGTTATAGATTCAAAAGAAACATATCAGAGACATAGAACATTATATTTTAAACTCAAGAAAGTCCAGTTGACCATGTAAAGCAGCAATGTTCACAATACACTAGGCAGGGGTTTAGCTTATTTAGATGGAATACTGTTTGACATGACATTGAAAATCTATTTACACTGTACGCTGACAGTTCATTCAATTGAGCTCTCATGGTACAATCCCATTATCATGTGGTCCCTTTGAACATTTCATGCCTTGTATGGGATGTGTGTGTCTGTGTGTGAGTATAGATAACAGATTAGGATTCTTAGATTTTCAAACCAGTCATGATCAGTGGTCAATGTGGTTGTCTTTGTCTCGAGATGACGCATACATTTTGTGGTTCACTGTGGCTTTTTCGCTTGAAGGAAATGTTTTAACATTTGAAAGTGTCAAAATCAACTCCTATTATGTTGGTTTTTATTTGTGTAGAATCATTTGAAATACAAAAAAAATGACATCTTGATCACTGGTAGGAAGCAAGCAACATATATTATGAAATATAAAGAGATACAAATATATTCTTTTGTTATATCTAATATTATATGTATCAAAAATGTGAATGTAAAACATTTTAAGCAAAGTGTCTACTGTTATATCATGCTGTGTGATGTCGATAAATATATAAATATTCAGAAATGCATTATTCCATGTAACCAGGGGTGACGTAACCACATGAATGTAAACGGAGCAGCTCTGGCATATCTGAGTGATGCTTACAGAATAATGTGTACAACTACAAAACTGTCCTTTTGATTGTAAGCGACAAATATATATGAAAAAGTTCAAATATGCACACTATAACAATAAAGTCCTTTCCAGTACACACACATATAGAAACCAGTGTTTTGTCTGTTCTTATTAGAGTATTTTCTGTTGAGATTTTGTTTTTACCACACAAACAGTGCTCATCATTTTGTGACTCTTGGTCATATTGATAAATAGACTACAAAGTGTTATGTTCTGCTGAGGACAGGCTGACAGTGCTGTTTTCTGTCTCTCAATAGCATTCTGCTTTTTGTGTGCATTCTGTTTACCGGATGTACAGTACACCGAGCCTTATTTACACAGATGTCAACCATGTGTCCCCTCTCTACCGCACAACAATGTAATTCATAAGCTGAAAGATTCTCCTCTGTTCTCTTTCAGTACAATCAATGAAAGTTAGGGTTAGATGGGTTGACTGATCCATAGTGGGACTCATAATATCCACTGAACAGTATAACAGAGTCTGTTAAATTGTTTTGAACGAATCTTTGCAGTACAGACACTAGACCAAGCATTTTTATGAACCAATCGTGATTTTTTTTTTTTTACCTGACAATCTATTACTCCCTCTTTAGCATATATATGCTCATTATCTGCTTAGTCTGTTAGACCTATAAAGCCTACTGTATCATATTTGATACACAAATATCTAAGGCCTCAAAATTATCAACATGATCAAAACCTGTTCTGCACAATTTACTACATGCCTAGTGTCGTCTGATTGATAGTTTTGAATTGATTCGATACTTTTTTAGCAAGTAAATGGCCTTTTAGTGTAATTCTAAAAACACCCCCTTCAGGTTGTGCTTCACAAGTCTTTTTGCTCTGAAATATTTATTCTTTTTTTCCTAAGTAAAAGTAAGAATGACTTTTATATTATTAGTAATAGTTCAAGATCAACACTTACTGGACTGAAGCAACTTAAATCATTATAAAACATAAATCATAAAAGGATCATCTTTATGTCTGCTATACTATTAAAAGTTCTCATTGATTTGCACTGCAAGCTATCAGAATTTCATCGTATTTTTTGGCCATATAATTATCAGCAACTGCACCAAACTGCATATGTTTGGGCCTCTTAATAAAACAGGTGTTTTTTTCCCACCTGAAGTATGAGCTCCATATATCATACTATATGACTCACAAAAGCCTGGTGTATCAATATGCAACTTTTTTTTTTGTTCTGAAGGTTCAGTAAAGTTCCATTTACAAATAAATAAATTCATTAATTAATTGAAAAAAAAATCTGACAATTTTGTAAGGCTTTACAGGGTAATACCTAGTACATTACATTTTAAAGAAGGGGATCTCTTGTCAGTATTTATAATAAAAGACAAAAAGGTGAAAATCCAAATGTTTTAATTCAATTTCTATTTCACTATGACAAATTTGGCATGCAGTTACGTTAGGGAGGTTTAGGAAGTCAAGTTTATAGAATGACTGAAGGGATTCGATTCTCACGCACACAATATGTAATCTTATAGGACAAATGAAACAATGTACCCTTGACCTGGTATTAAGAAATTAAAAGGTTTTAATGATTTGCTTATAAAGAAAAAATTGCAGAAAGACAACAAAAATAAAAATAACAAGGGAACGACACCAATTAGTCTGAAAGACACAGACTACATGAGCAGGAGACAGCAGGAATTAAGTGCCTGAAAGGAGATTAGAGGCTTTATTCTGCTTCAGTTTCTAATCTTGGGAGAGAAAATAAGGAATGAAGGAGAGAAAATGACAAGCTTCTGCAACAGAGATATGGATGCAGACTAGAAGAGACAGGAAAAACATTTTACAAAACACACGAAGAAACCTCAAAGAACCAACCAATATCAGAGTGTATTGAGAGTAAAAACTCCAATCAAACTATAAACTGTACTGAAATGCCACAGTTCAGGGAGCCTGGAGGTAAAAGGTCTCTCCACCTCTCAAATGTGTCCTTAACACGCAAAGTAAAATAGGTTACCGATGCTTTAACTCTCACCTGCAGAGTGTCTGTGTGTGTAAATGAGGTGCTAAGAGTGGAATCAGATTACTGTATAATTGCTTTTCAAGACTGAGATTTCCAGAAATACATTAGGCAAACAGTAGCGAGATTGATACTAATTTATAATGAATAATAAAGCAATAATATTGAAAATGTGGCAATCGCAAAAAAACAAAAACAAAAAGGATTAACATTATTTAAGGGTGATCTTGTTGGTTGAAAATTGCTGCAACATGCGGACTAAACTTGACTCGAGTAGATTTAAGACAAGTTTATTGGAAGGTCTTTGACTTTTTGGCTAAATATAATTATGATTATTTGTCAGACCTTTTGCATTTTTAATGTAAATCATTATTTGAATTGCATTAATTGTCAGTATTTCTGATAGATGAAATAATTCCCTTGTGATTATTTGAGGTCATTCAAGAGTATGCTGAAGGTTCAATGAGATGTGAATGGTACAGTAACAGTTTGTTTAATGAATTTCTATGAATTATAATAAAGCAATTAAAGCAACTTTGTTAGCAGAGACTAGATCAGTTACAAATCTTTAGGATGTCTAGTGTAGTGTTTCCCAGGATAAAACTATATAAACTAAGGATAAATATGAATTCAGCTGCAGGATACCTTTTATTTTATTTGTGCTTTGGTCATCCTCCTAAACTCAGTTATTCCGGTCTGTGCATCCTTCACTGATGAGAGAGAGAGATGACCTGTTCTGAATTTCCGTACTCTGTTCTCCCAGCGCTCCTGATACAGGAAGATTTTCAGCACTGATAACACTTTCTTCCCTGCCTCTTTCCTTCTGCTTATGTCTTTCACTCTCTCGTCTTCCCCCACTCTTATTCATCTTATCTGCTGTGGTCTGCCCTGTGTTCTTGCTTAATGCACCAAAAAGGTCAAAACCACAAACCTTCATCAAATTTGCTTAGCCAATAAAAGTCAAGCCGGCTCTCCACAGACAGCAGGCTAATTGCAGACTCTCTGCAGCTGTAATGCAATTAAACAGTGTTTTTGGTTCTCTTCATATTGAGGGCCTTGTTCTCTCCCTGTAATCCAATCGTTGAAGATTAATCCATGTGACCGCATTGATAAAATCTATACTTTCTGTCGACAGCCAGAGAAGACCTAAATCCGGCAAATGAGACAGAGAGTGTGTTGTTGTCCAAAGAAGATTAATTCAACATTTAGCAAAAGCCAAAATGAATAACTCTGCTGACAACAAGAAACGTTCCTAGTGGTAAATCATCTCCCAGTAATTCCTCTCATTATTTTTAATTAACAGATTGCAATTTTCCACAAAGACTGTAAATTAATTTTCGATTTAAGCACCACTAACAAATGATCTCCGTAGAATCCATGTGAGCATGTCCTCAGAATAAGTAAATAATATGACATCAAGTGTGAGCATCTGACACTATAAGAAAATTAAAATAACAAAATAATAAGATGTTGTATGATAATCCAGGTGCACCGTACTGATAAGAGGTCCTTTTTTCCCTTCCTTTCTGTCACAGGTTCAGCTGAACTTAGTATTAGATTTCTAAACAGCAGTATTACGCAGTTGACTTCCATTACTGTTTTCCCTTTGGAATAACATCTGCCTGCACTATGGATTTTTGTAAGAGGGCTACATCTCTAAATGTTATAAAACAGGGTCACTACAGGGCATTTCCTCCCTTAACAGGGACTATTTGGCGTGTAACAGAGGAAGCCAGGAATCAATGGTCTTCTTCAGCAGAGTAAATACTCCTAGTGGTTATTTTTGTTAAGCTGTGTCAGAGAGTAAGAGTATGGACTCCATAGTCCAGCTAGGGTGGATCAGTCAGTTACCTTTGCAATGCTGATTGCAGTTAACTGATGCTGGCGAACATGAGGGATATTAAATTTTGTTTTCCAGTAGATGGTAATATTCCATTTAGTTTCCAGTGCAGTGGGCCAAACATGTTGCATGTGTAGCAGGACGGCAGCTCCCAGATAAGCCTTGTTGTTGACTGGAGAAATTCAAAACAATGGATGCACTATTACTTTTTCCCCGAAGCCTGCATTTAAAAAAATATATATATATATGTATGAAGTAATTTACAATCTGAATGTTATATATTTAGTCTCCTGGAAAATTGTATATTCATACAAACATACAACTTTAAGATCTAAAGAAAACGAACTTTTATGCACCAGGGTTTGATTTTTATTCATACAAATGATGATGATTATTCATAATAATAATAATATGAATAATAATACTATGAAATTATTATAATAATTAAATATTCAATTTAATTATTTATTAAAAATGTATTTGTATTATTAACAGAATATATTATTATTATTAGTATTATTAAAATTGTTATTAATAAAAAGAAAAAATCTATTCAACTATGCAAAAAGTGTAAAAACATTTTTAAAAATTGTGCATATTTAGAATACATAAAATGCAAGCTCTGAAATTAGTCTCTGTGTTGCTCAGGCTTTAATTAATATTGTATGGTTCATTTCAATGATTCAGATATGCATGATGAGAAATATGAGAGCCTTAGCATTATAGGTTATCTGATTGTTGAAAATGAGCAGCTAATGCAGGGCTGATAGGTTTCAGTCGGCCAGAAGAAAACACTCTGACTGGATCAGCGCATGCTGTGGCCGCTGCACACTGAGGAATTTACAGTAATAGCGACTGCGGCCACTGAGGGTGCTTTTAATTACCCACCATTCCTTTCTGCCATGATTCTGTTCCGCTCTCTTGGGCAAAGATTGGTGGTGATGTTCAGCGGTGTTTCCTGTTTACCCCCTCAAACACCAAAACTTTTGTGACTTCAGACAGCCGTCCTGGCACAAAGTTCTCAAACCTCAAACCTCCTCCTGCAGACCACGCGCAGCCCGTTCATCGCCTGATACATACTGCTCACAAAACAAGCAGTAGATACTCACAGTGTGTTTGAGGCACTTAGTAGTAAGTAGAACTCTACATTCTGCATTCTTTTTTTAATGTCTGATAATGTTATACAAAATCTAAATAAATAAATACTCATCTATAGACAAATTATAATTATCTCTACATGTAATTACCTCAACATTAACTCTACATAAAAATGTTTTGCTGTACAATTATTTGAATAGTACATTTCCATGTACTAGGTCTACGAGTCATGGGATCAAAACTTCAGATACAACTGCCCCTAAATGACGTTAAAAAACAACAACAACACATGATTGGTCTATATCCATGCAAATGTTCTAACTTAGTCTTAATCAGCAGTTCATGGCTAGAATAAGCTGCTATATGGGCCATATTTATGCAATGCGATATTATATTGTCATTGATATACTGTACAATCATCGTTTTTGATATTTTGAACTACATTTTATTTTTATATTTTCTCTTTTCTTTTAACTTTAGTTAAAGTTTTAGTAATTTTGTTGTTTTTGTCATTTTTTATTATTTTTCTTAACATGTCTATATAGTTATCTTGTTTTAGTTGTTAATTTAGTTTTAGCTATTTTAGTACTTTAAACAAAATGAGAAATGCTGTCTTTCTGAACAACTAGCTGAAATAAAATAAGCTTAAGTATTTTTTGTCTAGGGCTGCACGATTAATCGCATGCGATATTATAAGATGCACAAGATGCGCGTTAAATATCGCATGCGATTAATCGTGCAGCCCTCATTTTTTCGATTTTATTTTATTTCAGTTAATATTTATTTTATTTTATGGATTTTGCTGTAGTTTGGGTTAATGGTAATAATAACCCTGTGGCAAATTTTGGAAACATACAGTAGACACAGGAGTTTTCATTATTGAAATACATTTGCATATTTGAAAACGAGTTCTCACAAAGTTTAAATATCTGCTGAACGAAAGCTGTGGTAATACTATATTACTCTCTCCGTATAAGATGTGATCATTCCTGGAGAGTGTAGGAGAGCAGAGCAGAGCAGAGGCAGAAGACAGAAGACTTTTCACAACAAAGATGTAAGCTCTGACTGATAGCATCAAAAACCCTGTATTGCTGTGGGAATTTACCCTGTGGCAAATTTTGGAAACATACAGTAGACACAGGAGTTTTCATTATTGAAATACATTTGCATATTTGAAAACGAGTTCTCACAAAGTTTAAATATCTGCTGAACGAAAGCTGTGGTAATACTATATTACTCTCTCCGTATAAGATGTGATCATTCCTGGAGAGTGTAGGAGAGCAGAGCAGAGCAGAAGCAGAAGACAGAAGACAGAAGACTTTTCACAACAAAGATGTAAGCTCTGACTGATAGCATCAAAAACCCTGTATTGCTGTGGGAATTTTCCTATCTCAAGGACTCCCTGGTGTGTAAGTAATTGGCAGTTATAAACTGATAGAAAAAAATAGGATCAAATTTAGAAATAATAGAGAGAGACAAGCAGAAAGAGAGACAAAGAGAATTGTCATATCTTGATGTTCAAAAGTGAGACACTCATATATGTTCATACACACACAGGCCTAAATGAAGTTATGAACATTGAGTTGGGTGTTTTTGTTACATGGTTAATGGAGAAGCACACTCAATCAAAGTTGTTTTTCTGCCCTAATAAAACAAGACAGCACAGAAGCACACTTGTCATCAAACAGACTCCCACTGAGGCTTAAAAAGGAGACATGAAGAGGGACTGGCACTGAGCACAGACTTTGTGGACTAAACCAAAATCTACGACTAATTGGACTCTCATAACATTGGGCTATAAATAACATTATAGGAGCAATGGAGCATTCAGTAAATTATTTGGAGAAAAGATGCTCAAACATTTGTCTAGTTGTCATATTGTGGTTACCACAGACCACAGTTAACACAGTAGGTAGCCCAACAAATAGTTTAACTTACAATTAGACATAATAAACAATGGAAAACGATGCACCGTCACTGTGCATCCGGGTATCTGAATTTGACAGAGTAAAGCCCTGGATTCTAGTCTTCATTATGATTTTTTAAAGATTGCAACCATCTGTCTGAGAATGCCTGGACATAAATCACTTTAATACATTCAATCCATGTAATCCGGTTCCAAATGAGATTTTGAGTCTCCAGCTAAAGAAGACACACAGAACTCTTGTTCATCTTAGGAGTGTACAAACTTACTGTCTGATCAGTCTTCCCTAATTACTACAGAAGTAAAATAGTGGATTAAATTATCTTTAATGCAGAATGTTGTACTGTTACACATGGGATTGGGCAATGATCTTTAAAATTCCATTCCTATCTTCCCATATTTAATTAAAAGAAGGGTCCAAATTTAAACTCTCCACAAGCACCAAATGTAAGAAAAAATTGTCTAAGTCAAATAAATAAAATTCAGTTGGCCGGTAACTTCATCTGGAATGGCAACGTATTATAATACGATTCAAAATAAAATGTAAGAGAAATACTCTGTTGCTCTCTAATGTGGCATACGTGATTCAAAATAAAAATAAAAAATTTGATGCAAATTGCATGTCTTCTAACAAAATCCTGCACTAAGAAAGTAGGCCACAAACAGTAGCTCCTTCTAAAGCAGGGGTCACCAAACTCGGTCCTGGAGGGCCGGTGTCCTGCAGAGTTTAGCTCCAACTTGCCTCAACACACCTGCCTGGAAGTTTCAAGTATACCTAGTAAGACCTTGATTTGCTGGTTCAGGTGTGTTTGATTAGGGTTGGAACTAAACTCTGCAAGATCCTCCAGGACTGAGTTTGGTGACCACTGTTCTAAAGCTTACTCAAAGTCATTTAATGCCAAAATTTAGTTCTAGCTAATCAAAATGCTTTTCTTGTTATCCCTGTGCTAAATTGCATAGTTCTCAGCCTTTTTGACCTGAAGGCTTGACTTCACCAACACAATAATTGATGACCCCTCACACTGGTTAAGTATTTCTGTTGTAATTATGACAATGTTGTTTTTTTTATTAACAGAAACTGGGAGTGTTGATATAGAAAAGCAATTAACAACAAATTATTTTGTGATTCCATAATTGGTCTCAGACGATCTTGGAAGTGAAGATGCTGGATGTGTTTAGATCTTTGAGTTCAGCACATGAAAAATGGGGGCAAAAACCAAAGTGTTGCGTTTATAATTTTGTTCAGTATAGTAGTAACAGCAAAGAGGCTTTCAAAGTAAACTAATTATAGCACAGAGTAAACTCAACAGCATAGATAATAATTATAGATTCACTGATTTCCAGATTAAGCAATGAGATTGGGAGATGAGTGCTTTTTTTTAAAGAGGCAATTCAATGGTTCATTTGGGGGCACTTCATTTTGTTAATTTAATTTTTGAGTTCACTTATACATAGCACAAAACCAATTTTAAACTTTTCACACAAAGCTTACAAATTCAGTTGCTACATTCTTGCTGGCAGAGTCATAGTCAGTGTTTTATTGTTTTAATATATGTTATCTTGACTTTAATAAATCATTAAAGGTGTGTCTCTGTTTTTGCCTTTGAAACTGGTCTTAAATGTTAATACTGTGCACTCAAATGCCCATTGTTCTTTGCAGATAAAAAAAGAAACTGAGCACTTTCATGTTGTGTGCACTTTCTCATTATCTCTCCAACTCATCTCTTTTATTTCTTCTTTTTATATCTTTCTCAGAATCAGTTTCATTTGAGTCACTCACTGAGATGGTGGTAATGTAAGTCCACCACTAGCATCAGAGGAACACTCAATCCAAAATGATGGTCTTTTCTTGGGAGATTTGAACAAATCAGTACGGCAATCACATTACATGACATGTCATTACATAATCATCTTCAAACATCAGCAAATGTGATGTGACATCACAGATTATTTCCCCATGTGAAAAATCCATCAACATCTGTGACAAGAGCAACATTAAAGGAAAACAAACAGAACTGGCTGGAGTCTGGATGTCAGGGACTACAGTGGTGGTGGACTGATTCAGATGATATCTTCACCCCTTCAGGCTTAGGGGACAAACAGAGACACAGAGAAAGCAAAGAAAATATACTTTCTGTGCTTTTGTAATTCTGAACAACTGTCTCATTGCATTTCATCTCACTCCGCATGTTTTTTCTTGAATTTTTCTGTCTTTGTCCAGTCACATCAAGGCTGCTTCAGTTTTGTTGCTAGCTAGGCCACAAGAGAAGGAAGTTACATTGTTATCCTGTCTGTACTGCAGGGTACAGCAGCTCTCTTTGGTCCCATTTACACCTGGTATGAACATATAGCTTCTGTGGGCATTGCAACTTCTGGTGCAGTGCAGTGAATAAAAATTGTGAGAAATTTCAGCACAAAATTCAGTCGTAAGGAAGTATCCCACAAAAGGACAAAGTAATATTCAAAATGTAATATTCATATACCAAAGGTATTTAAAACTTGTGGAACTCATTACTAGCATGTTATGCTTGTGCAATATATTAAACGTTTAATATAGTTAATATTACATAGTTGTGATTGTCACCCCTTTCCCCCGACTGCGTTAGAAAGCTGAAAAATGCTGCCCAGTGGTAGGAAGCACTTCAAATGCTATGATTAATTTGTGTCACATCCTGTCTACTGAGATAGATTCATCTGATCAGTTTTGTATTATATCATATCCCACTATCCTGTGTGTTTGTTTCCGTGACAGTTGAGCTCAAAATGACTAAAATGGTGTCTGAAAGTTGGTGGTCAGATTGTGTAATTGCATGTTTTTGAACTTTTTATTTAATTTTTGGAGAAAAATTTGTAATTAAATATACACCAAAGCTTTCTGGGGGGGAAACCGAGGATGGTTGTAACACGGGTCAGTTGTAACACTTCCAATTTCTCAAATAAGGGACAAATTACAAATCACCTAATTCACTTCACACATTCTCAGTTTGGTCCTTATTCCACATGAGGAAGTAGAGCCCTGTGGCAGACAAAGCAGATTTTAGAGGAGAAAATTTTGAGGTAAGAAAGTAACTTTTTGAACTTCATTTATTTTTGTGATGGCAGTCCCTGCTTTGTAGTTAAACTCATCAAAGTTAAATTATGTTTATTTTGTGTCTGTGTAGATATCTTTCATGCAAGTTGTTAGTGCTACTATTTTGGCTGTTAGCTGTAAGGTGAGCTATAGTTCATGGCTACGAGACTCTGGGTTAGTCTGGGTTATCAGTGAAACATGTTACAAAGTAAGCAAAGTTTTGTTTTATTTATATGTTTTCTTTGAATTTCAGTATGCCTAGTTCTTGGAAGAGAAAGACAAACCAAGGGGTGTCTCTCAACGTTCAAGTGTTCAAGTTCAATTTTTTTTATGGCCAATTACTATGACTGACATTAAAAAATCATGCTTAATCACACACACACACACACAATTCAGTTTTATTATCATGATGCTAATGTAACGCACACACACACACACACACACACACACA
>NW_015549559.1:258083-268435 GCF_001515605.1 Sinocyclocheilus anshuiensis | reverse complement strand
CACACAAACACACACACACACACACACACACACACACACACACACACCAATTATGTTGAAAAGCCAGTGTTGAATAAAAAGCTTTAAAAAAAATGTTTTTGTCATAATCCTTATTGCATATTGTTACATCTCACCTTGGTGGATATTATAATGTTACATCTCACCCTAGGGTATTTTACAACTAACCTGGACTATGGGGTGAATTGTAACAGTTCACTCATTGTGTTTGAAACCAAATAATTAATTTTCTGTTTCTGCTGCAAAGATAATAGCTATGCTATTTAATAGCAGATGCTTGTAACTAGTTTGAATCACATTTTGAACGCACTGGCTTAAAAGAACTCCAAGATACAGAAATGTACAAAATTTTACAACCATCCCCGGTCTCCCCCTACTTTGTTGTAGACCATCAAGCCTTCTACACACTGCACGATTTTAGCAATCCTATAAGATCATTGCAAATCACAATGTGCGACATGGATCTGATAAATATAACTTGGGTACGACATGTATGCAGACTGTACCATGATGACACCTATTGACTCGTAGACTATGACACACGTTACTATAGAAGCCTCCGTTACTCATTTGAAAACATAACTAGTAACGAAGGAACGCTGAGTTGCTTCATTAAAAGCTTATGGTGTCACTGTATTAAAAGCTCACTGTATTATGTAGAGTCGAGTATTATGAGAGAAAGATGGACTGAGCGAGTGTGATTACCTGCATCTGATACAGCATTCATTCTTCAGCTCAATCTCATCTTTACAATAAAACACCAGTTTGAATGTCTGTTGAGGAAAGCGATATCTTTGTCGTACTATTCTTTCATCTGTTAGGGGGATTTCCGATGGCAGCGCTGCTCACTGCATTTGTTAACTGCATCTTACAAGCAGTGGTGGAACGTAAAAATATTCAATATAAAAGCCTTAAATGCTGACTTGTGGCCCAGTGGCTCATCCTCCCTCACCACCCTTGATGGGGGTCCAGCGCGGGGGTACGCGGGAGTCCCCCAGGTGGAGCCGTCGGTTGCGATGCAATTGTGTTCAAATGCCGCTACCACTAGATTGGTCTCTCTAAGCGAGATCCCAATTTGTCGGTCATCCGACGTGACGTCTCCGTTCCCTCCTTCAGGGACCGAGGGTTACCATACGTAACCGAGACGTTACTTTTTAGTCGGTGATATTTAATGAATTACCAAAAAATATTCATTCATATCAAAGATCTATGTGGATAATAGCTTCTTTGAACAAAACCCACTTTTATCTTATTGACAAAGTATGTGCATTAGTGGTCATGATACAGGAATTTCTAACTTCAATACCTTGAAGCACCTAGAGAGGACCTAGTGTCCCAAGGTTTTTTCTCCATTCTGTCACCGATAGAGTTTTGGTTCATTCCTTGTCTTGCTTAGTTGGGGATAGGCATGGGCCGGTATGAGATTCTGACGGTATGATAACCTTAGATAAAAAAAAATATCACGGTTTCACGGTATCACGGTATTGCGATTACAGCTCTAAAATATGTTATTTTTAAATATATGGGTAAAAAAACAACTTTTTTTTCCACTGAACATTTTATTTTTAAGAAACATAAAACATTTTGGAACAGTAAACATGTCAGGCTAAATAATTGACTGTAATGTGCACAGCAAATTTTTAAATGCTTAGCTTAAATATGTAATATTAATTAAATAAAGCTCATAAATGGCTGCTGAGATAGTATTCTCAAGTGAAATGGGTAGAGGCATGGACTCGGTATCAGCAGTCCTTACTTCATACTTAACAAGAGGATTCTCCCCAAGCCGTCAAACTGACGTCATCAGAGCAAGAACGCCAATCCAGAGCAGAAGCCAATTTTCAGTTTTTGATTAAAGATTACGACGGCAGACAATTTTTTTTCCAGTGTATTGACTTGCACGGTTCAATTGTTCACCACAAGACTAGTAATGTGCACTAAAAAAGTAAGTAGGGTCATTTTTGTTTTCAGGACGACTAATCATTTTCAATACCATTGGCAAAACTAACACATACTGTATACTGCCATATAGAGATTTTAATATTTAAAAAAAATTTTGTACATCCATTTTTTCAAGGCAATCATTATTTCAAGCTTTGAAATTGGTTTAATCAAAATCTTCTAAAAAGACACATTCGCGTTATATGATTAACAGATTTTAATATAGGCTTTTATTTACATACATATAAATATTGATCAATTACCATTACAAAAATCTCAATCTTAAACATTTGCTCATTCTGTGTATTTGTGTCTTTAAAATAGGGTAACTTTGTTGCAAAAGCGTACAGCACAAGGAAGCTTGATTTCAAATTTGATTTTGAAACTGAATTGAATTTGCAAAAAAAGACAAGTACAAATTCAGTAATAAAATTATAAAACAAATGACCTCAATTCTGTTGAGGTATCCGAAATATGACACCACTGAATTTTTATAAGCAATGATGTAAGAGCCATATATGTTAGGCCTATTTATTTAGATAAATGGAACATCAGATGGCTTTGACCTGTAATGACTGTACAATGTAGTGATGCAGTTAGGCAGACTAGGATATTTATATGTACAAATCAGACAAATATCCCCATTCCAAAACAGTTCTAGCATAAATTTACATTTTAAAGAAATTAAAGTTCCATCTTTGATTGTTGAAAGACTTTCTGGTGCATTTCACTTACAGCCAATAAAATTTCCAGTAGGATTTTCATCTATCAGGCGTGGATCTATTCTGAATGGTTGATCACTTTTGACAACATTTAATCCAGTAGCAAGGATAATTAATTTCTACTTTAAAAGCACGGAGAGATCGCGATTGCACACAGTCTGCGAACAAGCAATATCGGATCGAGTGAGAGGACAGGCAGCTCATTTGTATAAATTAGGCCTATTTGAGAGCTCACATCCAGTTTTCTGCGATTACATGACTGTGTTCTCATGTTACAATAAAGCGCTTGCCACATTTGTGCGGGAATGATTAAAATTATGCGGAATACCTGCAATCCCGCGGACATTCAGACTCTGTAATTGACAGGAGGCGGATGCGTGTCAAACTCACTGTCGGAGAGGAAAGAGAGACACCAGCTTGGAAAAGCAGCTGCTTTTCCCGGTTCAGATATCAGGGCTTTTATTGGTCCGTGGTCGGATCTTTATTGGCTACTGAAGTGCCGTCATAGGTTTGAATATCAATTCAAATTTTGGGCGTACTCAGTAACGAACTATGATTTAAAAGTAACTGAAGTAGATTATTTTGCTTAATTTGTATTTAAGTACAAGTAAAAGTACAGCTTTAAAAATATACTCAAAAAAGTACAAGTACCCGAAAAAAACTACTTAATTACAGTAACGTGAGTAGTTGTAATTCGTTACCTCCACCACTGCTTACAAGGTTGTTGAAAGTAAAATAACTTATTTGTTTACAACAGCGTTTCAGTCTCTTTCAATATAAATGTCTTTACTGCTGACTTGTAAAAACAGTCTCTTGTCGCCATCTAACGGCGGGACAGTGTAACTAAAATCACCATCACTCCGAACCATAGACTGTTAAAAAAAACGTGGACGTAGTGTCCGTGACGTCACCCATAGGTTTCTGAAGAGCATTTATGAAGCCTAAATTGGGCAGAACGGCCTGTCGCCATCTTGGCAGCGTGTCACTCACGGATAATCGAAAATGGGCAAAGGTTAGTCACTTCCGTGTTGGTTTCAAGAGAGAGACTGGAAGGTTGCCGCTTGCTCCAAACACACACAGTTTCTCAATATCAAATACTATTATTAAACACTATTATTTATTGTATAATAATATTTAATAAAAAACAACAGCCATCATGAAAGTTATATAAAAATATAAAGCTATGAATCTTTCCCCTGAATCACCTCATCCAATACTATTTGCTCTGGGACAAATAATAGATTAAGGAGACCAAAGATTGCCCATTAGATTTACCCAAAACAAATTATATCTCATGTTTAACCACTATAGAGACATCAGAGCAAGCGGCAAATTCCAGAAGAACTGGCCGAGGTGAGGCTCCCTCTGAGCGGGTTCATGGAGAAGGGTCTGGCTGCAGCTGGCGCTTGCACTCTCAGACGTGCATTCTCAGGCTTGCACTCTCAGACACTTGCACTTCCGCTAGCGACGTCACTTGCAGGCTTTATTATTTTTTATTTTGTTCTATTTATTGATTACTTTTTGTTTTAATCTCTCAACATTTTACAACAGTAGCCAGGTGGTGAAGACAAGAAAAAAGAAACTAAATTACGAAGTCACTTGCAATCGCCACTTGCACTCTCCGCTACCTGCGACGTCACTTGCAATCGACACAAATCGTGCGTGTTGCCAATGGAGACAAGACGCTGTGGTGGTGATTTAATGATTAAAACTAATTTAGTACCGTAACCTACAGGGTCCTGCAAGAAAAAGACAAGACCCGCAAATCCGTGGCCACAGAACAGCAGAATATGAACGCAATGCGCAAAGTCTCTCGTTAAGCGTTTTCCTCCTGTAGAAAAACATAAACACTTAACATGGCGTAATGTATTAAGATGCTATTAAAATATCAAATTAAATATACAGTTTATTAATATAATGAATATGTATATAGTATTTTCCTCCCACACCGCAAAACGTGGCATAATGGACTAAGATGATAAAGACCAAACTCAATGCTCTTCATTATTAAAATATAGCCTACATAGGCCTAACTAATATACAGGCAAGCAAGCTCGCGAGCCCAGAATAAATGCGCACGTCTGAGAGTGCAAGTGCAAGGCTGCAGCTAGACCCTTTTGGGTTCATGAGCACTGAACTGCCGCTGACGCCCTGGAGCTCACATCTCCGAAATCGTTGAAGCAAATTTTCAAATAGGTGTTATCTTTATTAACAAACCACATATTTGAAGACTAAACAACTACATTCTCACCTAAAAAACTCTTAAAACTACATTCTGTTACACAAAAACAGTATTATTTATAAAATTGTGTGGAGTGAAATGGCTCCCATGGCGATATTGGGTGGATATCTTATGGATAAAAAAAAACTCTCAGCCAATCAGATTCGAGGGCCATAAGACCTCTCCGCCAATCAGATTCGAGGGCTATAAAGAACTGTTGTATAAAAATGCATATTTTTGCGTTTACGGAGCGAATCTTTCGTTTATTCTTTACCCCCATAATTCACGCAAAGCGACATGGGGGCATATGTAAAAGGTGGATAGTTGAGTGAACGAGTGACCGAATTCGAACATTGGAGAGAGCTGCGGACGCCATCTTCCGGTGAGGAGCGAGAATTCTTTTTGGCGCAAGACTCACCATGCATACAGACGTGCACATCGGTTGTATGATCGTTTTAACTAACTAATCAACTAATCAAGTCCTCTAGGCTTATTTGAAAACTGCATGCTATGTGTGTTGGAGCAGGGTTGGGAAAAAAAACTCTGCAGGGCTCCGGCCCTCCAGGAATTGAGTTTGACAGCCCTATTTTAAAGGGATTGAATGATTGCACTCAATAATACCCACTATGGCGTCGGAGATCACTGCAGATGGCTGTCTCCTCAAATAATGCACTTATATAAGCTCAAGACTTGATGGAACTTCTTCAGTATGTTTGACATCACATTACAGGTACTGATTTAAAATAACTGACAAAATTCTGCTGGCAAGATCATGATGTTTGTGCTTCGATTATAATCCAAGATGCCTGTGAGAAACTGTGATATTTTTCAGCGTACTACAACGGCCATGCTGACCACATTGGATCAACCGAGACCGATCTTAATACCAATTGTAAACTTTGGGTCAGTCACTCTTCTCTTTTTCGGAAAATATTATTTAAAAAGTAATATTTACCCAGAATGTGTAATGTAAACACACAGACCCTCTACAAACACACCATGATGTATGTTAATACAACCTTGTCTGAGAGACCCTATTCTCTTTAGTCTCTTGTTATAAGTACGTTTTAATTCCTGGATAGTTATTAAAGACACTCTAAGACTCTTAGACAATGCTGGTCTGTAAGTCTGCTTGAAGGGGAACCAGCTAACATTTATTTGGCTCTCAGTCAAAAACACTCTGTCAGTGAAAGTGACTGTTTAGATGGGAATTAATAGGGCTGCAAATTCCTGAAGGGCCTTATGGTGCAATTAAATATATTTTTTTTGACTGACTCATTTCAGAAAATTTTTCAAAGCTGTGGGACTTGAGAAGAGAGGTTGAAACTTATTTTTTTTAAGACTGCAGGTGCAGGATAAGTCACTCAGGTGACTGTGTGATAAATTAATTTGATAAATAGGAAATGTTCTGATGGGCCTCACACTTGCTTGGCTGAGCATGTCTGCACTTTATAAAATCAGCCTCAAAAAAGCAATTGAATTAGGTCCAGTAGGAAGCAGAATTTAAGATTATGTTTTTATAAAACATGATAAAAAATATGATTGTATCTGTCCTTTTGTAATTGTAGTGGGTCACACTTCTTGTGCTTCAATGTTTACGATACAGTAAACACCACTGAGCAATCAACGCCCTCTTGTGGTTGCTGGAGGAAGTAATCAAGTGTTGTCTTTAATAGAAGAAAATGAGCGACATCTACAGTGCAGTAGTTTAAATTGCACTTTGATCTATCTTTGAGAATAAAGACTACATTACTTATTAGATTTAATTATAAAATATAAATGATTAATATACAAGTATTATGAGCAATTATTTCACTTTGTTTGCTAGAGTGATAACATTGCGTTACTGAAGACTGTGAGAATGGCAATGACATCTTATCATAACAGTGAAGCTGCACAAGTTTCAGCAGTTATGTGCTTGGACAGAAGCCCTGAAGCAACATACCACATTCAGCAACTCTGTTTTTAAAATGACTGGAACTAGAGAAGCTGCAATAACTAACAGTAGCAGTGTTAAGAAAAATTCTTCTGAATTTATGAAGTAATTATTATACATATAGAAGGGGCCCAATCTGAGATACCTGCTCTATGGCTTAATCAATGCATCTGAAAATACTACAAATACTTTTATATTGTAAATAAGAATGACCAAATAATGACTGCGTCATATTCAAATAACTTATTAAAACCCCGTTACTTTAACATTACTTATAAAATGTAAAAAAAAAAATAAAGGTGTTGGCTGTGATTTCATTTTGTCCTGAAAGTCAACCTGACTCTGATTATTTTCATGAAAACATCTTATCATAACAGTGAAGCTGCACAAGTTTCAGCAGTTATGTGCTTGGACAGAAGCCCTGAAGCAACATACCACATTCAGCAACTCTGTTTTTAAAATGACTGGAACTAGAGAAGCTGCAATAACTAACAGTAGCAGTGTTAAGAAAAATTCTTCTGAATTTATGAAGTAATTATTATACATATAGAAGGGGCCCAATCTGAGATACCTGCTCTATGGCTTAATCAATGCATCTGAAAATACTACAAATACTTTTATATTGTAAATAAGAATGACCAAATAATGACTGCGTCATATTCAAATAACTTATTAAAACCCCGTTACTTTAACATTACTTATAAAATGTAAAAAAAAAATAAAGGTGTTGGCTGTGATTTCATTTTGTCCTGAAAGTCAACCTGACTCTGATTATATTCATGAAATTACATGCATAGCTGCTAGTGCAAGATATTACAAAAGGATGCTGACAAGACATTGTAACTTGTCTAAACTGGTCCAGTACCATGTTAGATTTCTTGCAGTAGCTTCTGTACAAAACCAATATTAAGGTTCAGTTCATACATAGAAACAGAGACAAGAAGAGTTTGTTTTTTTAACTAGTTGCTTTATATTATAATTGCATTTTATTTTTGTCTTGTTCAAAGAGACCGTGTGTTAGCTGTATGGCTTGAGGAAAAGCATATGGTCTCCAGTGAGAGCTGCATGAAAACATCTGCCATAAGAGGGCACCAGAGGCACAACACACAGTTGTGAAGTTATCAGCTGTCAGGTTTTCCTGTCTGAATGTTTAAAAAGAAGCAGCTCTGTTTAAAAGAAAGAAGCTCTATTAAAATTAAATGCATGTATGGCCTTTGTGTTATAGGCCTGTACTTTATACACAGGTAAAACTAAGAACATACGTTTTTTTTTTGTTTCTTAGAAATCAATAAGCAACCTGATTCTGTCTTGTCTCCTCCATTGTATTCTTTGGTATTAATTATTCATGACCATGAGCTTTTGTTCAGTGAATGCAACACTGGGTGTCTGGCCCATCGTGGTGTTTTCTCTTTCAAACTGCGACAGATGGGAGTGAACACATAATCTCTGTACAGGAGAGACTTGGTGTTGTTTCAAAAGGAAATATATATCGGTAAAATTAGCTGAAAAATATCGGATATTGGCAAAATTCCAATATCATGCATACCTAGTTAAAACGTCAAAGTGGTAACTTGTACTACGTTGTGTAACATTTCAAGTAGACACATTTACTGTGTAGTAAATGTGATATTTTACAATTGTATAATTATATATGATAAAATTGTACTTTATATAAATTTACATTACCATTATTAAGCAGCACAACTGTAATAAACATTGATAATAGTGTTTCTTGAGCACCAAATCGGCATATTAGAATGATTTTTGAAGGATCATGTGACACTATTATAGTAATGGCTGCTGAAAATTCAGCATTGTCATCAAAGGAATAAATTACATTTAAAAATATTTTAAAACAGTAAACGGTTATTTTATTCTTTTATTCTTTTTTATTGCATCATAAAATCACCCAAAAAATTAATTATTGTACAAACACAAAATGCAAAGAGGTCCCCAGAAATTTCTTTGAAATTGCAATATTTCAAAATATATCTTTTATTGTGTTTTTTTTATCAAATAAATGCAGCATTGGTGAGCATAAGAGACTTCTTTCAAAAACACTAAAAAAAATTATCGACCCCAAGCTTTTGAACGGTAGTGTAACATTTCAATTTAGAATACACATTATAGTGTTTGAAGACTGTAAACACAAAAGAGTCTTGCAAATACTTTTTATAGTCTCTTAAAAATGCAAATGCATTTAGCTTGCTTTGGGCAGGATGACAGAAGGACCTGGCTTTAGGCAACCAAAAATGGAAACCTTAATTACAGACTACTACAATGATCCCACATCTTTTGTGGTCTTGTTGCATGCAGTTCCTTGAAAGGAAATGTTTAAACTGACAGACACCAACACCCTTGTGATTCACTTAAAGACAAAAATCTTGCAAGAAAAGACAATCACAAAGTTACAGACTCTAGTTATCAGCAGATATGCTGATAATGCCTACAATATGATGTCTAAATTTTGGTGCACACCCATATATATCTGGTCTAGTTCAAAACTATTACTCTTCTGTGAATGTGTGTGACTGAGCTGTTACCTATTAACCTGTTGGAACAGACTGCTGTGTGTACACTCATGTCTTGCCAAGGTATTTACCATTTCCTTTTGACTTGCAGACAAAATCCATAGAAGGTTTTCCTTGTAAAGCAGAAAACTCTGAGAGAGATTTTAGCATATTAATGTTACAATAATTTTAGCATATAATCGTTATACAAAGACTGTAATAGATCTGGGTTTAACAGCTGAAAAATGAAACAAATTATCACACATAATGGTTCTTTTCCTCATCAAGATTGTGATTCATGTTTTAAGCCGGGAAACATGAGTGAGAGCTAGACACAGCTGAAAGAACAAGGGGAAACTGTGAGACATGCCAAAGTGTCAGGGCCTCTCTATTTGTCTGAACAGGAGGAGGGGCCGGGGGAAGAAGGTGGGGACTATGCTAATAGTTTGAGAGGAAGTGAGGGAAGACTACAGGAATGTGTTGGAGCTTTCAGGGAGAGTTCAGCTGGGAACGTGCTATCTGCCAAAAGAAGAAAAACAGAGAGACAGATAAATGTTAAACAGATGAAAACATGCCCCATTTTACTGTGGTACCAGTGCAGGATAACTCTCCGTCCAACTATGACAGTCTAGAAGGAATAAACTGGGTGGATTACAGAGACACAGGACAGGGAGGATACCCTGGACATGGAGACACAGTTAGCTCAGATGGTAAGTTTTTTTTATTTATATATTTATTTATCACTGTGAAAACCAGTCCTCTAGTCATAAAACTTGGGTTAACTACCTCAGGAGCTGAGTTTGAACGTTTATTCAGTTTAAAAGTTTGATTTAACCCTCGTATTCTTGACAAACATCATCAAACTATCAGCAATACGGTAACCATGGCAATTGTTCAGTCACTAACGTCACAGAACCCACTGACCACTTACATTCCAGTTGTTGGGAAAATCTGAAGGAGCTTTATCATGTTGGCAAAGTTTTATCTCCATAAAATGACGTGTA
>NW_015549559.1:257011-258071 GCF_001515605.1 Sinocyclocheilus anshuiensis | reverse complement strand
ATATATATATGATATAAAGGGAGGGATTTAAGAGTAACTCAAGCCGGGACTCTTGGCACAGTGATGACATGCCAGACGCCACATTGGTGTCAAAGGAAAACAATCGAGCTAAAGCAGAGGCGGGACCGGGGGTCTGTAATAATGGGACAGGCCTTAAGTATTCATGTACACAAAAGATGGAGCCTTCTCTCTTTGTGCCAAGACAGTTGAGGCTATAACTGGCATTTCTTTCCTCCATTTTGTTCCTTTTCTCTAGCACATTTTAAAAGAGAGAAACTAATTGTAAGTAGAGACATGTGCAGCCCAAAGGCAGGAATAAGAGACATCAGCATCTGTTTACTGCAGCTGTAATTGGCATACGGAGAGACCACCAGGTCTGTGGAGACACAACTGTCTTTATACCCTTTGTGTGTTGGAGTAAAAGGGTGTAAATTTGGGAGTAAGGCTTTTGTAAATGGGATATGCACACCATGCACAACACTTGCAAATACAGTATATAGGCTAATGTACTGTATATTAATTGCTTACTGTTAGTAAGGTCAAGAGAGTGTTGCTAGAGCCAGTCTTGTCACATTTTTGCCTATAGGCTTTGTAAAAAAAAAAATAATAATATCTTGCATCAATCAATACATAGCAGATGCTGAGCTTGCACGTTAAAATTAATGAACAAATTGAATCATTGAATGATTAACTACAGTAAAAAAATATATATATAATAATGCATACATGCAGATTCTTGCATTACAGCATTCCATAAATGATAATTAATTGTTAATTATACAGCTAATCATGAATTAATCATTGCAACAACAAAGAACCCCATCATCTCAAATGGACAGCAAACATTAAGTAAAAAAATCTAGTGGTATATAATCCAAATGAAAGACAGATTCAAAAAGGACATTTAATCACAGAAAAGTAGAAAATGCAAATATACTATATACACACAAAGTGATATTCACGTCATGCATTTCCCATGCATTTTTGGGAGTCTTTACTGGCTCTTTAAACTCTCTCTCTCTCTCTCTCTCTCTCTCTCTCTCTCTCTCTCTCTCTCTCT
>NW_015549559.1:248889-257001 GCF_001515605.1 Sinocyclocheilus anshuiensis | reverse complement strand
GTGTGCTGGCTCTCTATACTCTCTCTCTCTCTCTCTCTCTCTCTCTCTCTCTCTCTCTCTCTCTCTCTCTACTTTGAGCATGGAAATGACAGACTGGAATACCTGCAGAAGTACAATGTACGATTACATAATCCTATTTCTTAGTTTATAATTTCCTAGCAGAAGATGTGTTTGTCCATGACAGGGCAGGTCTGACTTGAATAAATCCTGTGCTGGCCCTTAATATGTTTGCATTTGTGAATAAAATTCAGCAGTAGCCTCACCTATTGACCTCATAGAGGGTCTTCAGAAGATTGAAGTGTGTGTCCTCACAGCACACCATGACATCAGAAAAGGTGGTAGCAGAAATTGTGGGTGGGCATTGAGGTTGTAGATTTCTTTATACCAAATGAGTTTGTGTGATTTTCTCTGTGTAAGCAAGGATGTAGGTTGATGAAGAAGAGTGGTCTTATGTGGCAGTCGCACTGGTGGATCATTTAACTTTAGGAGGGGCAGAGCAGAAGGAGGGTGTGCACACTGCTAACTTTGTTTTTTAGCGTGTCAGCTCAGCGATGTTTAGAGCAGGACTGCACACTGCGGTCATTGTGCTGAAACAGGCCTGTAATGGAAAAGCATCAGCTCTCAGTAAAACAAATGAACCACGTCATGCCTTACTTCCATGTTACTTACAAAGGTGACAAAGACATTTATAATGTCGCAACAGATTTATATTTCCAATAAATGAAGTTCTTTTGAACTTTCTATCCATCTAAGAATTCTGAAAAAAATGTATCACAGTTTCCACAAGAATACAGTATTAAGTGGCACAGGTGTTTTCAACATTTATAATAACAAATATTTCTTGAGCACCAAATCAGCATATTAGAATGATTTCTGAAGGATCATTCTAGGAAAAAAAAGGAAATTCAGCTTTGCCATCAGAGGAATAAAATGCATTTTAAAATGTGGTATATAAAATAAAAATCTGTTATTTTACATTGTAATACTATTTCACAATGTTACTGTGTTTACTGTATTTTTTAATAAATTTTTGATGATGGTGAGGAAATGTTGATGATATTGAGCATACAATATTTCTTTGAAAAACATTTAAAATATCTTACTAGCCCCAAACTTTTGAGAGTGTACAAGACCGTACAAACGGTAGTGTACCTGTTTAGATATAGTAACTTTTGATGTTGTAAGCTGGATGAACTTGAAAAAGAGTTACACAGAAATTATTACCTTTATTTCCATGGTTTTAATTTGTGCACTATTATCTGCTTCATCTCATGTTTACAAAGAGAAATGTACAAATTGTGGAGAGCAAAGTGGTTGTTGTCTGAAAATATTGACTTTATCACATAAACACTCACAAGCCACAAAAAAACAGTCAATCATCATAAAACCGCACACACACCCCTCCACTGTTGGTACATGAAACATAACAAGGGTAATAATCAACTACATTTTAAATAGAGGAACAAATTCATACTGACATCACATGATAACAGGCTACTAAACAAGATCCTAAACAAGATACTAAACAAGATACAAAACCTGCAAAGGGAAAAACAATGTAATAGCCTAATATTAACTATTAATGCTGGGAAAAATCACAAATTAGACGCTTTTTTGTGTAGTCCTTGTGTTGATATCTTAAAGTATATTTAAATAAATAAATACACAAATAATGCAGTGCATTATTGGCATTATTCACTTTTTTTCACAGTGTTGTTTTTATAGAGCTTTTGAGTATTTATTCTATCTGTCTTTTGCTAATGTTTTAAATTGGAACTTCATCAGTACAGTACAGCTTCTTCTCCCTTGTTAACGCACATCAAAACCTTCGTTCATTCTGCTCTCCCAGCAGGGTCCAATTCCACAGACTTACTCAACTGTGCTCAACTAATTCTCAAAGTCTATTACCAGTGATGGGCTATTGTGTAACAAACGTCTGTTCTCGTGAAAAAGGCATAAAAGTGGCAGTCCATCCCTTTTGTTTGTAAAGGCTAAAACATTGGTAAAAGCTTGGGTGTGTAAATTACATCATCTTTAAACTGTTAAAACGGTATTGGTGGGGCTAAAATGAAACATGCATAAATGGTAAGCATTAATGCAATGTAAAAGTCACTAATTTCCCAAGTATCCTATACATAAATGAATAATGTTAATATGACTGTTCTTAAGATACTTACTGGAGCTGTTGACTTGTAATAAAGGATCGGGAGAGTGATGTGTCATGCAGGACAAACAGAGTGGGTTATGCAGTTATGAAGTTAATGAGCACAATGGTTAGTCTCAAAATTCAAAAACACTAATACAAATCATCACAGACAGAAGCACACATGAGTGAACACACACCTGCTGTTAACAATGTACTTACACAGCGGATATTATTATTACAATCACGTCAAGTAAGCAAGTACACCATCATAACACATTACATTGCCAAAAAGGGCTAAATCAGGCTAAACAGCATGACTTTCACTCATTATGAAGACATTAAATGTTTAATAAATGGGATGTTTGGCCAATTTCACACATAACCTCCTTGCCAGCTAGTTTATTTCTTCGTGAGGTTAATCAGGTTTGCATTTTCCAACACAACGTGTTTTTGTCTCTTCAGTATATTCCACTTTGGAGGTAAATGCGCTATTTGCTCTAAAGCTGGTCTACCTTTGGGCTATTGTCTGAGCAACAGTTTGCAGATGTTTGAACAGAGCTGTTTTCTGCAGCTGGTTACCAAATGTGCCTGAGTTTTCCCTTGTACTGTGCAATAACAGCTTATGTGTGTCACTTTTTTAAGATTGTTGAAAACCAATGACTGTGTAGCATCTAAAGGAATGAATCTTCACTGTAAACAAGTAATGCTCTTGTCCACTAGATTGGATAAATGTTGCTATTGTGAGCATGTGAAGTCTCTCAGTTCATTTTAAACAACACATGCTTGAGGTTAGTAGTTTTGGCTTTGATCTGCAACTTTTGGCACAACCCTGTTAACGTGTTCGGACCTGCCACCCTAAAGCTCCTGCTTCCCCGTCCTGCAGTTACACAGCAAGACACATTCTTTATTGGGCCTGTCAAATCATTTTTGTTAGGCTTTGTGTGGAAACAATCCAGCAAACATGTCTGGTATACATATACGTTCCTTTCAAACATTTCTTGCTCAAGATACAAATTGTTAACATCTTTGTAGTGTTCAAAAACGAAATACATTTTATCTCACAGATTAAGGCAAGACATATTTGTCCACGTATAACGCTAGATGGCAGCATTTGACCATTTTTTTTCTAGGTTGTGTTATACAGTAATGTTATAGTATTGATTTGAGACCACCATATTGATTGATTGATTGAAGGAATTTTAATGAAATTTAATCAATACATTTTAATAAATTCAGGATTTCATAGTATTTGGCATGTCTTTTATCCAAGCAGTGAACATGTTCAGTGTGTCACAAATTTACTTATTTGATTAGTGACCAAATAAATAGTTAATTTAATTATTCATTTTAGCAGTGGCGTTGCTAGGGATTTTGGGCCATTGCACTGATTTTGCCCTGGGGCCCCTGTTGTGGACCCCTCTCAACCTCTGGGCCCTATGCACTCTGTCCCCCTTTTCCCCCGGGTATAGCGACGCCCCTGGATCCCAGATTCATTTGGATCCCAGATTTTCAATACCAGTTGAGATAATAAAGAACATATTCAAGTATAATACTCCACTGGAGAATGACTATTCCATTTTCTGCATTTTCAGGCATTTTATTAAACGAGTGTTTAAAATGTGTTAACATTCTGGATTAAAAGTTTTGTGGAAGGCCTTTATTGTGATTTTGTGTGTGTTCATCACTCTAAATACTTTGTGTGATTCTGCTCACATGTTAAATCTGTTGTGTAAGTGTGTAGCAGGGTTTCTGATTTATCAGTTGATGCTATTTGAACCAGAGGGTCAGTGTGTGTGTAAATGTAAAGTGTGTGCAAGCACATTTTAGCGAATGTACCATTGGCATGGGTGTGCATGTGTGTTTGTGTGTAAATTCTGATCCCCATCGCTCTCTTAGTAACAGTTAATAGTTCACATTGACCTGGATATAGACTATGAGCACAGCTCAGAGTGCTGCCTGCCTTGCTGTACATAGACAAACATGCTGATCCACAACAATGCTCATGCAAACTATACCCATAATGGCAAGTTAACCCTGGACGCAGGTGAGTGAGACCTATACCAAGCAAACTGCAAGGGCAGAGATTTCAATTTAGTCTTGACGTCAGACCAGTTGCTATCCTTTTTTATTATATATTTGTGAGCAACTGATTAATTGCAAATTGATGTCTGTAATGTAGACTAATATGGGAAGGAATATGTCCCAGTATCTCTTTCTGAAATATCACCTCCAATTTGGTCTTTTCAATTTCTAATGTCTGATTTCTACCCTCCATAGAGCAAAAACAAAAAACGCTAAATTTGAACAATTGGATAGACAGGCTAATATATTCAATGTGGGTGTCAGACTCTAGTGCAAAAAATGTCTAAGTAGGAAACAGATATAGACCAAACTGCATAATTATGATGACTTGACAAATTGGTATCTATCACAGTATTTATCATTAAGACTGGCACTGTATTTGGGTGCCTTGTTTTAGCAGTGTTTGTATTGACATTTGTTGTGAGAGCACAAAACAATCGAACGGATTGTGTTCAGATTCAGTGACCTGATTAAAGGGAACAGCTGCAAGGCATTATTTGTTTATGTGAAACTTTTTATTAAATGAAATAATTGTAAAGGACTACAAATTCAGCTTCCGTATTTGTTTGTTTAACACACTCCACCACTACATACTGATACATTTATTTTTAATCTGTTTCCATTTTTATTTACATATCTGAGGAGGATAATATTTTTCAAAAATAAAAGTCAAATGATCTCATTTGATTCAGTTCTTGCACAATGACACAATGTAAGAGTGTAAAGAATAGGACAATGGTCACATTTAATTAGTGGGCGTAGGACAGGAAATTACATTATAAATGTGGGCAAAGCTTACAGTTATTCTGAGAAAAAAATGGCTGGATAAGTATTTCTTTCTTTCTTTATTTTCCCCTCATCAGTTAAATGGGCAGTAAATATTAAACCAATCTAGATTAAATAAGTTATATTTATGTGATGATACAACATATGGAAAAGGATAATAGAATAATAAGTATAATGATAAATATAAAAATAATTATAAATAATAATAATAATAGGTAAAATAATAAAGGATAATAAAAGACAATTAAATCAAATTGAAGATGATCTGTTGGTAAAGGCTTCAAATTAAAAAAAATAATTATGAATTAAATAAAAAGCTAATGGACACAACATGCACCCACTACATATCAATGATGTATATGCCTGTTAAATCCAGTAAATAAAGTTTCAATATCAACCCTCCCTCCAGGTCATGGCAATCATAAAGAAGACAGTCCTTTCCTCAGCACTTCTGACGCAGCATCTAAGAGGAATGACTACTACGACAAAAACTTGGCCCTGTTTGAGGTTCATTTTTTATTTTAATTTCCTTCTCTTTGTAATATTTCCCGCTAAATATATAATCTAAAATCTCAATAATGTTCCCAAATTCAACATTAAAAAATTAGAATTTTTTTCATGTTATGTTATGGGTAGAATTCTGCTATATGTTTTAGTATGTTTGTTACTGACGTGTATCTTTCCATAGGAAGAGCTGGATATCCGGCCGAAGGTCTCGTCTCTTCTCAGTCGACTGGTCAGTTACACAAATGTTACTCAGGGAGCCAAAGAACATGAAGAGGCAGAAAGTGCTGATGCATCCAGAAGACAAGTGCCCAAGGTTACAAAGTGTTATTTTCACTATAATAAAAAAGGCAACATTATATTTTAATTGTAACCAAAACATCTGCAACAATGTTGTTCTGAAGGACTTTTCCCTCTTCTACTTTGTTCTCTGTAGTCTCCGAATATGGGCACACTGATGGGAGTGTACCTGCCATGTCTGCAGAACATCTTTGGTGTGATTCTCTTTCTGCGTCTCACCTGGATAGTAGGAACAGCAGGTGTCGTCCAATCCTTCCTCATTGTTCTCATGTGCTGTTCCTGTGTGAGTTGTTGCAGACACACCCTGTCAAACACAGTGAGGCTCACTCGTACTTTTGCTTTTCCTTGTGTGTCTTTCCTGTTAACAAACAATCTAGCATTGTTTTTAAGCAGTTTGACACTGACAATATTGAGAATTGTCCAAAACAAGACATGCAGAGTATGAAATAATGTAAAATATGACAGTAGCCTATGTCAAATAATATGGAGAAATGGAAATAGTAAGCCAGTAAATAAAGGTTAACACTGACAATTTAACAGCAGTTTGCAGAGTGCTAAGATGAGAGAAAAACTAATGACTGTTCACTAGCCTGATGCTCTGTAGATAAAAAGTGTTCGTAAGTCTGGTTGTGCATGACTGAATTCTCTAACTTCTGTCGGACAGCAGTCACACAGGTTGTGTACAGTCCTTTATTATTTGTGTGCGTTTCTCAGACAGCGTGTCTGATGAGTAGCATTTTGAAATAGAATCAGAATGAGCTTTATTGCCAGGTATGTTTACACATACGAGGAATTTGTTTTAGTGACAGAAGCTCCACAGTGCAACAGAATGACAGTGACAAGACAGGACACAGATAATAAAAAGAATAATATACAAATATACAAAACAGACAATGTACAAAATAGCAAAAATACAATATATAATAGAGACAATTATGTATGTACAGGTATGCTATGTGCAAATTTGGAATGTAAAAAAGTATGTGTGTTAAATAAATAAATGTATAATAGTGTTGTGTGTTCCACGTTTATTGTCAAGTGTTCATGAGATGGATTGCATGAGGGAAGAAACTGTTCCTGTGTCTGGCCGTTCTGGTGCACAGTACTCTAGCGTCGCCGAGATGGCAATAGTTCAAAGAGGGAGTGTGCTGGATGTGAGGGGTCCAGAGTGATTTTGGCAGCCATTTTGCTCGCTCTGGATGAGTACAGTTCTTGGAGAGTAGGGAGGGTTGTACCAATGATTCGCTCAGCAGTTCGGACTATCCTCTGTAGTCTTCTGAGGTCAGATTTGGTAGCTGAGCTGAACCAGACAGTTATAGAAGTGCAGAGGACGGATTCAGTGACGGCCGAGAAGAACTGTTTCAGCAGCTCCTGTGGCAGGTTGAACTTCCTCAGCTGGTGAAGGAAGTACAACCTCTGCTGGGCCTTTTAAACAATGGGGGAGCTTGACAGAGGGGTCTTTAGATGTGCAGTCATTGGTGTAGAGGGAGAAGAGCAGTGGAGAGAGGACGCAAACCTGGGGGGCACCATTGCTGATCGTACGGGTGCTGGATGAGAATTTTCCCAGCTTTACTAGCTACTGTCTGTCTGTCATGAAGCTGGTGATCCACTGACAGACAGAGGTGGTCACGGATAGCTGAGTTAGTTTGGGCAGGAGGAGGTTTGGGATGATAGTGTTAAAAGCCAAACTGAAGTCCACAAACAGGATCCTACATAAGTCCCTGGTCTGTCTAGATGTTGCAGGATGTAGTGCAGTCCCATGTTGACTGTATCATCCACAGACCTGTTTGCTCGGTAGGCAAACTGCAGGGGGTCTAGTGATGTCCTTTAGATAAGCCAAAACCAATCTTTCAAATGATTTCATGGCCACAGATGTTAGAGCTACAGGTCTGTAGTCATTAAGTCCAGTAATTTTGGGTTTCTTTGGGACAGGGATGGTGGTTGAGCGTTTGAAGCATGAGTGGACTTTGCACAGCTCCAGTGATCTGTTGAAGATCTGTGTGAAGATGGGGGCCAGCTGGTCAGCACAGGATTTCAGACAGGCTGGTGTAACACAGTCTGGGCCTGGGGCTTTTTTCCTTTTCTGCTTCCGGAAGACCTGGCGCACCTCGTCTTCCCTGATCTGATGTGCTCAGGGGAAATAAATATTTTAGGAAACACAAGAACTGCTTGTTTTCAAAGCTGCATTTTTCATGCAAGCTTATGTCTTTTTTTATGCAGTGCTGCATGTAGTTTAAGAGCATAATGTTAGGTGATGTTCAGGCAGCTTGGAGGACTCTGCGGGCGAGGGATTT
>NW_015549559.1:229950-248008 GCF_001515605.1 Sinocyclocheilus anshuiensis | reverse complement strand
TTTGGGCAGGAGGAGGTTTGGGATGATGGTGTTGAAAGCCGAGCTGAAGTCCACAAACAGGATCCTCACATAAGTCCCTGGTCTGTCTAGATGTTGCAGGATGTAGTGCAGTCCCATGTTGACTGTATCATCCACAGACCTGTTTGCTCGGTAGGCAAACTGCAGGGGGTCTAGTGATGTCCTTTAGATAAGCCAAAACCAATCTTTCAAATGATTTCATGGCCACAGATGTTAGAGCTACAGGTCTGTAGTCATTAAGTCCAGTAATTTTGGGTTTCTTTGGGACAGGGATGGTGGTTGAGCGTTTGAAGCATGAGTGGACTTTGCACAGCTCCAGTGATCTGTTGAAGATCTGTGTGAAGATGGGGGCCAGCTGGTCAGCACAGGATTTCAGACAGGCTGGTGTCACACAGTCTGGGCCTGGTGCCTTTCTTCTCTTGTTCTTTCTGAAGACCTGTACGCACATCATCTTCACTTATCTGGAGTGGGGGAGAGGGGGGTTGCCGGAGGTGTAAATGGTGTTTTTTCAAACCTGCAATAGAACTCATTCAGATCGTCTGCCAGTTGTTGATTCTCCACAGTGCTGGGGGATGGTTTCTTGTAATTGGTGATGTCTTTCAGACCTTTCCACACTGAAGCAGGGTCACTGGAAGAGAATTGGTTCCTTAGCTTTCCAGAATAATTCCTCTTTGCCACTCTGATCTCCTTTTCCAGTGTGTATTTGGCCTGTTTACAAGAATATGTCCCCATTCCTGCGAGCATCTTCTTTAGCCTGATGGAGTTGTCTGAGTTTTGCAGTGAACCATGGTTTGCCATTGTTGTTGGTTAAATAAGTCCTGGTTGGAATGCACATGTCTTCACAGAAACTGATATATGATGTTACAGTCCCTGTGAGCTCGTCCAGATCGGTGGCAGCGGCTTCAAAGAAAGCATGCAAGCATTATATTAACTTAAATAGCAAGCTTGCATGCTACATTTAGTCTCCTGGATAATGCATTAGCCTGGAAAACATGTATTAAATTAATTTGAGATTACATCGATCTATTTATTTATTAGATTAAGTTGCTACTATTACTGGCTAACCCTCAAATGTTGCTGTTATTGATTAGTAAGGCAGGCAGTGTGTGAGCTCTGTAACTCTGCCAATAGTGCACATAATGAGTTTGATATGTGGAAAGCACAAAATTATGTGTAACATAAAATATAGTTAAAATGTTTAAATGTATGATTTTTTTTTCTATTTGTCTATTTATTCATTTTTAACAGACAATGTTAACAGCAATCTCGATGAGTGCCATAGCCACAAATGGTGTAGTTCCAGGTAATTTTAAATGTTTGTACCTTTGTATTATAACATTTTATAAAAAACAGTACATTACTAGGAAATCTTCCTACAGCTAATATTGTACATTAGAAAGAAATATCAGTATTGAAGATTTTAGATTACGTTTTTAAATTTTGATCTAATTATGATTATGACAAGGTTGATAATAGCTATCGTTATTTTCCTACAAAAATGTATTTATTTACTGTTTTTTTTTTGGCAGCTGGTGGGGCCTATTTCATGATATCTCGGTCTCTGGGCCCTGAGTTTGGTGGTGCAGTTGGTCTCTGTTTTTATTTGGGCACAACCTTCGCTGCTGCCATGTACATACTGGGAGCAATTGAAATATTTCTGGTCAGTCTCATTATTATGACAACATACACACAATGATCCAAACTCCAAAATGATAATAATCATTCATCAACTCTTATTGTCTACAGAAATATCTGATTCCTCAGGCTGCCATATTCCATCCCGCAGATATTCATGCAGGGAGTGGTGCGATGCTGAATAACATGCGGGTGTACGGCACAATATGTTTGAGCCTTATGGCTGTGGTTGTCTTTGTGGGGGTCAAGTATGTCAACAAATTTGCCTCCCTTTTCCTGGCCTGTGTCATAATCTCCATTGTTTCCATCTATACCGGAGCTGTCAAATCCATCTTCCTCCCTCCTGAGTTTCCGTAAGTATCAGTTGATAGTCAAAACCAGTGGTTCCCAACCCTGGTCCTGGAGGCACCCCAACACTGCACATTTTGCATGTCCCCTTTCTCTGACACACCAGTTTCAGCTCTTGGAGTCTCTCCTAATGAGCTGATGATCTGAATCAGGTGTGTTTGATTAAGGAGACATGCAAAACATGCCGTGTTGGGGTGCCTCCAGGACCAGGGTTGGGAACCACTGGTCAAAACAATACACAAAATGTTATATGTGGATTAATGTGCCAAAGGTCTGTGCCTGTTATTTGTTTTGGAAATAATATACATAATAGGCCTATATTGAAAGAATAAAGTCTATTTATAGCTTAATTTTTCTTAATATTTGGATAAAAAATGAACTTAGATGAACTACTTACACAGTTTTATTGTGATGCAGAATGAAAATATAATTGGTACAAATAAGCATATAAGAATTTTTAGTTTTTATTCTTTCTCATTTAAATTGTGTAGGATCTGCATGTTAGGAAACCGCACATTGGTTCGTGATTTGTTTGATGTCTGTGGGAAGACAGTAGTTGTCGGTAATGACACGGTTCCCAGCCAGCTGTGGAAGAACTTCTGCAGCTCTGAGAATTCCAGCAGTGCTCTTTGTGACGAGTACTTCCTCCACAACAATGTAACAGAGATCCAGGGCATTCCTGGGCTGGCCAGTGGGATCATTAAAGGTAGAGAGACATTGATCTGGACCACAGCATGGCATCTAGGTCAAAAAAGAAAGAAAAGATTACAGATTAGAAAATTACAAGATATATTTAAAGGCTCTCTTTTTCTGGGCACTTGCTATTTAACATGTAATATTTGTGGCTTTGCACATTTTATTTCATTAGGACTGCTTTGTGCATGTGTGTATGTTACAGAAAACTTGTGGGGGGATTACATGGAGAAAGGGCAGATTCTCGAAAAGGCAAGTCTGCCCTCTGTTGATGTCCATGGCTCCATGGAGACCTTTGGCTTCTATGTGTCTGCTGACATCACCACATCCTTTACCCTCTTGGTGGGAATCTTTTTTCCTTCTGCCACAGGTAAAATTCATCTGTCCTGTTTGGTTAAGAAATATATTTGTTTATTACACAGCTCCCTGTAATACTTTATTCTGATAGGTCAGTTGTTGAATCCAGGTGTAATATTAGGTGTGTAAAATTCAAACATTTGGTTACCTGATTAATATAAGTGCATATGACCCCCTTTGAAAGAAAGAAAAAATGAAAGAAAGTAAGCACAAGCCATGTAAGCATCACTGTGGGAAGCAGAAAGTAGCTCTTTTCAATTGCTCCTTCAACTGCAAGTGGCAATATCTTGCCAATCTGTTAAGGTGCAGTTGATGTAGAGCAGCTATAGACCTTAGTTGGGGTAGCGCCATATTTCATTTTTGATGGGAATGTAAACGAGGCTGTGAAGGATAGAAGTACAGTGCATTCAATGGACTGTACTGTTGTTTAACAACATACCAATTGTTCAGCTAAAACGTCAAAAAAAAAGTAGACAAAAAGCTCCTAAAACAGTTTTCTGAGTTGTGAGAATGACGTGTGTAATAAGCGAGATAATGTCTTGTCAGCTGAATGTACACTTTATCTTTTTTACACATCTAAGTATTACTTGAAGGAAAATGACTTGAAATTCTGTATTTTTGTCTCTCTGCATCTCTGGGACAGGCATAATGGCAGGATCAAACAGATCTGGAGATCTGAGAGATGCACAGAAGTCTATACCAATAGGGACTATCCTGGCTATTACAACTACCTCTCTTGTCTGTATCCTTTTTGCTGTTGGTAGTACTGATATTATGTTTAAAACAAGATTTTAACTATTACTATTATCGACAGTATGTTATTTTAGAACTTATTTGTATTTTGTGTTATACAAACTTTTTTTCCAAGAGCAGTTTTATTTAGCATTCAAAGTTCCATAGAATACCTTGACTCCGTTGATAGACTTCAGCTCTGTGGTTCTGTTTGGGGCCTGTATTGAGGGTGTGGTGCTGAGAGATAAGTAAGTAATGTAGAGATTACAAATACAACATTTTTAGATGGAAACAAGCATGTTGTGTCTCATGTGTTCTTGCGTATACCTTTTAGATTTGGAGATGCTGTTAGTAAAAACTTGGTGGTTGGCACACTGTCCTGGCCCTCTCCCTGGGTCATTGTGATTGGCTCCTTCTTCTCCACAGTGGGTGCAGGACTTCAGTCCCTGACAGGAGCTCCTCGTCTCCTGCAAGCCATTGCTAAAGATAACATCATTCCTTTCCTTAGAGTAAGAGATCTCCTGATATATGAACGCAAAAAAATATACTAAATAAACACTCCACATCTTTTTTCACCCTGGTGCTTTTCTTCATTACAATACCAATTTGAACATGAAGCATGTTGAGCTTTTATCTGTGGTTCATAATGTATTGTATAACTACTGTGTTTTACGCCTTAAAACATGACTGATGAAGTTAAAAAGAATTTCAGTAACATGAAAATTGACTTCCTGGATTATATTTACTTCCTTTTCTGGAATGCCAAACCACAAAAGCCATAAAAGAAAGCATTTGCATGTCATATGTAAAATGTTTTTCCTAAAATGCAAATATGTGATGCTAACAGCTGACTGCTGCTTTCTGTCCCTGTGTGTCAATGTGTTTGCACATGCACAGGTTTTTGGACATGGTAAAGCTAATGGAGAGCCCACGTGGGCCCTGCTGCTGACGGGACTCATAGCAGAGCTTGGCATCCTCATTGCATCACTGGATATGGTTGCTCCTATTCTCTCCATGTGAGGACAAAGCACAAATATACACACAGATACATCACTATCACACAAAATAAATGATCAAAATTCTATAATAAGATGTAATTTTATATTGAATATCACGTTAATACATTTACATTTTTTATTATTCTTTTCACCAGCCAAAAATAAAGATGCTTATTCATGTTTCATTTTATGTCAAAATGTTTTTCACCTGAAATGTCATTGCATGTATTACATGACACTTATTCTAATGTGTATATCTGTTTGTTCACTTTACAGGTTTTTCCTGATGTGTTATCTTTTTGTAAACTTGGCGTGTGCAGTACAAACACTTTTAAGAACGCCAAACTGGAGACCTCGGTTCAGATACTACCACTGGTTAAGTGTGCATTTAAGTTGTGTTTGCATTCATTTGTATCTTATTTGTGCAAATCCAGAGAACTTCTCTTGTAGTCACATTTGAATTCAGGTCAAATGTGATCTCACTGGCATTCAGCCATTGAAATCCACTATTCACTTCTTGCAGATATGTAAAAAATTACTTCCAATAAAACAATTCCAGCTATTGTAACAATAGTGTAGAGTAAAATAATGGGTCTTTTTTTATGAAATGCTCTCTGTTCTCTCCCTCTCAGGGCTCTGTCTTTTCTGGGCATGAGTATGTGTTTAGCCCTTATGTTCATCTCCTCTTGGTACTATGCCATAGTAGCGATGGGTATTGCTGGTATGATCTACAAATACATTGAGTATCAGGGGTAGGTGATTTCCAATTACATCCATTAAACTAACACAGTAAATCACTGTGAAGCACTTGAAGAGTCACTTGAATTCTCCATCTTTAGTTCACAAATCTCTGGCTTGTATATTTTTCTCGCTTTTAGAGCAGAGAAGGAATGGGGGGACGGGATCCGCGGGTTGTCTCTTAGTGCCGCCCGTTACGCTCTTCTTCGCCTGGAGGCTGGACCACCCCACACCAAAAACTGGAGGTTAGTTTGTCACAGACAATGTGTTTTCCCCAATAAATGACTGCTGTACATAGAATACATGATATAAACCAAACCACTGAAGATAATATATAAAAAGATGTTAGATAAAAAGTGTAGATAAATGCTAACTTTAAAATATTATCAGCTGATATTTTTCCAAAACACATATTTGAAAATGACCTGGGAACACCTTCACTTAATTTAGTTAAATAATGTTTAAGAAGCCAGGATATATTGTTTGAATAACATACTCCTGTAGGCGTACTTCAAACAGTGTTTGTACTGTCAGTAACACATTAGTATTGAAGCGTTCAAAAATTGGGTTGGTAAGATTTCCTAATGTTTATGAAAGAAGTATCTTATACTCACCAAGACTGAACATAACATTTACTTGATCATTTAAATACAGTAAAACCAGTAATATTGTCAAATATGATTACTAAAATAACTGTTTTCCTATTGAATATATATATATACACAGTATATATATATATAGTAGGTGATTTCCAATTACATCCATTAAACTAACACAGTAAATCACTGTGAAGCACTTGAAGAGTCACTTGAATTCTCCATCTTTAGTTCACAAATCTCTGGCTTGTATATTTTTCTCGCTTTTAGAGCAGAGAAGGAATGGGGGGACGGGATCCGCGGGTTGTCTCTTAGTGCCGCCCGTTACGCTCTTCTTCGCCTGGAGGCTGGACCACCCCACACCAAAAACTGGAGGTTAGTTTGTCACAGACAATGTGTTTTCCCCAATAAATGACTGCTGTACATAGAATACATGATATAAACCAAACCACTGAAGATAATATATAAAAAGATGTTAGATAAAAAGTGTAGATAAATGCTAACTTTAAAATATTATCAGCTGATATTTTTCCAAAACACATATTTGAAAATGACCTGGGAACACCTTCACTTAATTTAGTTAAATAATGTTTAAGAAGCCAGGATATATTGTTTGAATAACATACTCCTGTAGGCGTACTTCAAACAGTGTTTGTACTGTCAGTAACACATTAGTATTGAAGCGTTCAAAAATTGGGTTGGTAAGATTTCCTAATGTTTATGAAAGAAGTATCTTATACTCACCAAGACTGAACATAACATTTACTTGATCATTTAAATACAGTAAAACCGTCAAATATGATAAATATGATTACTAAAATAACTGTTTTCCTATTGAATATATATATATACAGTATATATATATATTTTTTTTTTAATCCTGTCATGGCAAGCTGAATTTTCAGCAGCCGTTATTCCAGTCTTTGTCACATGATAGAACGAAATCATTCTAATATGCTTATTTGGTGCCCGGGAAATATTTTTTCCTATTATTATCAATGTTGAGAAAAGTTGTGCTGCTTAATATTATAGTGAAAACCATGATGCTTTGATGAATATAAAGTTCAAAATGTCAGCCTTTATTTGAAACATTAATACATTATACATCACCACAGTCACTTTTAATCAATTTAATGCGCCTGTGCTGAATAAAAGTAATATTTTCTTTTAAACAGTAGTGTATGTAGGCATACAATATTGAAAAGCAGTTATATTAGATACTATACACACATATTTCATTTTTTTATAGAATTTTTTTTTATACATAATAATTACACTACAATAAAATTAAAATGAAATTGCTAATAGGCCACAACTGCTGGTTCTTCTGAAGTTGGATGAGGACCTGCATGTGAAGTATCCCAGAATGCTTACCTTTGCCTCACAGCTGAAGGCAGGAAAAGGTCTAACCATTGTAGGATCAGTGATACACGGCAACTTCCTGGAATGCTATGGGGAAACACAAGCGTCAGAACAGGTGAGGAAGTTTCCTGATCTACGCACACTTTTAGCATCACCACAACTGTAACTGTGATCCTACATTACAGATGCAAATACAATGATGGTTAGTTTATACTTTATGAACTTGCAGCCATATTCAATATTTGTGGTTGCCACGAAATTAGGTCTACTGTCTTTGCAGCTCTATCAGCCTCTCTGGAGTGTGCTGAGAGATTTCACTAAATTAGGTTTCCATACCCTCTACCAGGCAATAAAGAGCATGATGGAGATTGAGCGGGTGAAGGGCTTCTGTCAAGTGGTGGTCGCCTCCAAAGTGCGAGAGGGGATCGCGCACCTCATCCAGTCCTGTGGTCTGGGAGGCATGAAACATAACACAGTCGTTATGGGTTGGCCATATGGCTGGAGACAGAGTGAAGACCCACGGGCTTGGAAAAGCTTTATTAGTAAGAACAAGAGTTTGGGAAAGGTTTATTTGAATTATGTGCACTTGTAATTGTTTGCACTGAAGCACAGTACTTAGAAAGGCTGACGTCAGTCTACTCCTCTTTCATATTCTCTCAATTGTAGATACAGTCCGGTGCACTACAGCTGCCCACCTTGCTCTGATGGTCCCAAAAAATGTATCATTCTATCCCAGCAATCATGAGCGCTTTTCTGATGGATATATTGATGTGTGGTGGATTGTCCATGATGGTGGAATGCTCATGCTGCTGCCTTTCCTTCTCAAACAACATAAGGTGAACAATTAATCATTGATACTTTTTAAAATACATGTAATTTAAATGTTAGAAAAAGACTTCATGGGAATCAATTAGAATGATCTAAATTAATAGATTTATTGTGTAATTTATGTTTTAGATACTTTCTGGCTATATTTGTTCTGACAATCAAAATATTTTTTAATAAAACATATTTTTTGGTTTCTTGCACTTCAGGTCTGGCGTAAATGTAAGATGCGTATCTTCACTGTGGCTCAAATGGACGATAACAGCATTCAGATGAAGAAGGATCTGGCAACCTTCCTGTACCAGCTCAGATTAGAAGCAGGGGTGGAAGTGGTTGAGATGGTATACAGAACACTTTAGCTTTGCTATTAATACTTCACATCCCACCCTATCACATGTATTTATGCCATTATAATTTCATGATGTCGAATGTTGTTATTTGCAGCATGACAGCGATATCTCAGCATATACGTATGAGCGGACACTGATGATGGAACAGAGGTCGCAGATGCTAAAACAAATGAGGCTGTCCAGTGCAGAGAGAGACAGAGAGGTACTGCGACATTCACTTATGTCTCTTTTGTACTAACACTGTAGCTACAGGATGTTCACAGTTTGTTTACCAGTTATACAGAAGTATATACACAAATATATTATGAAATGACAAACCTGTCACGCCCTTGGACTGTCTGTGTGTTTTCCTCTCTATGCGTTCCCAGTTACCTAGTTTCTCCCCTGTCTAATTAGTCATTCCTTTCACCTGTGTTTCCCCAATTATTCTCGTTGAGTTGTGTATTTATGGTGTGGCTGTCCAGTGCAGAGAGAGACAGAGAGGTACTGCGACATTCACTTATGTCTCTTTTGTACTAACACTGTAGCTACAGGATGTTCACAGTTTGTTTACCAGTTATACAGAAGTATATACACAAATATATTATGAAATGACAAACCTGTCACGCCCTTGGACTGTCTGTGTGTTTGTTTTCCTCTCTATGCGTTCCCAGTTACCTAGTTTCTCCCCTGTCTAATTAGTCCTGTGTTTCCCCAATTATTCTCGTTGAGTTGTGTATTTATGGTGTGGTCTGCCCCGTGGTTTGTGTTCGGTGTCTTACGTCATGTTGTGCTACTCCGTTGGTCCTGTTAGCCCCGTGTTTCCCTCCTGGATGATTAAAGACTCTCGTTTTGTGTTAACTCCTCGTCTCCTCGCTCCTCCAGCAGGCAAATTGTGACAACACCCTTGCCAAAGTTATTTTGAAGTATTTACTTAAATGTTACACAAAATATTTTTATATACTAAAAGTATTTTCATATAATTGTGTCTACTGAAATGTAGTCACTGTATTATTTCATGCAAAAAAATCTAAACCACAAACTAATATTGTGCAAGAAAATTAGCACAAGCACTTTTTTTTTTTCAAATGAAATAATTTGTTTTGACAGCATGTCACAAAGTACATTTTGTGAACTAAATATCATAAAGTAAAAAAGCATAAAAAATGGGGACAGTGCCAACTATGACTGTATTCTGTATATACTATATTCTATTCTATTCTATTCTATTCTATTCTACTATGACACTGATGATGGTGTGATATCGCAAACATTTTGTCTTTGTACTGAGGACTTTTGCGCAATTTGTATGGTCCCTGAATAAGTATTTTTGAAGATTTTTTTCTTTTCTCAAAGGATATTGTGTGCAGGCTTTTATTTTTATTTTCTATAATCTATAGATCTTTTTTAACCAGAATAATGTAATATAGTGCATATAAGTGCACTAGTCAGTGTTTGGCATGATCGTTGACACTGTTGTCATTCAGGCCGCTCATTTTGTGTACAAAATACATATTACATTTATGAAATGAATAATTTGTAGAAAAAAATGCAAAACAACCCATTTTGTGGGTTAATATTCACAAAATTAATACAAAATGCATTTTGTGGTTTAGATTTTTGTACACTAACTGTGATGCCGTTACTGTATGGTAGAAACATGCAATTGGCTTTTGTCTTTCTGTTAACAAAATGCATCAATGTACATTTTGTAATGAAATACAGAATTTCATGTTACAAAATGAGGGCTGTCAAACTTGATGCTCCATGCTAGCGACACATTTAATGTCCTGTTGACTGCAGTAGCAGTTCTCTTAAGTGTGGTCTCATTACTCTTTACTGTAGGCCCAGCTAGTGAAGGACAGACACTCGCTGATAAGAATGGGCAGTCTATACTCAGATGAAGAAGAGGAAACCATTGAAGTATTACCAGAGAAAAACCAGATGACCTGGACTAGTGAAAAAATAGAAGCAGAAAGACGAAACCGAAGCAACGCACCAGAAAACTTCAGAGAACTAATTAGCATTAAACCGTGAGTAGGCAAGCAGGAACAAGAGCTGGAATGCCACCACTGCACTCTATCAACACTGTATTTGGCACAAAGTAGTAGGTTTTACTTTTTATGTTTCTATAATAGACCTATTTGATTTTGATGGTTAGCATAAAGAGGATATGTGTTCCTTGTTGTATTTACATAAGTAAACTATGTTGGTGTGCATGCTTGTGTACTTTCAGTGTGGTATTACCTATAATCCTGAAAGGTCCTAGTTTGTTTTATTTATTTTTAAATTCCACACATTTGCCAAACATATTGATCCACCTTAGTTTAAATCAAAAGTCTGTGTGTTTGTTACAGTGACCAATCTAATGTTCGGCGGATGCACACAGCAGTGAAGCTGAATGAGGTTATTGTTAATAGATCCCATGATGCCAGACTTGTGCTGCTGAACATGCCAGGACCTCCGCGCAACCCAGAGGGAGATGAAAACTGTATCCTTCCCAAAGAATGATATACTTTAAGTACTGTATTAAAGCTTTCTTTTGCTGGTTTGCTTCATTTTTGGTAAGATGTAGATAAATCCAACATGAAAATATGCCTTGTTTGGGCAAAATTCCCTATTATTTATGGTATAAATGTATTGCTACTTCTCATGCTGTTTCTTTAACTCCGATTTCAGATATGGAATTTCTTGAGGTGTTAACTGAGGGTCTAGAGAGAGTGCTGCTTGTAAGAGGTGGAGGTCGTGAGGTCATCACTATCTATTCCTGAATGGCCAAAGATCAATACATAGACCACTGTTACTGTTTGTTACTCTATCTAAAAAAGTGGCATATAAAGAATATGCATACTGAACATCTTATGCCAGCCTAAACATATCATAGTTCATGAAAAGGGGTTTTACACTAAAGTGCACTATTTGATCAATTCATTTCACTTGAAAAACTTAAATGGCACATTTGGCCTGTTTCAGTTGTTTACCTTTTCATTTTCAACCGAACCCCTTCCACATTCACACTATAACATTCAGAATCACTTTGGAATTTATGCCATGTTTTCTACACAAAAAACAGATGATTCTAGCAACAACATTGCTTACGTATGACATTAAGTAGACAATCCCAATTTTAAAATATTTGAGGTTTTGCCACCAGTGATAAATACGAATCGCTGATGTAGCAACATACAATATCAAGCATGCTAATAGTGCAGAAAATATTGTGGCTTGGGTCAGAACCAAGAAAAATATTTCACAAGTTAACAGTAGCTAATTTAGAAGAGAATTATTCCGTATCCTTTTAATATAACAAATTACATGCATAACATTATTTTGTACAGGGCGACTAAATGAAAAACGAGCACATGTGATTATCTTGACTTTCACTGCCCAAGTAACAGATCTAGTGCTTCCTGGTAAAAGACTGCCATTCAGAACGCAAGTGCTAAACTTAAATTTCTATTTGACTGCTTGTATTTTTTATTTATTCTGTCTTTATTTATTTGTAGAAACTCCCCATTGTATTGAAAGTATTAGCTTTAGAAAATAACCAAAGGAGCTGAAATGGGATGGATAGATTTTGTATAACTTTTTTTAAGAGAAAAAAGATTCTTTGTAAATGAACCATTTGTTTTCAAAATCTGCATTTTAGTACACAACTCGCATTGAGAATGAGACATTTTGGATACCGATACAAAGTCTTTATTCTTTTTTAGGGCATGATTACTGTACAGACAATATACATTTGTTATACAAATAGAAGAATATATGGAAGACTGTATTGACTAACATTTATGGAATGTGTTACATCTCTACAGTGTTTTATGTTAAAGATAAAGATTAAACACTTAATGAAACATGCAGTTGACTTTTATGTATAGTATTAAGAAAAAATTATTTTAAAAACTAAAAATATGAAAAAGTTGCAATAAAGTGCACTATGAATTGCAGAACATGTTACATGTATTATATGATCTTATTTTTGCCTCAGAGAAGACAACCTCTAACTGCATACCTTGTGGATTAACAAAAATAAGCTAGAAAAAAAACAGGCGTTATTGCATTGTAAAGTTGATGACAATTTTATTTCCTCCTATAATAAACGAATACAGTATTATCGAAAGACTGTGTCATCTGCATAGAAATACAAGTATACGCTATGGCTCTCTAGTGCTTCCAAAAGATTGATCTTTAAGTTTGAGCAGTTCATCAGAGTTTAAGGTAGAACTACTTATTAGTCTAAACAGCGAGTCAGTGTTTGACAAATGTGTTTGGAAAGTAATAATTTAATAATAATAATACTACAATATTTTTGTATTCAATAAAAATATAACTAATTTTTTAAATATTTCGTATATTTTTTATATCTACTTCTGCAAAAGGGAAATACCAGACAGATCGAAAGAAACAGATGCTTCTTACTGATATGCTAAAGAAGTACAAGATAATGCAACAATGCGGTTTGTTACGTCATTTTGTTATCTCATGTGATCTGTACACTAGCTATGCAGATTAAGAAACCGTTATAAAGTATGGTCTTCATAAACTGTTACCAAACATAACAGTTTCCAAAATAGTCAAAGCACCTAAATGTGTCAGTTTCAGTCAGCAAATTTACTTCAAATGTACTCCTGGTCTTGTTGAGATTTTTGTTGGCCAAGCAGTCTGTGGTAAACATTTATATTGTACACTGTCTCTGGTTGATTAATTGTTTGTTAGATTACTGTAACTGGATCCAAAGTAAAATGAAGTAGATTAAAGCTTTCACAGGCATCAATGGAGCGTTTCCATTTCGATGGCTACTTTTGGGCAAGACTGGATGGATCAGCATCACACGACAGCTGTTGTTTACTTCCGAAAGGGAGATTTCAACTTCACTGGGTGAAATGTGCAGAAAATCATCACGTACCTTAACATATGAAGAGAGAGAAATATTTAACATATATCCAAATGTGCTTTGATCACACTGAGGGAAATACGTTTAATATACAAACTATAAGAATGTGTAACACTTACAAGTATTTCAGTACACAGGTCCTTAAAGTGAATTAAATGAATGTTGATTTAAAAAAATTGTGTTTTGAAATTATATGTATAAATCTATAAAATTATTTATGAAATAATTTAATAAATTATTATTTCTTGCATTGGTTGGGGTCCAAACTGGGTGCAGATACAGTTTGATAAAATCTCATCAGACTGAATGTGCTGAACCAGTGCAGTGACATTTGGATAAGGAGGAATCTTATCATACCTTATCAAGAACAGGATGGTAACGTGTCATATGTATTTATACTACATGTATATCAGGGCTGCCAACTCATTTCAGCTTGGAGTAAGAATTCGTGTGGGGGGTGCGGTGGGCTGTATGGGGTTGTTTTGTTAAAAAAAAAAAAAAAAACTCAAAACCTGTCAACAGAATTTTGTCTGACAGTGGTTGTATAAAATAACTGCTGCAATAGTGCAAAGAATTTACTTTGTTAACACTAGCTTATTTTTATGTAGTCTACAGAGCATATTAGTTACTAACCTAAACTCAAATCACTGACCTGCCTGTTTACACAGTGAAAGATGAGAGGGAGGCTGACTACTCGGCATGCATGGAAATAAACTACAATTAAGTTACGCATTTCCCCCGACTGCTCAGAATTACTCACTGCTGCACGGTGCTGCCTACTCTGTCTCACCAGTCAGCACACTGCAGTGTCCTCTTTGCTCCCTATGTTTTTAGGTGTGTGGCGTGAGAACAGTGCCAAACACATGAGAGTAGGCAGCCCTGATGTAATAGATACACTTTCTCTGTCTGCTTGGTTTAATAAGGTGAGAGAGATTTGAGTGGATGTTTCAATAACAACTGTAATTTAAAAGAAGAGGGTTAGATGAGGGTGGAAGATAGTGGCCGTAATATTATGAGATAAATTAATGGGGATCACTGAGAGCAGGACAAAAGGCAGTAGGAGTTTTTAAAGAAAATAAAAGGAACTGGAAGGAATTTCCATTTGGCTGTAAAGATCACCATTGTAGTGCAAGAAAGGAAGAAACTGAGGAATAAAATGTAAGTATGTGTGTGAGAAAGTTTAGACAATAATTCGGCTATGCACATTAAGTATATGTTTGCTATGTTATGTTTACTAATGTCAATTGCAGTATTTATACTGCCCCTAAAGAGGCCAAGATTTATAAATATCTTAACTGACCTAATTAAACTAGGAACTGAACACACAAATCAATTTCCTGACCTTCTCAACCTTTCGGAACACTCTGAGGAAGTTCAGTCTTAGCACTCCTGCCAGCTCTTCCTCAGTCCAGTTCCTTGATATCAGCTCCTCAATTAGTGCTGGATATTTGGAGACGTCCTCCAGGCCTTTAGGGAATCTGTAATAATACAGGCACGCATAAACACATGCGCACAGACATACAGATAAGGGCCACAAGCATAATCTGCATGCTTTTCTTTGTGATTCTTGGGGATATGAATGTTTCGGAATGGATTTAAATATTGTAAAATGTGTTAACTGGTGCTGAGAGTACTACAATGATATTGGTAGCTAAAAATTATTATTTTTTGTTTAAATTCAGCAGAAATCTACAATGTTTACTGCAGAATTACACAAGCATGGATTCCATGGAGGTACGTTAGCAAAGAAGTGTGCGTGAACAAACTTCTGTAACGTCAATATAGATGAGATGTATTTGAGATTTTTACTTGCCCTTGTGCCCCATCATAGTCTGCTCCAATCCCAATGCTTTTAGCTCCAATCACCCGCTTTATATGATCAAAATGATCTATAGAACCATAAGTTTCAAATTAAAACCAAAAAAAAAAAAAAAAAAAAAAAAAAAAAAAGAAATCTAGTCTTACCAGCCACAATAGACACATTTGCGTTATATGAACATGCTACAAAACTGCTGTAGAAGTTCACCATGATAAGTCCACCATTTTCTTTCTAGAAAGAAAGCAAAGTTTGTTCTTTTCAAAATATCATACATGTCATACTGGTAAAAGTGGACAAAAACACAAAGTGGTAGGTGGCATTTCCATTACTGTCGTTTTTTCAGTGAAATTTTGGAGTATTTTGGAGTTTTTTTATTGAGGGGGAACTATGTCTAATGTAGCAAAACAAATGGAGGTCTCACCAGCAGCAGCAGCAGGTCGTCAGGTACGTTGCGAACATTGTTACAGATAGCATAGGCTGAGGAGTGGCTGAAAATAACTGGAGCAGTAGAATGTTTCAGCACAGCTCTGGCTGTCTCCCACGAGCTATGGGACAGATCAACCAGCATTCCCAACCTGTTCATCTCATTCACCACTGCCTGGGGATTCAAATCATTAATTACCCATGTAAAGCAGTTAGTTCTGATCCATTCAGTTCAATTCTACAAATCAGGGTAGGTAGGGTAAATTTTTAGAACTTTACCCATTTGGATTTTTACTGTGAATTCTCTGAGGTAAGTCACAAATATTCAGTGCCAAAGTGATTTCCACCACAAAACAGGTTCTGATAATAGTCAAGTTATACTTCAAAAACAAAGTAAATGCATCATAATCATGATTTTTTTTTTTTCCATTGAGCACTTTAAGATTTTTTATATTCTGCAGAAGTTTTTCTCATGTACTTGATTCATACAACAATGGGTTCACTGTGTGCAATATTGTAATAATATATGTTATGATAGACATCTTTTATATGTCATTTGTCAGCAATTTTAACACATACACTCAATTCAATGGTAATGATGAACTACTGTGCAAACAGGATATACAAATCACCATCTTGAATATTTTAGTAACTCCAGGATCAAAGGCATTTTTTTAAGCAAAAAGAAAACTGTCTTTGAACTTTCAGTATTTTTTGTCTCTAGTCTTTGGGTTCAAAAGGGGACACAAGACAGGGATTTCCAAATACAGAAGAGAACAAAAGAGGCCTTTAATACCAGGTCAAATTCCCCACTAAATACAACTATAACTTTGGTTCAACTATCTTGCATTAAACTTGATCTTCTTATAAGATCTGTTTTACATCGTTTTATTGACTATTGATTCATCAAGAAAAACGTACCTTTCCAAAATCTGTCAGGCTGTTATTCTTCCGCTGGTAATTTGGGTAAAAACTAGATGAGCTCTCAGCCCTACACATGACATTATTGGAGAAAGTTTAATAATGTAACTATATGAAATGGACAAATAAAAATTCAGGGACAGTATGTCCGTAAGTATGCAGTATAAGTTGTATTTGTGCTCTCTCAATTCAGTATTAAAACTTGTTTGTACACATTATTATCATAAGCTTATGTTGTACATGTATGGTGAGTATTTACCATGGGGTGTTGCAGTTATGTGTGAGGGCCATGGATCTTACTCCAAGCTGGTAGAACATGCGTAGTGCTGGTAAACTACTGTCGATGGAGTGGCCTCCCTCAATACTGATTAGACATGCAATTTTTGCACTGTTCCTCATTCCTTAAACACACATACACACACAAATACTTGTTTATCAATAGTTGAAAAAAAAAAAAGGATTACACATTGTTTCACATACACACACACGTGTGTGTGTGTGTGAGAAACAATGTGTAATCCTTTTTTCCCTTTTCTCTCCACATCAGTAATAATCTGAGCACAATGGACATAAGTGTTTTTATTAGTGCTGTCAATCGATTAAAAAAATTAACTAATTAAACGCACATTTTTCTGAAATTAATCGCAATTAATCCCACCTAACATTAAAGTTTTTAAATATACTTTTATATTGCAATAATTTCACATTCAATCTTCAAATTAATGTACAAACAACATAAAGACAGTATTTTTTTTTTATATTTGTTTAATGGCATCTTTTTTTATGACTGAAGGCCAGTATCAATGATACCAATACTGATTTCTCTATAAAATTGCACCTCATCTACCTCATCATTTTGAAAACCATTTCAGAGATATGTTCTTAAATGTGACTCATATATATCAAATACTTGCATGCATGCACAGTTTTGAGGCAGCTTTAATCGCCTTTTTGGTAACTTCATGACTTGACAACATAACTACGACATTGCATGTTCGTAGTTTCTTTTACGCTTTAGTTTAATATGCAATTATGTAGGCCAGTGGTTCTCAATTCCAGTTCTTGCCTACCACTGCTCTGCATAATTTGCATGTCTTTCTTATTTAAAGCAGCACTATGTAACTTTTGGCGCTCTAATAAACAGAACTGCACACAATCCCCTTGGAAGAACATTCCAACCGGAGCTACTTCTCTAAGTGTGTCTATGGCGATTCACGCAGGCATGTGTTACTCCGCAGCGGTGACGACCCGACCAGGCTACAATAGTCCAAATATAAGTACTTATTATAAGTATACCGTAGTGATTCGGAATAAGACAAAAACGCGGTTTGGAAGATGAATTCATGATGTACTCGCTCATTATATACATT
>NW_015549559.1:219860-229261 GCF_001515605.1 Sinocyclocheilus anshuiensis | reverse complement strand
AAAAATAACTTCTAATTTAAGTGAACTTAAAACAATCTTCACATAAACCCATTATAATAAATGTCATATTTACCTGTGCCCTTCAGCAGAAATATACAGAAATTGAAGTTATCAAACACTAAATTCTAAATTAAATATAGATGAATTCTTAAAGCTATAAAAGTTATTTTTTCCTCTTTTTTTCTTTGTCCTTTGATTAATAGACATCAGCTGGTTATTAGGTTGTTTTGGCTGTTATTTCTTTAAGAGCTGCCGCTGCTGAACGTGACGCGGATCTGACACGCATCATATTTTCGCTAAACTCTTTTTACCTTTTCTAACCCACTTCAGGTTTTAAAGTCTCTATTAATGAGCTGACGAGTTAAATCGGGTGTGTTAGATGAGTGAGACAGTGCTGGGCTGTGCTCAAGGACAGTTTTGAAAACCATTTCAGAGACATGTGACATTTTACGTAAATCGTAAAAAAACGCCGTATTTAACGGCGTTTTAGTGTTTGTAAAAAGCGCCGCTTCTAACGCCGTTCGGCTTGCCACAGGACGCCGTAAAAAAACGCTGTTCTGATTGCACAAAAGCGTGCGTTATTTACGACGTTTTCCTTGTAGTATAATGAGCCACGCCCGCTGATTTCCACAGCCAGTAATATTGAACTGTTCTCACTCAATCAATGATGAACAGAACCAGACCAAACTAATTTACCACAGATCGTTTTAGCAGAAGAAGTGCCTGTGAACTGATAGGACATATTTATGTACAAAGTAACTTTTTGTATATTTTCATCTCCACTAACATTGAACATAGGCCGATTCCATATCTTTATCATACTTTAATATAATTGTTAATTACATGGACAGCATTTTAGCATACTAACCCCATTGTGTATATATAATTTATTACACAAATACCTTTTATGTATATAAATAAGTGCTGGTTTATAATATTCAATTAGCTTTGAGTAATTTAATTTCCAACACAAGAAATCGTTCATGTAAACGCGATTTCTCTATAGCGTAAATGTAGCATACATCTTGGCTTGCCATAGTACCGTTTCCACACTCGTTGGACTCGCGCCTGGCACTGATCAGTAAGGTGTTTTTTTTTTTTGAAGAAATGTATATCTCCACTAACATTGAACATAGGCCGATTCCATATCTTTATCATACTTTAATATAATTGTTAATTACATGGACAGCATTTTAGCATACTAACCCCATTGTGTATATATAATTTATTACACAAATACCTTTTATGTATATAAATAAGTGCTGGTTTATAATATTCAATTAGCTTTGAGTAATTTAATTTCCAACACAAGAAATCGTTCATGTAAACGCGATTTCCCTATAGCGTAAATGTAGCGTACATCTTGGCTTGCCATAGTACCGTTTCCACACTCGTTGGACTCGCGCCTGGCACTGATCAGTAAGGTGTTTTTTTTTTTTGAAGAAATGTATACTTTCATCATGCAATAAATTGATCAAAAGTAATAGTTTCTAATAAACATCTATCAATTTAAAACAATTTCTGATAAACACTGTTCTTTTAAACTTTATATTCATCAAAGAATCCTGAAAACAATTTATCACGGTTTCCACAACTGTTTTCAACATTGATAAGAAATGCTACATTTTGTTACATTTTATGTAACATGACAAATGTTCCATTTTAAAATATATTAAAATAGAAAACAGTTGTTTAAATTATAATAATATTTAACAATATTACTGCTTTACCTAATTTGATCAAATAAATGCAGCCTGGGTGAGCATAAAGAGACTTAAAAAAAAAAAAAACATTAAAATATCAACCCTAAACTTTTTTTTTTGATATGTGAAATGCAATCTAGATGTTTTACAGTGTTACATACGGACAGCACTGGTTCAATCATGTTAAGAGAGGATATCCTCAGGCAGATAGCTGTGAGATTGCATAATGGTCTCTTCTCTTTACACTTACACAAGTGTAGGCAAGAATCTTGTTAATTTGGAATTTACTGGAGATAATTTATAACAGCCTCTCCAGATATGGACTTCCGAAAGAACTGTCATTTCATTAAGATTTCTATTATCAAACTTTCCCTGGAGAGGCTAAAAGTTCTATCATCAATTACTCACCCTCATGAGATTGCATGACATTCTTTCTTTGGTGGAACATAAAAATAGATAGTCTGAAGAATGTTGGCAACCAAACAGTTTTGGTGACCATTGACTTGCATTGTATGGAGAAAAAAAAAAAATTATCCAAATAACTTTTATATTCCACATAAGGAATAAAGTCATGATAAATGATGACAGAATTTCTTTCCCTCTAAGCAACAAACTGCTTGAAGATGTATGAAAGATGACAGGGTTTTCATTTTTTCATTGATTATGCTCTAAAAGATGGAGAAATAAAATGAAGACATGTCAGGACTAAAAGTAATCAGTCATTGGAAGACAAAACTGTATAAATATTATAGTTTTCTACCTGCAGCAGAACTCACTCAACTCAAACGCAGTTTGTTTTGAGAAAGATTTTGAGTTGACATAACCTATAAACGTCAATATTACAGCAAAATTTTCTCTATAATAGGCTATTCTTTTAATTCTCTAAACTGTTCAGCATAAAGTTGAAATCTTCAAAATGTTCAATCACAGCAAAGTGAAATTTCTTTAGGTCAGGTGGAGGTTGGGGTGCAATAGTACCTTCAGCTGTGGTGACCAGTTCCATCTCTGGGTTTTCAGTACACATACGACGAATTACATCAATCTGTTCCAAGGTCAGTCTGACAGCATCTTTGTCCTGAGCCGTGCACAACACGTACGCTGCAAAAACCTGACAAATATCAAGGACTTATTTATATCTAATCATGCACAAAATAACCAAAACAGCAAACTGGCCACTCACTTGTGGGTCCAAAATGTCTAAGAATGACAATTTTTGGGAGAAATTAACAGTTTCAGTGAAATTCAGTGATTTCGGTGACTGATTTCTTAGTGAGAAATTATAAGAAGAGGAGAGTGGAGTTAAGATAATGGTTAAAGATCATATATTGCTCACTGAACTGCAAAATATTAGAAGCTGTGAGTGAATTTGGGGCAGAACAACCTTGTTCGTCAGGCCCAGCACTTGAGCTACACAATATAGCCTACAGTATACACAAATATATATCACAAATGATACTTAATAGCAAAAGGCGGTACAGGATAGTTAAAGATACAGATTATAATTAAGATCAGCCAATAGAAATTACCTGTCCTCCAACATGACCAGCAGTGAGGCGTCTAATATCTGTAGCCACATTAGAATTGTTGTGTATACTGAAATTGCTCAATTTGTTTTTAAAGTGCATCCTCAGACGTAGTGCCAGGTCATTGTGTCTGAGTAAAGAGAAAGAGAAGTAGTCTGAAATCAAAAGACATCACACCATTTTTATTGCAAGTGGTGCAACTACAACCTTCTCTGAAGCCATTTGCTGTCCAGTATTCTCAGCTATACACAGGGACGGACTAAACCAATAAGCGAAGTAAGCAACCGCCTAGGGCCCCGGAGAATCATCTGATACTGTTGCAACTTTTGCCAAGTGCTACAGTCCGTATTTATGTAAATAGGTTTCTATTTACAACGTTTTTACAATGTTTTTTGCAGCGTTTAGCAATGCAGCCAATCACAGACATATCCAGTTTCTTAATTGAACACAATGGCCAATCAAAGGTGTTACAATCAATCCACTCATCACTTAAAACACCAGAATTTTTGTTCAGTGTCGAGTTCTGTGCGCTCGCGCGAATCCTCTCAAAGTGTAGACAGCCTACGATGTAAATTGTGCATTGTAGAGCTTTATTGATTATAACAGAACCTCGTTCTATGTGCATGAAGGCTAGAGCACTAGGGATGTAACGATTCACTCAACTCACGATTCGATTCGATTCGAATCACGGTTTTGATTTCACGATTCGATTTGATTCACGATTTTTTTTTGCACTTATGAACTTTAATATGCTTTATACAGAGGCAAGATGAAAAGAAAAAATACCATCTAAACTTTTCTAAAGACAGTAAGTTCCCCTCAGACATACATTCATATAAACTCCTACCCCTAATTGAATCGCGATTTGTTTGGCATCTCAACCAATTTGAATCGTCACATATTTGAAACGATTTTCAACCGGCTCGCGGTTAATCGTTACATCCCTATAGAGCACCATCACTAATTTCAGAACAGTGTTTTGATTCTGGAATCGGGCCTGCCTGTAAATGCCAAAGAATTAATTATAAATAACAAAATGATTAAATGCTGAGTTTTAAATTATTGAATTGGTTGTAAATTAAATAATTGTAATTATTACCACGAAAAGAATAGGCCTACATTATTCATGAGTTAGTTGGCCTACATTATTCGTTCACTTGACAACTGTCTGACTCGCAGATATTCACCTCAGAAAAGAAAGAAAACACATGCTTTTGAGGTTTATACACCTCGTGTTTCTTGTCATGAGTTTATTCTTCTTGATTTCTCAAAATGATTTGCTTGTGTGCTTTCCTTGGCGCGCTGGCGCGAACTGCTCCTTCGCATGAATGTAGATCGCAACGACCGAAGATTTTTGCTTAAAGGGTTAGTTCACCCAAAAATGAAAATTCTGTGGCGGCGCCGGCGCTGACCCAGATACAGCGTGATGCCGTCATTACGCCGGATCTGGGTCAGCGCCGGCACTGCCACACACTCGCGTCATGATACGTCCACAAGTGATGCAGTAGAGATGAAAATGTGGAATAAAGTCGTTATTTTTGTTTTCTTTGCGCAAAAAAGTATGCTCGTAGCTTACAGTTGAACCACTGATGTCACACGGACTACTTTGTCGATCATCTTGGTACTTTTCTGGACCTTGAATGTGGTAGTTACCTCGCTGTCTATGGGAGGGTCAGACAGCCCTCATATTTCCTCAAAAATATTTTAAATTGTGTTCCGAAGATGAACGAAGGTCTTATGGGTTTCGAACAACACGAGGGTGAGTAATTAATGACAGAAATTTCATTTTTGGGTGAACTAACACTTTAATGACAAAATTTATGGGTGAACTATAAAGAAATATAATAAACAATGCATTTTTACTTACACTTGTCATTAACAGTGCCATCAAGAAATTCAAAGGGAAAGGCATGCCTTATAGTGTTAATACACACTTTTTGCATTTGTGTCACAAGATACAAGTCTTGTACTTCCACAGACTTCCTTCAAATGTATTTGCCATCAAACAACTTGAACTGACTGTTTCATTCTTTTTTTACTAGCTCAGGTCTCAGTGAGCTGCCAAGAGAGGCACTGAGAAATGCAGTCAGTGGCACATTCTTCTTAATTGTAGAGATGAAAATGTGGAATAAAGTCGTTATTTTTGTTTTCTTTGCGCAAAAAAGTATGCTCGTAGCTTACAGTTGAACCACTGATGTCACACGGACTACTTTGTCGATCATCTTGGTACTTTTCTGGACCTTGAATGTGGTAGTTACCTCGCTGTCTATGGGAGGGTCAGACAGCCCTCATATTTCCTCAAAAATATTTTAAATTGTGTTCCGAAGATGAACGAAGGTCTTATGGGTTTCGAATATTTTAACTTTGTTTCAATGTAATTTTTTATCTTGGGTAGAAGAACTATTTTGATTGATATTAAATTAAAATTTAAAGTTTCAACCAAATCAAAAATATAGTTTGAGAAAAACTAATAAATTTAGCTGTAACAAATTACAGTAATTTTTTTAGGTTGGTCCAAAGTATCATTTTTTTCAGTGTACTCTGGTAGGTCTACCTGATGAAACATGTACCTGAAAACCAGTAAATGGATAATGGCAATCAGATAAAAATGTGAATTTTCTAATTATCTGTGCAATACACCTGTGGCCAAAGGGAATTAACAAAATATTTTTTTTGGTAATTATTGTATGGCATAATATGGTAACTATTTCAACAGAAAACAATTCATGCAGTGTAGTTTCTAACTTTATTACCTGCGAGACATCTGCCTGCAGTAGAATAATCATATTAGAAGAGTGCACAAATTCAACTGAAACGCCAGGTAGCCAGTTAGAAATCTGGGAACCTGTAAAAAAAATGGTTTTACTCTATATGGCAAAGTGAATCCAAATAGGTACCTAAAACAAAATGATCCTAAAGTATGATTAAAGACTAGCTTCAGAGGGAATGTCTAACATTCTACTTTAGAGCAATATCAAACTCTGTTAAAAAGCAGATGTGCCTATACTGACATTTTGAAGGATTCACTTTTGAGTCTTCAGATGTGACCACAGAACCATTAGGGCAATATGAAGAATAACTATAAAAAGTGGATATTTTTCAGTGTACCATGAAAATGGAAGAGGTGACTGTGGAGCTCTGTTTGTATTTGCCACAGCAGCTTAGCCCGAACTGAGTGACAGTGATGCCCCCTCCTGCTCATTTCTGGTATGACTGCCACTTAAATTTACAGACATCCTATGTGGGACATGACATCCCTTACGAAAAAGAAGTTTATTCAAGTGTGCTATTAGTCCGGCGCTGACCCAGATACAGCGTGATGCCGTCATTACGCCGGATCTGGGTCAGCGCCGGCACTGCCACACACTCGCGTCATGATACGTCCACAAGTGATGCAGTAGAGATGAAAATGTGGAATAAAGTCGTTATTTTTGTTTTCTTTGCGCAAAAAAGTATGCTCGTAGCTTACAGTTGAACCACTGATGTCACACGGACTACTTTGTCGATCATCTTGGTACTTTTCTGGACCTTGAATGTGGTAGTTACCTCGCTGTCTATGGGAGGGTCAGACAGCCCTCATATTTCCTCAAAAATATTTTAAATTGTGTTCCGAAGATGAACGAAGGTCTTATGGGTTTCGAACAACACGAGGGTGAGTAATTAATGACAGAATTTTTTTGGGTGAACTAACCCTTTAATAATAGCTAGATTACATTTTCGGTTTGTTTCTCGCCAAACCCTACCATATGCCTTCAGAACACTTGGAATATGGGACGAGTTGCATGGGATTATTTTATGACATGATTGAATCCGAAAGTCACAATTCACTGCTCTTAAATGGACAAGTGCAAGCATGTTTTTTTTCTTTGTGTGTGTGTGTGATCTGTGATCCAAATACGGCTTTAGAACAACATCAGGTTGACTAAATATTTACTCAATTTAGCTATAGGCTACTACCCCACAGACAAGTTGTGAATGGGGTAAAAAAAAAAAAATTTAAATAAAATAAATCAACTATGAGAGAGAGACAGGAGAATAAGGGTTACAAAAGTAGAAGAAAATAATGTGTTGGTGGCCCCATACCGGGAATTTGCTCAGTGCCCCCCAAACCCCCAAGTCCGCCCCTGGTCACAGTAGGCTATATAGGCCTAGTATAAACCATGTTATGTTTAAAGCACAGATTAAAAATACAAATGAATGATGTGTGAATGAATGAAAGTGATACATAAGTCATACCCATCAATTAGTGGATATTTTGTCATTATATCCAGTGTTGTACTGGTTTCGGCTATTACTCCATGAAGAAGTGAGAGAAGGGTGCATATGAACCACCGTATCCATGCACCTCTGATGCTTGCTTCTTTATATATTAACATCCTATGATGCTGATAAAAAAAATGACAAAAAAAAATCTGAAATAATTGGAAGCATCTCTGGCATGCACAGTAACCAGTGGCAAAACTGTTAAAAATACCTTGAATTTATATACTAACCCTACTCACATCAGATTTCAATATGAACTATAAAGAAATTAAGGAATCAAGAGATATTTCATATAAATATGTATGACAATCGGAAAATTTCAGTTAGTTACTGACTAGTTGAATTACTAAGAAGTTGATTTTAAATGCAAGAAATGGCTGAAAAGGGAGACCCAGGCTATTTGTCACACAATATTTCAGAGCCTATTTAAATAGCCTATACAATTTTTAAACTAAGAACTTGTTTTCGCTAACATTGGTTATATGCTATGCTTGTTTCAAAAGTGCCCTTTATTTGTTTCCATTATTTTAAACATTTGTTGTATGTTATGAAAACATATAATAACTTTAAGACTTTGTCATAGGCGTAGCCCTCCCTCGGATCATTTCAATTTAATAAGCTGCAAAAATGGCTCATTCCAAACTTTACCCACTTTCTGGTAACAGGATATTGTCAGCAAACCCACAGGCCACATAGCCTACACTTCACTGATAACACTTCTGTCTGTTGCCAAAAACGTCGATGGTATCTTTTTCATGTTTTACTAACATTAATGGAACATACAGCTTAAAAACATTCTAGTTTATGTGTCAAACAAATACATCTATATTATGTGTAGTGTGAACACGCCTCGCTATGAGACACCGTGTATTCAATTAACTATATCTTTTTTCCTGGACTAAAGATGTTCAACATTTATGTAATAGTCACGTGTGCGTATCCTAACAGTAAACCTAACTGTCTTTGAAAATAAACACCAGGAGGAAAAAAAGGAGAGAACAGCAAAGTGTTAGAAATCCGGATCTCCACCTACTCCGTTATGTCAATTAGTATCAAGCACGCCTGAAATGTCCATCTTTAAAATACACAGTAGTATATTACAAATGCCATTATTACTCACCGCGTCGGGAGGTTTGCAATACTCATGGACGTGAAGAGATGTTTATGCTGTGTGGAGTAATCTGTTTTTCTCTGCGGAACTTAAAGACTTGCCCATGTGTTTTTCTATACAGTATGTTTCAGTTTAAAACGCTTGGTGGTGTGCCCTTGGGAGAAGTGTCGCCCCCTTCCGCGTGTTCTTCGTTGGCACATAAACACTGACATAAATGAACTGTAATTGGAAGCACATGTGAAAAACACTAGCTTTTGGAAAAACAAATGTTTTTGATTTTGTCACACGCTTTAACATGTTAGATAAATTAATTAGTTAGGCCTACATATACATATGATGAAAAAAAAAGATTAAAAAGTTGTCATGTTCTCAGAAAACACACAATGTATGATATTATAAGTCAAGAGTTCTACAATAAATCAAAAAAGTTTGTTTTGTTAAAGCTTAATTAAAGCTTTATTAAAGTAAAAAAAAATCGAAAAAATTAAATAAAAATATTAAATAGATAATGCAAAACCACAATGTATCTTACTGATTATCTTAAAATAAAAAAAAAAAGTCTACAGCAGAACCTGAGCTTAAATGTGTGTGTGACAAATGTCAACTTACAAATCCATCACACTAAAGCCATCCTAGTTTGATATAGACACAATTTGATTTTCAGAGAGAGAAAAAAAACACACACACAAGGAAGCACTTTTGCTGTCACTTGGCTAATTGCATGTTGCAACTATAAGATGCAGCTGTTTTTATGAAGAAAATAATTTCTTCAGTTATTCTGCTACGGCTTTTATATATATA
>NW_015549559.1:182402-219433 GCF_001515605.1 Sinocyclocheilus anshuiensis | reverse complement strand
TACTTGCAGTATAAAACTACTAAACTAGTAGTTTACTGAGACTATACTTCAAAGTGTACTAAAAATGCTACTACAAGTATTTAATTAGTAAACTATCAGTATACCTATAAGTTCACTTTTAGTATAGTTGCAGTACAAACTAAACATTTTGATGTAAACTAGTTGTGTACTCAAAGTTTACTACTGTTATACTTAAAGTATACTTTTATATACTATAAAGTGGGCCAATTTAGTCCCAAGGGGTATTGAAATAGTACACTTACAAGTATACTACTAGTACACTGATATTTGTATACTTACTACATAAAGTATACTTAAAAATATACTTGAACTTTACTTAAGTATACTTACTAAAATAAACTTGAAGTATACTACTTTTTGAAAGTAGTAGTGTTTTCACCTGAAAACACGCACAGGTACCAGCATCTTGGAGACCATTTAAAGAGATTTCCTAGGAAATTGTCTAATATATTTCCACAGCAGTGCGTGATACTTTATAGTCACCCATTCAACTCAGTGCTGCATGACAGATTATATTCACATACCGTAGAGGACTTAGCCATCATCTAGGGTGGATATGTAATTTCTTGTAACTAATAAATCCTTCTCTATCTGTAATGTGGTCATTTTCATTCTTATGGAAAAGGTGCCTCCAGGGCAGTTTGTATGCTGTGTACATCTTTTCCCAGCAGATAGCACATCTGTCATCATGAAATGCCCGCTCTTCCATTGTAGCCATAGAAAACCTGCCAAGAGACATTATGATTTAGGAGGCCTGTCTTTTCTCACTTCATTACTGCAAATTGCCAAAACCGAGTGCACATACAACAGCTGTTACCTTACTCATGTACAAAAACAAACCAGCACACAGCATAATAATAGACTACATGGAGAAATAGAGTTTGAGAAACTGAAACTGACATTTCAGGAAATTCAGGTTCACTATCATTATATTGAACCTTTTTACAGACTGTGACACATTTCCACATTTATTAACATTGTAAACCTAGAAATGTTTTTTTTATATATTTTCATTTATTCATTTTTTTTTTTAACATTTTGATATACATTTATGACACTTTGTTTCATATTACCTTGGCACTAAATTACAAAAAAACACCGCTATGAGGGTGTTTCTAAATCAATGGTTGAACGTGATGGTAAATTTGATTAATTTCTCTGTTCTCACTGCATTTTTTTTCCTCATTTGGAAAGGCGTGGAGATGATATTACGTTTTTTTTTTCATATGGGAATGTTTTGCTGTAGTCTCTTATTCACCACTGTTTACCCAACTATGGTGAGAAAGGCTTTAATGTCTCGTAACACTTACGTTTTGTCCAAAACATCATAAATATGCAGGTAGTTTTTGTGTTGACGTAACGTGTTTCATTTCCTGAGACAAGAAACGGAACTGTGTCAATATAATCAAATCAGCCACAGAGAACCAAATATTCCCATAGAGCTGAAAAAGAGACAGGCAAAAGACAAAAACAATAATTGCTAATTAATCTAATAGTAATAAATCCCAAAAAAAAATTCCTCTTTCAATGGTTCATGATTAATTGTTTTTAAAATGAAAGTGAAAAAAAAAAATCATGATTGTCACGCCAGAATGTGGATATGATGCATCATATTTAAGAAAAGAATTCCCATCTCCATAACAAAGTTTGTGTAATAAATACAGGTCAAGGTCAAGTCAAGGTCAAGTTTATTTATATAGCACCTTAAAAGCAACAAGTGCTGACCAAGGTGCTGCACAACCAAAACATCAGAAAAATCAACTAACAAAAGCATTAAGACAATATAAAATTTGAAATCATTAAATAATACAATAAGTAATGCAAGACATCACCAAACAGAAACAAAACCAAAAAAAGTATTTTCAAGTTAAGCAAAAGCCTGAGAAAAAAGATATGTTTTAAGAGATGATTTAAAAGAAGATAACGTAGGGGATGATCTGATGGATAAAGGCAAAGAGTTCCAGAGTGTAGGACCAAGAACTGAAAAAGCTCTGTTCCCTTTATATTTTAAACGAGATATTGGGACAATCAATAACTTCTGAGAAGACGATCTAAGTGTTCTCACAGGAGAATAGAAATGGAGAAGATCTGAAATGTAAATTGGGGCAAGACCATGAAGTGCTTTAAAAACAAAAACTAAAACCTTAAAATCAACTCTGAATTTTACAGGTAACCAGTGAAGTGAAGCTAACACGGGTAATATGCTCCCTCTTTTTTGTCCCTGTCAAAAATCGAGTAGCAGCATTCTGTACCAACTGTAAACGTGATAGTGAAGACTGGTTTATTCCAGCATAAAGAGCGTTACAGTAATCCAGCCTTGTTGAAATTAATGCATGAATAACAACCTCTAAATCATTAAAACTGAGAAAACTTTTCAGCTTGCGAAGCCCCTTAATCTGCAAAAAAACTGGCTCTGACTACAGAGTTAATTTGTTTGTCAAATTTCAATTCAGGATCAAAAATAACTCCCAGATTTTTAACCTTTTCATGGATGTTTTCTTCAAAAGGGCCCAGAGTAGGTCTTAAATGATGTAAATGGTGAGAAGGGCCAAACAATATAACTTGTCTTTTTTTGATTCAACTCTAGGAAATTATTTTCCATCCAATTCTTGATGTCTTCTAAACAAGCCAGCAAGGAAGACACTGAATCAGAACCTGATTTTAGAGGAAAATAAAGCTGAGTGTCATCTGCGTAAATGTGGTATGAAACTTTATGAGACTCAAATATAAAACGAAGAGGGAGCAAATACAGGGAGAATAAAAATACAGGCCTCTTTATCTTCCAAGGAACCTTTACAGATCAGGTCACAGATGAATTATGTACCCGAACAAAAGGAGATTATGATATAATGTGTGCATCCTATAAAAGCATAGAACAATGGCATTCCAGTCACCTCTTATGGGTCTTTATTCACCAGAGTTGTAAAGTATTTGAGTAATAGTACTTCACTTCTATATTTAAGTATTATTTTGGGGAATCTGTACTTTACTTGAGTTCTGTTAAAACCAAATACTTATTTATGAATAATTCTACTCTATTTATGAATACAGTAATATTTATTAATCTAAACAATTCTATTTATGAATAATAACAAGCCAATCAACCATACACATTTAACTTTCCTTCTATTTAAAAAAGCCAATTAAATTTATTTTAGTGTAAATACTGATAAGGCAGCAATTTAAGGGGGTCTGAATACTTTCCGTACCCACTGTATATATATACATTCCCCATCAGGCTGGGTAGCTTGCAAATGTTTGTTTGTATGTTGATGGTGAACCTTACGTTTACAACACTTACCAAAGTATTGCATGGCTCATATATACACTTACCATTAGGCACTGCAAAAAAAAAACTTACATGAAGAATGATATTGATTTGAAATCATAATCTTCTCTAATACTTAAACTATACTGAAAATGATTTTAGTAAACACACTAGGGATTCAAGGACTCTAATGTTATTTATAATGTTAACCCTGAAATTGATATGGACTTGGGTGGTCACATGATAGGTCATCTGTGTTTTCTACAGTTTCCAGGCACTGGATTTCTCTCTCTGAGTATTAGGTATCTGGACATTAACTGAAAATATGTTTACTCAGATGCTCAAAACGATCTTTGCAGAGCTGGGCTATCAGCTGGAGAAAGAGACCTGAGGAGATGAACAAAGTAATGTAGGCTACTACTAGCTGCATTATTGTACATTTGCTCTAATTATACTAAACCCCTACAACCTAATATACAGTATACAGTATGAAAACACAAATTTTGAAGAATAGGCAGAACCATGTCTTTTGTTTGAAAAAAAAAAAAACTGAACTGTGAAAGTCATACAATGATAAAATATGACATACTGGATTTTATATGAGTCTATGATTAATATGAAATATTTTAATAATCAAGTTTAAAGTAAACGTGCTAAGTTCTTAGAAATAACTTCACATCCATATTGGTTTCATACATTTAAAAAACTTTTGAAACATTTTAACAACGAGTAATAAAGATATATAAGATAAAGATATTGTCATGGTGTAGTTATTGTTGTACTAATTTTGACATTTAGGCAATTTAGAAAATATAGTTATTTTGCATGGCCCCAGCCTAAGGATTTTAACCTTTTTTATGTGATGGCCATACAAAAAATAGTGTTGTCCATGGTTTCAGAATTTGTTGTGGGTGTATGGGACAGCCTGGATGAGTGAAATTTTGTCAGCTTGGATACATTCATTAGCTAACAAAATTTGGAATGTAAGTTCTTTTGTATTAAGGTATTTAGCGTGACACCAAAACAGGTAGTAGCAATGGCAAGTACATGTCAGAGCCCATACTTCTATACTTTAACTTGAGTAAAAAGTGTAGTCAGTACTTCAACTTTTACCAGAGTATTTTTAAACATGAGTGTCTAAACTTGACTCAAGTAAAGGATACTTTTGCCATCTCTGTGCAGAGCACATAGCAGAGCGAGGAGGAGGTGATAGAGGTTTAAACTCTGAAATACACCAAATATTGGATCTTCATGAAGAATACATTTGAAAAATGTTTGTATGATTAAAAGCTTTAATAGTGTCAATAGTTTACTGTACCTTTGACTAGGTTAGCAGGACAGTGTTTTCTTACAGCATAGTAGTCTACTTGGTATGTGGAATCCTTGAAGCTATTTCTGCTCAAAATGAATTCATGAGCACAAACACTATAAACATATAGCACATGTTAGACAACTCACTGTGGAAAACATTTATGCTACCTGATATGATGAGATCATGCTTTCACATCAGATGCTAACGAACTAAGAAGAAAAACAAACTGCAGAGCTCTCACCTCTTTTTTTCTGGAGACCTGTTTTTGCTCATCTTTCTCGCTTTCAGAACTAATTTGTATTGACTTATTTTGTGTTTCCTTCACATTTCAGATTTTCTTGCAAACACCACAAAAACTGATTCACAGAATGTGCAACCCTCTGGAGGTATTAACGTATGTATTAAAAACAGCAATATTGCTTGTAGTCATAGAGATTCTTCTTGGAGCCAAACACTGGTAAGGTAAAGTGTGCACTTAATGAGTCACAAATCACAGCGTTAGCAACAGCACGGAGGACTCATTAAAGGTACAAACTATGTATGACCCTTAATTGAATAGTGAGTGCATAGATTTTGATTATCAATGATATAATAATCTGCTGTCTGGTAAAATCCTTTATTATTGTATTTGGAGCATAGTGGTACTCTTATTCATACTTGGGCTACATGTACACATATTTGTGCACTTTAATTTGTGCTTTCTGCTTTGTTCATGCATATGCAGTATCTGAGAATTATACTCTACCATTCAAAAGTTTGTGATCAGTAAAACTTTTTTTTTTTTTGTAGGAATGTTTTTGAAAGATTTGAATGGCAGTGAAGCTGGTCTCTTCAAAAACAAATTGTATAAACCACGTGAAATAAAAAAAATGTTTACATCATTCACACACAAAAAAGCATGTTTTAGATGTTCTACAAAGCGCCACAAGGTGGTACCATTGAGTCAACAATTAGTCTCATCCAGGGACTTCTCATGTATAGAGGATTCCTGTGGATTCATTGAAAAATATTTGTTTGGATCATGTTTATTTGTCTTTATTTTGATATATTTCACTTCAGTAGCAAACCTAATGACATGTGATTATCATTTCAACATATTGTTAGACTACTTGCTACGTGTTATAGGCCTATAACCTCAAAATAATATGAGACAAGGCACAAGAGCATCAGTATCAGATGATATGATTATCATTTCAGCAAGTTGCTAATTACTAATTGTCACATATTATTCTGAGATCATATAACATCAACATCAGTCAGACATTGACGCTGACTCATATTTGGCTTTATCCATGCCTTCACTAGAATTAGCCAAGCACTTAATTAGGAGTAGCCTATCCGAATACATAAACAAATAAAAATATATAATCTGACAAATATGGCCTATAAGCATGCGAACTATTGAACAGGTGGGTTGGTTCAAAATTCAAGTTAACTTAAAAAAGTTAGCCTACTTCACACAGTGCACTCATTGAATTATGTCTTTTATCGTTCCACTAGGTTCATTTGTTGATATCCGGGGGAGATGCAGTCTAATGGTTCTCAAGCGTTTCAGAGTAAGAACCAAATCAGACATAGCCGACGTAATAACGTATTAACTGTATTCAAATTGCAGACAGACCATAAATTAGAAATAAAACATGTAACCAGCCATTAAAATGAGTTATTATTTAGTGTAAATGAATGTACATTTAAACATTACATAATCGTGTCTCGTACTTCCCCCTAGGCACTCCGCCTACATGTGCGGCACATTATATCAACAGCGCCAGTCAAGCCTGTCGGGCTCCGCAGCTCATGTTAACAGGCAATTAATCAGCCGGTTGATTACAGCGTGCTGCGAGCACTGAAGTTGACTGAGGGCGATATGTGCGATACCATTCGTCAACGTGTCACAGGAGCTACAAAGGCTCGAGCTGGAATGGAGCGAGATGTTTTTGATTACACGCTTCCAAGGAGATGAACCAAACAAACGTTGCCATGAACGAGTGTGTTTGGTTACAAACACACTGAGGGCAGGGGAAGGCTGCCGGAGCCAGGTGCCGGGCTGTTGTGTTTGTCTATGGTGCGGTTGCCATGGAAACAGAGGGACCAGCGTCGACGTCCTGTCCGTCCCTCAGGGGAGACTTCGTACACACGCTGTGTGAAATGCTGAATATGACAGTAAATAGCTTTCAGAAAACGTATTTTTGACTTTGTTATTAAGTGTTTGGTGTTATTATTTTTTAAATACAATTTTACTGCAATAATAATTGTAGTAACTACTATTTTTGGAGATTTACCGTATTTACATTTTTTTACCGTTTACCAATGTATGAGAGGAAGCACAGGCAGGTACAAAGAGCTTCATTTTATGCGCCAAGTGCTTAATAAGGCAAAAAAAAAAAAAAAAGGTTTCAACCTTACAAAACCAGTAAAGACAAGAGACTTCCGTTATGATTTTTTAACAACATCAGTTGTTGTTAATGTACTTTATTTGTTATTTAAAATAGACCAAAATACAAAAACAAAACTTAAAATAAAACACACCAAAAGTCATTTATAATGGTTTATACAAAGGCAGTTTCCAGTTTCAGTAACACAGTAAGCTAACTAAAACACAGATATGACAATGAATTTTTGGAAATAATAACAGAAGTGTAGCTAAACACACATAAAGCTGGATTACCATTATCCTTTGAAGAATTACATTTTTGACAAGTTTCGGCAATGAATATTGTTAGAATTTAATGACAGCAATTATGTAATTTTTGGAATAATAATACATGTTGGAAAAAATAAATCTCTTAAAGGGCTTCCTGTGTTTCGCTTCTCCCTGTCTGAAGCATTGTGATGTTTAGATGCACCTTTCTTGTAGCTATTAAACAACAACATAAAAACTGAAACAAATACACCACTTATCTGTTTCCCCACTTGAAGAGCTGTCTTCATGCTTGCTCTTTGAGATTTTCACCTGAAATCCTACATACTGTACAGCAGACGCTGGTCTGCATGAAAGGAGTGAGACTAGTCCTCACCAGTTCCTTCTTACCCTTTCAACTTTCTAATGAAAACCAACTGTAATACTATGTTTAAACACAAACATTTACAACACTTCCTGTGTTACATTGCATAGTGGCTGTGTGATTTTACAGGTCAAAGTTCAAGTTCGGCTTTGGTCCAGACCTAAGTGCTGATAAAGATGAAGCTCAGAGCTTGTTGACATGGAAACAGTGGGGCCTTAATTGGCCTTCGTCTTCTCCTCGTAAGTCCCAGCATTCTTGTAGGCCCCTACGTAGCCCGTGTTTTCCACAATCTCCTCCCGCCCACCTTTTCCTTTGCCTTTCCCACTCTCATCAAAGCGCTCCTTGTGTGAGCCTGTATATTTAGATGTGTCGGTTAACCGATCCACTGCGCCAGTTTTTGCCACTTTCTAAAATGGTTAAACAAATAAACATACAAATGAATAAGGAAATTAATAAAACTATTGAAATATAGCAATATCAGTCAAAGCTGGAGAGCAATATACTATATGAATGAATGAATATATATACAGCATATATATATATATATATATATATATATGTGTGTGTGTGTGTGTGTGTGTGTGTGTGTGTGTAGGAATAACGGTGATATCATAAATGGAAAATAATAAAAATGGAACTAGAAATTACCCAGAAAATGTGCTACAGCAAACCAAATAACATTTTTATTTAATCAGATGATCTGCACAAGGCTCTTTCAGCCTGCCTCAGCAGAACCTTTTCTGCATTGAATGAATTCCACATATACATCACATATTCCTACAACTCCTTTTGAACTTTTAACTAGTTGCCAGGTTTGATTTATTAATGTTTGATTTGTTACTGCCCTCTAGAGCTGAACCGACTGAGAAATGATGTAGTAGAAACTTATTAGTGTTTCTCAGTCTTGCTTCTGGAGGTCCACCAACACTATTAATTTTAGGTGTCTCACTAATCACATCCAATTGACACATCCATTTGAGTTCATAGAGAGCTCTACAGCTACAGATGGACTGAATTATGTGTCAGATACAGGAGACATCCAAATTGTGCAGTGTTGAAGAAGCTTCATGAGCAACAACTGCTTGGCGGGCTTGGTTTTTCTTAGTTCATCTTATATTTTAAATATTCAGGCAATAACCTCCCGTATTTCTGTCACATCAAAGATATTAGTGTCTTAGATATTATATGGAAGAAGTTGATGCAGCCTAGTAACTGGATGGATGATGTCTTAGAATTGACTTGCAGTGAAGAGGATGAAATGGCACACCAATAACCTTTCTGTCTTCTTGCTTTTTTCTATAGGATTATTCAATGTTTTTTTAAAGAAGTCTCTTACGCTTGCCACAGCTGCATTTATTTGATTAAAAAATACAGTTACTTCATTATTATTGTGAAATATTATTACAAATAATATTTAAATATTTAAATAACTGTTTGTCTATTTGAATGTTTTAAATTGTAATTTATTCCTGCACTCTAAAAAATGCTGGGTTGTTTCAACCCAACTTTGGGTCAAATATGGACTAACCCAGCTGTTGGGTTAAATTTTTTAATTAAAATTTTAACCCAAAAGTTGGGTTAGTCCATATTTGACCCAAATTTGGGTTGAAACAACCCAGCATTTTTTAGAGTGTGTGATGCAAAGCTGAGTTTCAGCAGCCATTGCTCCAGACTTCAGTGTCACATGATCTATCAGAAATCATTCTAATATGCTGATTTGGTACTCAAGAAACATTTCTTATTATTGTCAATGCTGATTAGTATTTTTGTGAAAGCACAAACAGTGAAACCATGATTATTTTCCAGGATTCTCTGATGAATCGAAAGTTAAAAAGAACACCATTTATTTGAAAATGGAAATCTGTAACATTATAAATGTATTTACTGATCAATCACTTATTATCAATTTAATGCATCCTTGCAGAATAAAAATATTAATTTAGTATTATTTTTTTTAATTATTACTGACCCCAAAGTTTTGATTGGTAGTATATAACACAATTGTTTTGAAATGGCAACACTGATTTCAGTATAGTTACATTTATTTATATAAACGTACATTTTTCATGCAAAAATACCTCAAATTATTGTTTTCAAATGGTTGGCTTACCGTTACACCAACGTTGGCGGGTTCTTTGCCCTCAATTAGCTTATGCATAGACTGCAGTGCCTCTTCTTTGCTTTGATTTTTGAACCTCTTTGGGGCCAATTCTTCTAGAGCTTTCTGGAACTCCTCATATGTTATGACCCGAGATGTCTTTGCTCTGAATAATATGGTAAACATAGCCTTTTCAACACCTCTGTTACATTGCCAGTACAGTGTTTTTTTTCTATGAAAATACTAATATTTACAATATCTACTTTTTTATTTTAAATTTTATGTAGTTTATTTTGCATGCACTGTAAAAATTTAAATGTAAATAGCCTTCTTGAACACAAAATGATGAAAAACTCACTTGACTTTTGTGAAGACAATATCTACATCAGTGCTGGTGACATTCTTGCTGTCAATAACTTTGCAGTCTTTGCACAGTTTAGCCCAGTTTTTACCATTCAACTCCTTTCCAGTGGCTTTGGTGTCACCATGAACAGCAAACTTCTTAAAGGCGCTCAGAAGCTGGTCCATTTCTGTGCTTTCTGCCATACTGGGTATTCTGCCAAACAAATAGTAAGACTATGACCTAATGGAACAAATTCCCAAGAAAAAGATATGTATTAACTGTCCAAATAAGACATCTGCAGTAGTGGCATGATCAAGCCTTAATTTGACAAAAAGATGAAAGAGAAGACAGAATACTGTGGTACACTAAAAAAATATTACATTGCATTATTATCTGATAGGAATCTCAGATGTGTATTATTCAGTATACACAAATAATGTCTAGCATAAGGTTGAGCCCAGACAACAAAACATCTTACGCTCTGATTTAGCAGTTCTGACTGATCCAAGTTATGTGAATTATCTAAATTGTCCTGTGATTTTGGCTTTGAGATATTTCACTAATTGTCTTCTTGTTGCAGAGCTTTGGCAAACTTCATCAGCAGGTCACCCTCTTTTCCATTGCCTTTTGAATGGCCTGAATGAATAAAATACCAATTAAAGAATCAGCCAAAAGTAACACATTAGGTGTATGTGGAGCAACAGAGCCTGATGTAAATTCAAGGGCCGTAAGGACTGAGCTAATGGTGTGATTATCAGCACTCAGCAGACGGCTAATTATTCACTTCAGAGCGCTGCTCAACAGACAAAAACACACTGATGTTAGAATTTCCTAAACATTTCAGACAACCTCTTTCTCTCCTTGATAGTTTTGCTTTTTGTGTGTGTGTGTGTGTGTGCTGTTAATAGAACTCAGCCAGCTTCCTAATGCTAAGATACAAAATCATGTCTCATAGTGATTAAGTGTCCTGTCACTATGAAAATCTCTTATTAACTATAAAGATAAAGTTTTAAAAATCATTCTAATTCTAGTAGGGATGTTCACAGTACAACTATAACAATAAAGACACAGAGGAACAATATAGTTGGAATCAATTCCAGAAAGATATTTCCAGCTGAAGAATGATAAAACAGCCAATCAGAATCCACCGACTTTAAAGAAACTTTGTTTGATATTTTGAGCCGATTTTAGAACACACATTGTTTTCTTTATAATGCGTCTCCTAGCAATGAGGCGCGATGACTTTGTTGTGTTCTGAACAACAGGAAGTCTGGTAGCATGTGATTCTCAGTCGTCTAGTGCAGTGGTTCCCAACCCTGGTCCTGGAGGCACCCCAACACTGCACGTTTTGTATGTCTCCTTAATCAAACACACCTGATTCAGGTCATCAGCTCATTAGTAGAGACTCCAAGATCTGAAATTGGTGTGTCAGAGAAAGGAGACATGCAAAATGTGCAGTGTTGGGGTGCCTCCAGGACCAGGGTTGGGAACCACTGGTCTAGTGTATGATACCCCGTTTTTCCTCTGTAAATATCTCCAAAGTCGGCAAGTGTAGGATGCCTAGTGTTTTAAAATCTGTTCCAATTTTAAATGTTGAGTAGTGTATTCCAGCCTTTCAGTGATACCTTCTTTCACATTAATACTGTACTGAGAAAAGGGACAGCAGGGACAATATGCAGGCATAAAATAAATATAAACATTGACATTAGTGATGTAAAGTACAAGAATGCATTGTCTCTGTACTTGCAACTTCAATGGATCTGTGAATGTGTTTGGATAACATGGAATTTCAGAAGTGAGGCCTAGACTTCTAGACTTTCTTGGTGTGTCTCCACAGTACAGCCATTGTTAATGGAGGCGACAGTAGGTATGTGGATGGTCTGATGTGTCTCAGAGTTATTGTGGAATGTTTCAGATGGATGTCAGAAGTTTGGCAGCCGATGGCCTCATGGAGAGGTGATGAGTGTACAGCAGCAGTGGGTGGGCTTGCCCTGGCTTCAACTCCAACTCCTTTAGCCATCTGTAAGTCTCCTCAGCACATACACATCAAACAGTCTCTTATGCTCGGCAAGGCTGCATTTATTTGATAAAAAAATACAGTAAAAACAGTCATATTGTGAAATATTTTTACAGTTTAAAATAACTATTTTCTATATTCATATATTTGAAAATGTAATTTATTCCTGTGATGGCAAAGCTGAATTTTCAGCAGCCATTACTCCAGTCTCCAGTGTCGCATGACCGTTCAGAAATCCCTTTAATATGCTGATTTGCTGCTCAAGAAACATTTCTTATTATAATCAATGTTGAAAACAGTTGTGCTGCTTAGTATTTTTGTGCTGATACATTTGATCAGGATTCTTTGATGAATGTGAAGTTCAAATGAACAGCATTTATTTGAAAATAGAAATCTTTGGTAATATTATAAATGTCTTTTCTGTCAGATTTGATTCATTTAATGTGTCCTTGCTGAATAAAAAAGAAAAAAAAAGTTATGCAGACAAGTTATTTCCTATTTGTTGTGGAGAATGAATCCAAAAATTGTTGCACCATGTTGTAATCATCACAGGTTTGTCAAACAGTCCCTCAATTGCTGAACCACTGAAGTAATCTCATTTTATAAGTCGTCATGCTTAACATGTTGCATGTGTGTGCTGTGTATTTCCCTAATACAGTGTGTGAGGGATCATGTGCGAGCTGCTGCTGAGGTTATTCCCACACAGGCGGCCGAATAAAGACATCATTGTGAGTGTGAGCCTCACCCTTCTAACACACATGCAAAGGCAGTCGTCCACATAAACACACACTGCCCACCTCCCAAGAGATCCCCTCACTCAGGACAAGACTTTGTGGAAGTGTCCATGGAAACCATTGTATTAAAGACGGAAACAGAGACACGTGTATCCACCCATCCAGACAAAACACACAAACAAACAGTAGACACATCAAAATAACAAAGGCACGTCCTGAAGACTTTATGAGCAGATCATAATCATCTGCTTCAGCCTTAGATATTTTTTTAGCTAAACCTGCCTGCGGGATAACTGTATTCCCAACACAACATGTTTCTTTATACTTACTCTGTATTTCATACTCAACTATAATAGATTTAATATGTGATAATCACTTCACAAACTGTAAAACGTTACATGTTTTATAGACAACTTAATGACTGTTTACTTGATCAGACAGACTGCAACCCTGTAATTAACCTGATGATGTCAGTAGTGTTTTGTTCAACATTTATGATATGAATAGCATCCTTATGTGCCAATTTGCCACTGGGAAAACATCATGCAGCATATTTAGCCTATACATAATTGCAATCTAAATCATTTTAGTCAGTGGCAGTTGTAATTATCCAAAGTGAACATGATTTCATCTTCTGGATATTGATGGCCCTTAGTCACACACTGCAGATGTTACTACTGTCCATTGAAAAACTTTTTTTTTTTTGTAAGTTTTAAATTCATAAAATTTAAATTTCATACATTTTAAATTTATTTTTTGCAATTAAAACATGATATTTTGTACCCAGTTTGACTTTTGTGCTGTTTATTTATGGGAAAATAAGTAATAAGTAAGGAAAATAATAAATAGCACAGTGTCTCATAGCAATGAATGCAAATTTTAAATTAGTTTAGGGGCAAAATCAGTAGCATATATCATCTTGTCTTGAAATAACACCACTCTGTGTTTGTTATGTCAGTTTATGCACTGAATTCACATTGTACTGTGCAGCCATACTCATATAAGGCATATTTTATAATGTAAACCACAGCTGCTGATGCATGGCGTATTATGTGTCTGTATGATGTTATGTGTGCATGCATATAATGAATCAGACAAGTACATGTATGCATGTTTACAAGAGTGCATTTGTATATGAAGACATTCTGTCACATTAGTATCAGTGAAATCGCTCTTACCTGAGTTACTGACTTCCAGCTGCTGGCAATCCACACGCACACACACTCCCGAGTCTGCACAACTTCTATCCTGTCCTGCTCTCTCTTTCTCTGTCTCTCCTGTTACTCCCTTCTGAAATGGGCTTTAAAGGCTGAGGGCTTGTTATCATCTGTTTATTCCTGTATCCATGGAGACGTCCTGTTTAACATCGAGGGATGGCAATAAAAGAGAGAGTGTGTGTGAAAGAGAGAGAGAAAGAAAGAGAGCCTACTCGAGTTGTAGTGACCAGGGTCATTTATCAGTCGGGGTGAATTGGAGGCTTGAGCACAGCAACATAGAGAAGCCAGAAAAAGACTTTAACACTGTCCAGGGTGTGGCACTTGTGTTTTATGTATGGTTTGTGTTTATCTTTTGTTTTGCCGTGCAGTGTTTGTATGTAAATGCTACTCATTCAATGGTGTGAATGTATAAGAAGAGAGCGAGGGATGCAATTCATCCAGCACTACATGCATGTGTCAGTATGCGTGTGTGAGAATGCTCATCCAATACTGCTTGTGTGTGTGTCCATACTTAGCTACACTTTGGAACAAGATTGGTCCTCAGAAGTGCTCAAGCCAAATCTGGCAAAACCTCTATTTTAAAGGGGTCATATGATGCGATTTCAAGTTTTCCTTTCTCTTTGGAGTGTTACAGGCTGTCCGGTTCAACCCAAATATTCAGATGTGTCCAGTGCATTTTATGGAGGACTGTTTCCTGATCCTGGTAGATTAGACTACAATGCCGGCTGTTCTGACTCAGAGATTGTAAGTACGTTTTTTATATAAAAATAATGTTCTTTTTAGCAACATCATATGACCCCTTTAAGGACATTCAGGAACAATGTCATTTGTAAAACTGATATATAAATAAAGGCGGCTCAATTGTTGCAAGCTTTCAGTCAGTTGTAGAGGCTGGGTTTAAGCAAACTAAATGATTGGTGAAACCTGACATAAATCACCAGGCATTTTACCAGCAAATTTAAAAAATGAAGTATATGCACCGATAATAACATGCATTTAGAAAAGAAATGGATTTTCATTGCATGCTGCTCTAAACGCTCTGGCATGCTTGATTTTTTTTGGTCAATAGAAGCATTAAGCATTCAAATATTTTTGAATGATTACCGTTCTGGAAAACTGTCATGTTCTGTCTCTATTTAAGCTAATAAAATAATTAAACCTCAAACCACTATTTTATGTCCAAGTATTTATTTAGGTAACCGTGTTATAAGTAGAAATAATATTTCTTGTCTTTTTCTCGTTTGGCACCTCTCCTTCATCCACTGAATTAATAAGTTCCATGGTTGCCCTCACTGTCTCTTTCCTCTTGTTGTCCGAAGAACAGGACATATAAAAAACAGAATTACGTTTTAGCAACAGCCTGGAGCCAAATGTGTTAGAGCAGAGCCAAGATTTCCATAGGAGATCTATTTTTAATTTTGTTTGTATGTATTTATTTATGTTTTAAACCATTTTTGCCATATGGAATGACTTTTTATGAGTAATACAACATGCAGGATCAAAATATATATATGAGCCTTTTAAACAGTTTGTACCAGTACAATATATTTGAACCATCGATCAACAAAAATGCATAACAAATATTTGGAGCAAGTTAAATTTTTCACCAATAACATATAGCAACAGTTTAAATGAACTGAATAATTCAGGCTCATATATATAGAATTGTGATGGAGCATTTGCATTGCCAGTTGTATTATGGCACATTAGACCGATCAAACTGCCCTTCGAACTGTTCGCCAAAATTTTACTTTAACTCCTTACACATACAAAGAACACTTTTGTTCACTTGCTGAATAATGGTGCTGAAAAATGCTTTACATTCAGATTTTTTAACAGAGAAGTTTGTTTAAATGCCTCTTCATCTTTGAACAGCTGTTCATCTTTCCACAGCTGTGCCACTTGGCATTTCATCACTGCATGACTTTACAATATAATACAATAATTTCAATAAATATGCTAGATTTATATTAAAAAAAACGTATTAAAATTATTTTAAAAATAAACCAGTTATAATATTGTTAAATATAAAATATGATCAAATGTATAAAAAAAATTAATGGATAATCTAAATATTTATTTGTTTATTTTGAATGTTTTTTGAGTGTTGGAGTATCATGACAATCAGCATCTAAAGCTATAATGCTGAACTTTATAAGGTTGTGCTCTTTCACAGCTCAACAGCACAGCATTTATCCTCTTCTTGGTAGTACAGTTAGGTCACGTGTACTGTTTCCTAGGTTCAGCAAATATATTGTGGCTGAGCAGATTTTTTGAGTGTTTATGTATGCGTGTACTTTAAGAAGCTCTCTTTAAGAAACTTTGGAGTGTTGCCATTCCAAATAATGATCTAATGAAATGATCTTTCATCACTCACTTGACCAGATTACATTACAGATGCCTCCACCAGAAACAGTATTGAGACTTGCTATGGGAAAGGAAAACTACATACCACGACAAAACATTGGGTGTGTGGTGTGTGTTTAAGAGGAAGGGAACAAGACACTGTGTTCAACTAGGATCAAAGCCATTAAAACTAAGAATACCTTTGTCAGTATTAAAATGTTGAAATATCAAGTGTCTTCATTTTATTTATGTTTTTATAAAGGACAATCAGTAGATATGTAGTTATTTAGAACAATTGTTCTCATTAGGCCCCCCAGTGGGCCCTCAGCAAACTTCCAAATGGGTCACAAGATGATTTAAAATTACCTAATTATATTAAAAAGAAACTTAACTTGATTCAAATGCAACAACACACAAATTTTCCCCTAATAACAACTGTTTTTATTGAAGATCATACCGAATCAGAATCTTGAATCTTCTGTTATCTCAAAATTATTTGTGGTTAATTATTTTAATATAGCAACACTCGCAATGACTGTTAAGAATTTTATTTTTTGAAAGCAAGCAGCTTTATCATAAATACAGCAGAAATACCAGAGTAACTTGTCCAATATGAGGGGCCTTTGAATATGGTGTTGGAAAATGGGGGGCCTTCGGGTCAATAATTTGCTTTGTTTTTTTAGTGGCACCCCCCTTTGAAAGTGGAAAGCCACTGCATTCATGTCACATTTAAGAGACTGAGAATGGCATGCATTATTTTTGTATTTTAGCTTTGAAAACAAGAGCTCATCCACAACATGAGCTTTAAATGCATAGCCAATAAACAACACCCATCCATCCTACGCTACCCTGAAAAACGTTCACATGCTGAAATAACACAGTTATAGACATTATCATTTAATATGGAAACATACTGGATTGGATTATTTCTTTCTGTAAAAATAAATGATTTTGACCCTACAGATGTGTGACATGCACTCATAGCCCTGTTAAACTTTTATGTTTCAATAAAGTGTTGAGTGATGTCTGTTACACATTCAGTGGCTAAGACACACACTGTATCTCTATGACCTTTTGATGATTGACATGTTTAGTGGGTGTAAAGCGAGTTGTCATGGAAACACTTTGTTGTGATATCAAACTTCACACTGCAAAATGGCGTGCAGAAAGTGAACGGTCCAGTATCTGCCATAGTGTGATATTTACAGTGCACAACATGTCAAACAAACTGAATTCTTGCACTACAGCATTTCAGCGCATCAGACGGGACATGACATGCATTTACCAGAGTTTCAGTTCATATCCTGTTTTACCCTCTCACTCTCAGCACCTCTTTATCACCCATATTATTTAAGCATGCAACAAATCAGTTTTATACTCACAAATTAAAAACATGAAAGCTGACCAGTCAGAGGTGTTTTTAATGCAGTATGCATCATCGATTTGGATTTTGCAAAAACATACTCTTCCTTTTCTCATTTGTTCATTTACTTAGCTGCTTTTCTATGCAAACTAATGTTTCTCCATTTTCAGCTCATTTAGCACTGTGAAAGTAGAGAAACCCATGGCCAACAGGAAACAGATGTGCACCTCAGAACAAAAGGTCTGGAGCTGTTGGTTGGTGTCTTTGCATGTTTGATGTATAATGGAAAGAATCAACTCTCCACCAAGCACCGTTCATTGAAGTAGCTTGTTTTTGCATGTGACAGAATATGAAGTGTGTAAAGTGTTTTCGAAGCCTGTCTGCGTGTGTGACCATTGGAAAATATAGTACTGCATCTATATGTCCAGCAGTGACCACTGGTGTCCACAACAATTCTGTGATTTAATGAACACAAGCGGTGGGAAAGATGTGTGAGAGCCACTGGAGGGTCAAACTAAAGGCATCAAACACTCACTTCATATTTCAGCTTTTGTTTAAACTGTTGTCATAGAGACGATTGCTGCTAGCATAGCTTATTTTCTTTCCTTTTTTTTCTGGTTAAGGACTATAGATGATGAGATCACCGCTGGAAATCAATGAAACAGATTGAGAGACATTGATCAGTGAAAGGACACACAGTTCTGTTTAACCAATCTTTCCCTGTCAATCCTACCTAAGCTGCATGTGGAGGCCACAGCTTATTTATCTGCTGTACTGAACTGAAGTAAACCTGTTCAGAGCAAAGGTACATTATGAACGGTACTAATGCTGTCCACTACATGTCTTCCAAAGTTGTCAGATTTATTGTCTTTTCACACTAAACAGCTGTTTGTCTTTGCCAATGTCAGCTCCAGTCAAACACATTTCACACTACAAGACTTGGATTGTAGGCAGGTCTAGATATTTAGCTTATTAAATATCTCTCAGGCATTGCCGCATCGGCATCACATCAGTTCTCTCAGATCATGTCCTTGATCATTTAAACATAGAGATGGTCACTCACAAGCGAACACCGATTTGCCTGATTTTGGGCTTTTGTCTACAGTACAACATCCATTAATTGTTGTGCTAAAATCAATCAATCAGGACTAAAATCATGATAATAACATAGCAGCATAGCTGGCTGTCAATATTTTGTTTGTATAGCACTTTTCACAAAACACATTGTTTCAAAGCGTCTTTAGAGAGAATCATGATGTTAAAGTTTATAATAGCCTATCTTCATGCCTTATAGTCGCATTTAGCAGATTAGAGCTGGGCAATAATATAGTGTACATTCTGCAATGATATAAACAATCAAGCAGTTGAGATTTGCTATATCACTTTATGTGAGTACTGTATGTGTGTGGGTAAATTTATATCCATCCTGAAACACTCGAAAAACGTAAAAATATTGCTGGGTGATAATATAATTTACATTTTGCCATGATATAAACAATCACACAGCCGAGATTTTGCTGTATGTATGCGAATAAAGTAGGATAAACTTAAATATCTAACTTTATGTATAGAGCTGTACGATAATATACTTTACATTTGGCATTTTATATGTATTACTATGCTAGTGTACAGTATGTGTGAGGGTAAAGTTTGATAGGCCTGCTTCTTGTAGGATGGAGAGAAAAAAACGAACATGGGTGGAGCTTTGAATATCAAATCCCTTGATCTCACTATCCCATACTGACAAAGCAAAATTCCCTTCAGTGCACACAGTATAATTCATGAGAAGTCATAATGCATGTCATAATAAGGCCTTTGTTTGAATATGATGATCAGAACGGTCTATAAATCTGTTCAACCAACAATAGTTTGAACACGTTATACATCAGCCAAGGTGAATTCTGAAAACTAAGCTCTTCATCTGTGGTGAATAATTGCGTGCAGTGTGCTCCTGGCTCCAGCCAAAAGCTTTCTGTCAGTAATGCTGCTGCTGTCAACGTGAGTCCTGTCACAAGTTCTGCTGCATGCCTCTCTTCAGCAGAGCAACTCTGACTGTCAGTGTTACCATGTTAGTGTCCTGATGCCATGGTTACTCTGGGTACACAGCACTGCAAAAACAGCCACCTGGGTTTTAGAAGGACCACATCCAAGACCAAACAGAAATCGCAACTAGCCTTTTTTGAAAGAAATTTCTAAACACATTTTAAAGGCTTATAAAAATAGAATATACCTATGAAAATGTTAATATACCTATGAATGATTTTAAAAGCGGAATAGGCAGCACAGTTTTATAGTAGTTTGAGATTAAATGGATGTAGGAGCAGAATGTGATACTGAGCTTTGAAAGCAGGAGAGGAAGGAGAGTGTGAAAGATTTTATACAGCTGGTCAGGGAACAGGATCCATCTTGTCAGTGCTATTTTCAAAACCAAAACAATAGCCCCATTCTTAAGGCAAGGAAATCACAAGTGTAACTGCCAATATCATACTTCAGTTGTTGGTAAATAAACTTCAGTGGTTAACCACACTCTTATTTAGTGGATATTGTGACTCAAGAAACATCTGACAAATTCTGTCACATGTCTCTCTCTATTCAGCCATATTGAGCAAGTTTTCATCTTAACCGTTGGGAGTCTAAAAAAGACTTTTCCTCAGCTCCATGTGTGACCATTACCTAATATTGTTTTTGCCTACATTATGGCCTTGACAACAGGCTTTCTGTCAACTTTCAGACCTGGCAGAGAACAGTAGTAGTGTTCTCAACTGATAAGCCCATAAATATGTAGTATTAAAATATACTAGGACCTGCAGCAGGTGTTTGGGTGACATGATTGTGTGCAGGTCTATGCTACTGAAAGCTCTTTGTCACTACAGTTCTACACAATTACAGAGTCAGAAATTTACTTACATTCTTCTTAGAGCATGTGTATTTGCACTAGATGTGAATATTGGATATCTGGGTAATTTCTCAACTGAGTCTCCAAGTTGTCATGTATTGGTATTACCCAAGTGTTGCTATAGACACCCGTGACTATTTTTGCTTTGGATTCTGAATGAATTGAAGTGTACACTAGTACGGACTGTAGAACCTTTAAAGGAAATGTACTTGGAAAAATGTCTACTATCGATTCAGGACACAAAAACAGCGCAACAATCATGCAATGCTACACATGCTTTTTATTGAGGAGGAGAAATTGAGGTTAAAAAGATAAAAGGTACAGGAATGGCAATGATAACTCTGGCTGTGTTCAGAATGGCATACTATTGTATTATTCATAATGTATCTGCAGTATATATACTGCACATCATTTGCACATTTTCCACATGCCTGGAAAATCCAGATGATCTAAATGTACAAAATACTGCACACTGTGTGGAATGTATTGTGGGATACACACTTGATTTTGTTCCATTTCCATTTGATGACTGAACAACTGTTATTTATAACATATCATGATCATACTTATAAAGTATATTTTTACACAGCACTGAAATTAATGAAATCTCATTTAAATTATATGCAGTAAAATAGTATTCCTTTCCAAACAAACATAGCCTGAGAGTCATTTCCTGTTTACTGTCTTTATTAAAGAATGAGTGGCTAGATTTCAAATTAGAATTTTTGCCCACCCCTTTAATAATCCTAACATTGCAGGAGTCTTTTGCAGTGTAATATTTATTAAAGATGGTTTTGAGAGAAATTTACAAAAATATATCACTCATTCTTTAGTTGATATAACACATAAAAAACCCTGAAAATAACAGATGATATTAAAACATTGATAACGTTAAAAAAAGTGTAAAAAAAAGTGTGTAGGAATACAATTTTATTAAAAATAATAATAATAATAATAAACATTTTCATATTGCTTCCCCATCAGGCCATCATTCAGCCACTCCCTCTACCCAAAACATCATGTACCAAGAATGTTTCGGTTCATAGATAAACAACTGTGTATGGGTTGTCTGAGCAGCATTTGAGATGAAGGGAGTGGACTTCATTCATAAGGGCCCACATCATGTGGCACTGCTTAATATAAGATGTTTATTTAGAAAGTGACTAAAGCACTTGAGTAGAATACCTCTAAAAGTGCACTCGATAGTACATACTGTAACTCAAGTTCACCCAAAGAAAACTGGACCCGATTCAAACAACCAGACATATAAAAGCTCATAAAAACAACAAAAAGGAAATGCAACAATTAATTACAACAATAATTTTAAATAGGTAACTAAATACAAAAATGTACAGATATGGACAAAAAAAAAACAACAACCTGAAAATGAAAATCAGTGGACGTGTGATTCATCATAGAAAACGAAAACTTTGGCATTTAATGTATATAAATAAATAGTTAAGTAGCACTGCATTAAGTATTTAAAAAAACATATTTGTGCAATGCTTCAGCATAGTCATAGTGAAAGGTACTGGAATTAATGAAAGGCTAAATATGTTAGTTTATAGTCAAAAAATTCATAATGAGTTGAGGGCTCAAGTCCAAGGCTTCAATCCACAATCAACAATTTCATTAATAAATATATATAAGTGAATCTGATGACCCACTGTCAAACATATCTAAATGCAACTTTGACCAACGACAACCAGCATTAGATGTTTTGTCCAGCAAAAGGTCAGACAACAAATTCTCATTCAGTGGTGTTTTGCATAGGTTGCATCAGGTTCTGAGTGCTACATCAGTTTTTATCTTATCTTACTAAAGCAGCTCAAGCTTTTTAACGGAGAAACAAGGCTGACCACATGCCCCATGAGTCCTGACTAGTGGTGATGCGTCTCTGTAGCAGTCACTACGCAAGCAGGGTTCTTACACTGGTGCTGGGTTTAGTGTCCTCCATATTTCTCTTTGTGCCTGTCTGTTTGCGTTTGGCCACACGGGGACTTTCCTCTGTGATAATGCCCTCTAGGGGCATGGCAGGCTCTCTGCTTTCTCGACTCACGAACATAGACGGATTATGGGATACCATCTCAAACCTCTGCTCTGCAGCTTTACGAACGGCTGCTTTCCTCTTGGTCCTGGGCTGAGGGGAGGGTAAAGCTTGTCCAGCTGCTGAGGAAGGCAAAGCACACTGGAGAGAAGAGGAATAGCTGCTGGCAGACATAGCAGCATTAGTAGTGCCAGCCAGGGCTGCACTGCCAAGCCGTGCCATTGCTACAGGGATCTCCTCCAGAGATTCTACAGAGTCAGAATGATACTCAGCAGGGGGACCAGCGGCTTGTATGGGTGCAAGAGGGGGGAGGGAGGCCCGCAGGGGGAATGCTGGGAAGGGTAAGCGTTGACCAATAGAGGAGGACACAGTGGAGGCAGCTACAGAGGACCCTATTTGTGTAAAGCGCAGACACAAATCACAAAGGTAACTCACACTCTGATTCACCAATATCAAGACCACTGAAAAACACCACAAGGATTTTTTTTTTAAGCATTTGCTACAATTATGTCAGAATCGATTCAATTTTACATTTTTACAAGATTATACTGGGAAACTACATGCTAAACTCAAACAGCTAAACTTGTGTGAATAAAAACAGCTTATGGAATCTCGTTTCTGCAACCTAAGAAAAAAAACAAGCTTTGGTAAATTATTATTATGACATAAAAATCATAATGATATATTATATATTATCGAAATTATGACAAACTGTCATTATAAAAAGCAGAAATTTATCTCATAATTATGACTTTCTCATAATTCCTACTGTCCCTTTTTATCTCCTAATTTCTACTTTATGTCAGATTATACAAATTCTAAATGATGGCAAACTGTCATATAAAAAGTTGAAACTTCTCATAATTATGACTTTTATAACTTTCTCATAATTTATACTGTCATAATTATGAGATAAATTTAAAATTATGACAAATATTCGTAGCTATGACTCATATGACTTTTAATCTCAATGACTATCATATTTTCAATTTTGTCATTATTTTTTATGTCAGAATTATGACTTTTAATGTCAGAATTATGATTTACTAATGGATGTTTTATGTTGCAGAAATAAGCTTCAATAGTTCCTAGATCAAATATTTGAACAAGGCACACAGGTAGTTTAGGAGCACAGAACTAATCAAACACTATAATTACAACTAACAATGCAACACAAGCTAAAATAAATCAGGTAAAGACAACTGCTCTATTAGCAGATTTTTTATTATTCTTAGTGCGATTCTTCCATCTAAAGCAAACAGGGTGTTGTTCAGTGATTCAGATCTACCACACTGTTTAATATTATAACATAGCAACGTCTTCCATAACTTACTAATCTCCTAAACCAGTGACGCACTGTTAGGATTAGTCTACATTCTATCTTAGTTCTCATGTTCAGTATGTGATATGCTGCTAATATGTTGCAGCACTGTACTTTTTATCTGTGTTTGTAAACATAAACAACATTTTAGGCACTTGCACTAATACATAAAACACATGCACTAATAATTGCATAATGAACAAATGTATACTATCTGTGTTTTATTTATATACGTCCAGGCACTTTTTTACTCTTTCTTACTCTCATCTCTATTCTGGCCTGTACTCCTCTGATCTTCAGCCTCCTAGAATGAATCACTGTTGTATTCCACATTTTGTAAATTGCTTTAGATAAAAGTGTCTGCTAAATGAATAGATGTACACTACTATTCAAACGTTTGGGGTCAGTAAGTGACAGTAGACTTACACTGTTACAAAACATTACTATTTCAAACAAAAGTTGTTCTTTTGACGTTTCAGCCTTGGCGAGCATAACGGGCTTCTTTCAAGAACATAAAAAAAATTAAAATCTTATCGACCTCAAACTTTGAACAGTAGTGTAAATCAAAGAGATATTACAGACATAAGTTGATCGTGTACGTTTATCTTACCCTGCTCAGCAGAAGTCTTTGGCATGCCTTTGGTGGTGCTGGTGTCAATGGACCTGTCACTGTTTACCTCGGCTGCAAGTTTGCGCACTTTCCACTTTTTTTTCTATGGAAATAAATGAAACTGTTTTACCACATAATGAGGCAGACAGATGTTGCAACTTAAGTAGAGTGTACAGGCCACTGGTTGTATAAATAGACCCTAAAATTATTATACATTTGTTTGATATTAACTTGTTGTGTGTCTGCAGGTTGTGTTGTGTGTGATAATGTGTCACACCTGTGTGTGTTTGTGAGGGTGAGGAGATGCTTTGTTCTCTGTTAGGACAGCAGGGAGGAGCTCTTCTTCACCCAAGTGCTCAGACGAGCCTCTGACCTGGCCGTTGCCGTAACGCCTACGGAGAGACGCCCATTATTCAAAGCTTGTGCACAAATGACCAAACAACAATTTTACATTCACTTATTTACTTCAGATGTTATACCATAGACAACATTTCTTAAAAAAAAGATACATCCACTGTCTTCGAAGACCATTTGCTATGATTGCTAAAAGTTCCAAGAGCCACATAACAAAATGCAATGACAAGCCGTTGCAAAACTATGGAAATTCTATGGAATCACTCATCACCCAACATGACTGTCAGTCTGACATCACAGTACCACTTTGCCACTGCTGGCTGATGTTCACATGCAATCATATCAACACTTCCTGCTACACAGATTGATCAAACCTGTCCCAGCCACTCCAGCTAACAAGAAGTTTAGAATACAATAGTAATCAGAATAGAAATAAGAGGTTTATATCTTAGCTTACTAGCAATCATTTTTATTGTACAGACTATTATAATCTCACATACAACGTGTGAACTTCATATTCATAATTTCATTACATTTTTAATGAAGACAACTAATGTCTGTTACTGAATAGACAATTTACGAGTGAGGCCTTTAATGTATAATAACATGGAAATTGAAATGCCATGGGAAACAATTCTGCCCCTATGACGTGTAAAATAGTATGAAAGCCTGTTTTGCAATCTCTGTTATGAAATACTGTTAATGCTCACTGTTTATTTTTGAGTAATATGACACATGAGCAAAACAGGCCTCAGTAACTGCTTCTGCAGAACTGGTCCAGTTAGGAGCCTGAAAAGGTTAAAATTAAACGAACACTCGGTTCACCGGGCTTTCTCAATTAAACAAAAACCTTAGAAAAATATGGATTATTGTAAAATGCATACTGATGTATAAGGAACTAATGGACCAGTCCCTCCAGATATAAAAATCAAATAAGTAAAAAAAAATGTAATCTGAAACTGATGCTCTAGCTCACATTTTAACTGCCCCACAAAAAGCATTAGTATGCTTTCTTCCCTTCCAGCTGAGTTCTCAAAGGGTTGTCATGATACCATAATTGCCCAATAGAATAAATGAGATTATCTGTATTTTTTGGATCACTGTAAAGGAATCAGTCATCCCCTTAAGCCACTCTTAGAACAAAATATGCAGAGTAACGCTGATTTGGCTGGACTGTAGACATTAATGTAGGCAGGCTTAAGGGGAGAGAAAGCCAAGTCTCGTGTGAATGGGTGATTGTTTTCCCAGGGCTCTACACTTACTTTTCTTTCTTTTTTTATTAAAATTGTTTTTTTTTTTTTTACAAAATTTTATTTTACAAAATAATAATAAATAAATGCAGTTCATGGCCCCTTTAATGCATCCTTGCTGGGAAAAAAAAAAAAAAAAAAACTTACCCCAAATACTACTACTACTACTTACCCCAAATTTTGCACGGTAATGTACATAACATAACTTGAGTCATTGACCACGTAATATTTTTAAGTATGCTATCGTTTTATTAATCTAGCTGGCAAAACTCACGCAGATCCTTCTTGGGAGCTCATGGCGGTTGGATCCTCTACCTCCATCTCAGGGTTGGTGTAGCCGAGAGTTCCGCCATAACTGACCTGCTGCTGCAGCAAAACAATGATGGAAATTAAATTATGGTGAGAGAGAAAACAGGCATATCAGAGATACATTACAATCGCTTCGAAAAGGAGTAGTGGTCCTACATGAAACATGTATGCTGCATTATAAACAAAGCATTATATGATCCACATTAGATACTGAATGACCTTCAAAGTAACACCATGATGTACAACCTTTAAAAAAATCACTGACAAAAATCATTTACCCATATTACATTTGCTCAAACTAGCTGAATATAATGCCACCAGCTGTTTTATTCAATAAATAAACTGTGATCAAATCTTCAGTTCTTTATATGCTAGGACTTATTTTTTAGCAACACAACCATCATCATCCAATAAATCCACAATAGGTATATACAGTGGGTACGGATATTTTTTTTTTTTTTTTTTGTGAACAGAAGTGTAGAATCTAAGAGTATGTGTGAGCAAATTTGTGTCTTAGGGGTGTGAGGTACTGATGGCACTTGTGTGCTTGTGTATGTGGTAACATGAAATTAGTGAAATGCCAGCCCTGCCCAACACAACAATCTACACAGTGAGCCAAAGCAAACATTTCTTAAAGAACAGCATAGTCACATGCACACCTCTCAAGCGCTCTCATGAGGTGTACTACTGAGTTAAGGCTGGGGTCAACTTACATAACCCTTCTGGAAAAAAATAACTAAAATCCCAGCCTCTCTAGGTAAGAGATTTTTGCAAAATAGCATATGTTTAGAATTGTGAAAGTATATTGTATGTTACATACTTCATTTTAATATGTTCACTTCTGTTCAAAAGTTTGGGGTTAAACTTAAAAGTCTAAAATATGCTTATGCTCACCAAGGCTGCATTTATTTATACTTTAAAATATTATTACAGTTTAAAATAACCAATTATTTCTGTGATGGCAAAGCTGAATTTTCATCAGCAATTACGCCAGTCTTCAGTGTCACATGGTACTTCAGAAATCATTCTGTGTTGATTTGGTGTTCAAACACGTATGTATTTTTATTATCAATGTTGAAAACAGTTGTGCTGCTTAATGTTAAACTGATAAATTTTTTCAAGATTTCTTTTATAAATAGAAAGTTCAAAAGGACAGTATTTAATTGATTGTATTTATTAGATTGTCAAAAAGTATTATACTGTCAAAGTGTAAAATGTTACTGTCATGCCTGCTTACAGCCTTATTTTTAAAGCACAGTGCTAAAGGTCCATCAAGGCAGATTCACATTGTCCTCAGAACACAAACCATGTGCTCTGTGGCAGGAAGTGAACTCATGGTGTGAGGTCATTTCCTATAGTTCAGTGTGAGCTCAACGTACCGCCCATGGGAGGAGTTGGCAGTAGCCTGGTGGAGACATTTTCCTGGGAATGTGTTAATTGCTCTGAGAAGCAACTGGACAGATGATTTCATCCTCACACTAGGTTGTTTTAACAACCTGGTTGTTACAACTAGGTTGCCATGAGCTAGCCACCCTGATGATTATGTATGTGGACACTTGCTCTGTTTTTTGAGTATTCATATTCAGTACATAAGCCTTCAAGGGGAATCTGATAGATTTGTGAACAGATATGTATTTTTTCAAAGGCTCAAAAACCTAAACCACTATAAAACAGAAAGTTGGAAGTGTGAAGTCATGGCCATATCTAAATACATACACTACCTTTTAAAAGTTTGGGGTTGGTAAGATTTTTTTATGTTTTTGAAAGAATGTCCTTATGCTCACTAAGGCTGCATTTATTTGATTAAAAATACAGTAAAGTCAGAAATGTTGTAAACTATTAACACAGTTTAAAATAATTGTACTATTTTAATGCATTTTAAAATGTAATTTATTCCTGTGATTGCAAAGCTGAATTTTCAGCAGCCATTACTCCAGTCTCCAGTGTCACACGATCCTTCAGAAAACATCCTACTAATATGCTGATTTGCTGCTCAAGAAACATTTCTTATTATTATCAATGTTGAAAACTGATGTGCTGCTTAATGTTTTTGTGGAAAGCATGATACTTTTTTTTCAGGACTCAGTGATGAATAGAAAGTTTAAAAGAACAGCATTTACTCAAATTAGATTTTTTTTTGTAACAGTGTAAATCTCTTTACTGTCACTTCAGCTCAATGTAATGCATCCTTGCAGAATAAAAGTATTTTTTAAAAATCTACTGACCCTAAAATTTTCAACAGGAGTATATTTAGATGAAAAAAAACTGGCATTTCCACAAAATTCGTATAGAATTAATAGCATAGAATAATTTAAACATGCGTCAGCGTGTCTCCTGCACCTGTGTATTTCATGTATGCTCCAAGTACTAATATATAATTACATAAAAATAACAGGCCGAAATACAGATCTGTTGAGAGCCTGCAATTTTTTCAATGGACTGGCAACAAAATGGTGACATTAATCAGCTAATTAATTGATACATTTGCAAGTTTATGTGAGTGGAAAAAAATATATTATCTTTTTGTTATTTTGAACAAACCAAAAATGTACAGTATAGACATTGTCCATCAAAAAAATGTACATAACCATCTTTAGCTGTGCTGAAAATATATGTTTGTTTGTCTGTTTTACCTTGATTAGATTAATCGTGGGAACCCCAGATTCATGCTCTGGAAGGGGCTTTTTGGAATCTTTGGCCTCTTGCAGATGCCGCTGTCGCACAATATACTCGTATGTGCTAAGTCTGTTCCACACTAAAGGAGAGAATGAGACAGAGTCTGATACAAAATGTCTACTGCCATATCGCCCATACACATCACATCATTTATAATGTCATTCAGGATAGGAACCATATCTACATATTTTTTATTGTACATATTATTCATATCATTAGGCAAAAACTTGCCTATTATAAAGTATAGATGTGGATGTTTATTTCTTGTTTGATCTCAAAAACAGGTTGGAAAGTGAAACCAAGTTCTTTTGCCTCTGGATTTTCTTGGAATGCCCCCTTGTGGCACAAAGTGAGATGTCACGTGTACATAACAGGGCTTAATGTAGTATACATCATTTAAATGTCTATCTTCTTTATTTTACGTTTATATTTCTTTATTGTTTATTTAATTTCTTCTCATTGTTTATTTGAGCCATGAGCTACTGCAAGCCGACAAACCCACAGAGGAGAATGTTTAATTAAGGTTAATTAACAACAGCAACAAAGCATCAAATAACCTCAGAACCAGAGACTGATCATAGGATGACTGTCCTTGTCAGTGTGGCTTCAGAAAATCAATTGATCTTGCCTATGGTGTTTTGTTGTCAAGGCTGGCACTAAACTACACAGATCTGCCTGAGCTGAAGGTAGGCAGCATGTGGCGGTGAATGACTGTCATGGTAATCAAGCTGCAGTCTATCTTATGCAGACTACACCAAAGCCTGCACTCAAACCCAACTGTTGGCATTGGGCAGATATTGAGCTGATTATTCCAGGAATCAGAGGAATACACCTGCACCTGCTGTTCAAAAGGTAAATAGTTGCAGAAACCCCACTTCAAAGATACAGTATATTTGTAATGACATATGCAAATATAGGCATATTGTAATTCCAAGTTTGCTGCAATTACTTTTAATGCATTCAGTTCCTTATTAAGAATTTGAGTGCACTATAAATCAAGGCAGCTGAGTTTAATCCTAGGTTAATTTTGAAGACAGAGGTGTGCATTGCTGGGAATGCTCTCTCATACACTACTGTTCAAAAGTAGGATACAGTAAGATTTGTTTTTAAAGATATTAATACTTTTATTCAGCAATTTAATTGACAGTAAAGACTTTTACATTGTTACAAAAAAATCTATTTCAAATTAATGTTGTTCTTTTTACCTTTCTATTCAGCAGTCCTGAAACAAAATGTATCACAGTATCCACAAAAATATTAAGCAGCACAACTGTTTTCAGCATTGATTATATTAATAATTGTTACTTGTCAGCATATTAGAATGATTTCTGAAGATTCATGTGAGACTGCTGAAAATTCTTTGCCATCACTGGAATAAATTACATTTTTAAATATGTGACCCTGGACCACAAAACCAGTCTTAAGTCGCTGGGGGATATTTGTAGCAATAGCCAAAAAAAAAAAACATTGTATGGGTCAAAATTATCGATTTTTCTTTTATGCCAAAAATCATTAGGATATTAAGTAAAGATCATGTTCCATGAAGATATTTTGTAAATTTCCTACCGTAAATATATTAAAACTTAATTTTTGATTAGTAATATGCATTGCTAAGAACTTCATTTGGACAACTTTAAAGGCGATTTTCTCAGTATTTAGATTTTTTTGCACTCTCAGATTCCAGATATTCAAATAGTTGTATCTCGGCCAAATATTGTCCTATCCTAACACATCATATATCAATGGAAAGTTTATTTATTCAGCTTTCGGATTATGTATAAATCTCAATTTCGAGAAATTTACCATTATGACTGGTTTTGTGGTCCAGGGTCACGTATATTAAATATAAAAGTTATTTTAATTGTAATAATATTTCACAAAATTATTGTTTTTACTGTACAAATAAATTAAAAAAATGCCCTGGTGACAAAATCATTTTTAGAAATCTTGTAGGTAGAAGAGTGTACTCACTGAGGTACATGTGGAAGCAGAGTAAGTGTCCCAGCAAAAGTGCAGACAGTAGGCCCAGAGCAATGGTGACTCCTGTTAGAGTGGGAATGGCTGGACCAGCTGTGGTGACTGGAGCCACTGGTAGAAACACAAACCACACCACAGACTCATTCCTTACTGCAGACAGAAAAAGAAATACAGAAGATTAGAGCTCTGACATGTGGACACATCTGTGAAAATGTGTGTTTTGTTGTGTGTAGTGTGGCCAACTTTTCAGTACATTCAAAGACGCCCTTACCCTGTTGAAAGTGCTTGTTGGAACGAAGTTTCGATGGGTCCAAAAAGAACTCTATAAAAACATAACTAGCAATAGCTACAACCAAAACAATCCCCAGGACAGCAGAAACCACACTATTGAGAAAAAGCCTGTCACAAATAGAAAGAGAGAGAAAAATAAATAATTAACAAATACATTGCACTTGAGATTTTCAGGCCTTCAAAGAGATTTTTTTTTTAGTAAATGCTATTTTTATACACTACTGTTCAAAGGTTTGAGGTCAGAAATAAAAAAAAAGTTATATGAAATATTAATTTCAATTTAAGACTGTTTTCTATTTTATTACATTTTCAAATGTAATTGATTCCTTTGATGGCAAAGCTGAATTTTTTATTTCAAATAGAAATTTTTGTAACAATGTAAATGTCTTTACTGTCACTTTAATGCATTCTTGCTGAACGAAAGTATTCATTAATTAAAAAAAAAAAATAAAATAAATCTGACCCGAAAAAATTTGAACAGTAGTGTGGATCTACAAGGATGAATTTGTGTTATGATATTTGTTTTATACTTGTAAAAAATGCTGCATTAGTTATGTCATAGGGACTTTATTCCCACTGCCTGAATATTTTCATTTAATGAAAAGTCATTTGCTACATTAGAAGGTAAAAACACGCATGACTGATTCATTGGTCAGCATCCCAAAAGTCTGCCAGTGAAAATGAAACTCACAAATGTTTGTATGTGATGCTAAGCAACAGCACTTGATCTCATGATTGCTTTATGACTTCCATTTGAGAAAACATTACATATGTCATAAAATCATGAAATGTTTCACATCAGCATACTGGATATGGTGACAGACTATAAAATAAAATGCTTTATCTGAATTTTACATCTCTTTCTGAAAAGTTTGACACAGGATCCGTCTGTCCATGGAAACGAACGGACAGAAAAAAACGGACCCACACAATGACAGACAGAGAAGAGGAAGTGAAAACGACTCACCAGTAATTTCTGCTGCCCACACAATTGTTCAACCATCGACAGTGGTGGTCAAAGCTTGCCACACACTTATTACATGCACTACAGTGTTTTGATTTAGGCCCCCTGGGAAGAACAAGTTTACAGGTAATTGGTTATTTACAGATTGTGGGGTACAAGAGCTGCTTGAAAAGTTACATGATTCGACACAATGCATTGTTAAGTACAGGGACAGGCAAAAAGGGTAGCATATCCTGTGAAAGTGCTAAGCATAAGCGATCCTCGCTTATGTCAGAATCCACCAATGAACATTAATTCAGGAGATGTTAAGACAGAGAAAACAATGTAAACTCAGAAACGTGCTCATACAGTCTGTCAGATGCAAAGTAGTAGTCTTTCAGTTAGTGCTGGGCGGTTTGATCAAAAATCTGTATCACAGGGTTTTTTTAAGGATTCTGACAGTTTCACGGTTTATCACGTTTTTTTCCTGATACTGCCTTTATATGAATCAGAAAGCATGAAACAGTTGCAGAAAAATCAAAGATGCTACATGTAGCATGAACAGTTCTTGATGTAAATTAGTTTATATAATTTAATAATTTAAAGCAAAAACAGAATGGTCTGACTTCAGCTTTTTGAAATTATGCTACATTAAACATCTGCACGAAACAAAAACAGTGAATGAAAATCACTGTTGCCAACTCTCGCGAAACAAATAAGCAACCGCAGCTTCAAAAACAGGTCCAAAATAAGATCTGAGCATGGTAAAATACCTGTAATGTAGGGCTGGGCGGTATATATCGAGTTTGTACAATATATCAAAATATTTTTTCTAAGCGATATGGTATGAGGCAATACCACCTATATCAACATACAGTAGTTTGATACGAGCGCATCTGAATAATAGCAAAGGACGCAGAGTGAGCTGCTGCGGGGGAAAGTGCATAATCCAATTTGTCCTAAACATGAGACATGCTTATATTAAGGGCTTTAAAATAACTCATAAGATATAGTTAACGTAACACATATAGTTTAAAGCAGTTTGCAACGTCAGATGCTCTGACAGACACGCAAGGCCACATTAACAGGGCTATAGGGCTAGGCGGGGCTGAAGCCCCGGGCCCCGAGCAAGAAGGGGGCCCGTGATTGGCTGTGGAGTAGACTGACTTGCCATCGGTAGCGCTGATCGCCAAAGACCCACCACGCCCCCCACTTATTAGTGCTGTTATTTAGTGGAGCTTTGTCGTAAATTCCATTCATTACCATTAGGGATTGAAAACATGAGTTACTCAATAAAATCCCAAGCTATCAGGTCATTTTACTAAAGCTGATGATGAAGTGGAAGTTATGGAATAGCAAGTGGACCAGGAACAAGGACCAGATAAAAACACAACGTCATCGTCCCCCATCGATTTTAGGTTAGTTTGATTATTGAAGTTATTATTATAACTTATTATATTATAATAATATAATAATATAATTATTATTCAAGTTAGTTGAACTTGACTGATGTATATTGCTTTTTGTGTCTGAAGAAACTATATATTCCCTTAAGGGGTGGGCGATAACCCGCTTGAAATATGTCAATCTTGTTGTGCAGTCATTTAAACTCTTTTGTAAGCACTGCGGTTTAAAACCAATTTTTAATCATTTTTTGCATTTTAAATCATTCATGCACATTAAGCAGTGGGGGAGAATTCATTTTGGTAAATGCGTGTGTGTTATCAGGGTTTCCAAGCCTGATACGAGCGGTGCACACCTCAGGCTTAAAGCAGCTGCGTGTACAGCCTGACTAAACTAGAGTCCTTTCTCACACCTTGTGCTTGAACATCCAAATACACATAGTTATGTGTCAAAATGCCCGTCTTTGTGAGTATCCTCATAAACGTATTCATTTGTGTCTTAAATGATTGTTAATAACTAAAGACAAGGCATGTGTAGTAGTAGGCTATTTGAGACCCTGGTATTATGTGAGGTCTTAAAGGAATAGTTCACCCAAAAATGAAAATTCTGTCATCATTCACTCACCCTCAAGTTGCTATAAACCTGCATGAATTTCTTTGTTTTTCTCAACACAAAAGAAGATATTTTGAAGAATGTTCGTAACCAAAAAGTGTCTGGTCTCCATTGACTCCCATAGTATTTTTTCATACTATGGAAGTAGGGCTGGGCAGTATGCCGGTATATATTGTTACTGCAGAATAAAGCGTCTATCGTTAGAGATTTTGCTATATAGTGTATTCCGCGGTATGCAAATATATCTGCGTAACATAGTACATTGCTTAGGCACTTATACCGGTATGCCGTTTTTTTATTATTATTCATACCAGTTGCATAATTAGAACCGGTTTACCATTTGAACTGGTATATCGCCCAGCACTACTGTCAGTTATTGTCAAGTTGCACCTGAAACTTCAAAAAAGTTGTCAAATTAACTATGTATTACAGTCAGCATTAGAAAGTGCTGCAATAGCTTAGTAATTTCCAATTCAAGACTTGGATGTCAATGATTGTAAGATTCAGCCACTTGTTCTTATGATATTGCTATTGCAGCATTTTAATAAAAACAATAAGATTTAATAAAATGTAGTGGGTGTGCATTACAGTTGTTTTACTACAGTTACAGAGGGTTACAGAAATCTGAATAAAGAATCTGTACACATGCATACCCACACAACAATAGAGAAATAGACAGCATCATGCCTGTACTTACACATCTACTTCACAGAGGTAGCAGTGACAGTTCTCAATGACGTGTGCATGTTTGGTGCGGTCAAACACCGGCATGGGTCCCTTATAACTCTTAGCTCTGACATTATAATCTGCAGGGTCGATGGAGATGGCCATCAGGTGCATGAAGAGGTGACAGACAAATGTAATGCCTGTACACTGAGCTCTGAGTTAAAGACTGATAATTACTCAAAAAAGTGAGTCTCTCAACAATTTAAAGCAGACATGCTGTATATAATTCACACAGAGCTGCACAAAGATTCAACTTCCAATGGCTGCTACAGGGTAACATATGCATATTAATAAGAGCTGATGTGCGCAGGAATAGCTTCATGCAGGCCATATGACAAACTGCAAAACAAGGATACAATATTTCCGGCTGGGATCCAGTGTGTGGGGAGCAGAGGCACAAATACACCAAAGCCAGTGACAGCAAAGTAGAGATAAAGCATCCAGGCCAGGAGCTGGAAAGGGTGCGGGGGCCAGCTCCAACCATTGGTCCGAGAGCACAGGGGCACATCAGCTCTCCTGGGTACCCCCTCACTCACTGGGGCTGTGCGATTGGAGTTCTTACTGCAGACATCCATGAGAGGGGAGCCTCCTTCTGTCACTCCTGCCATTAAAACAGTGCAGAATGTTTATTTTTAAAATATTACAGGTTTGATAAGACTCACTGCTTTAAAGGGATAGTTCACCCAAAAATGGTAATTCTGTCATCTTTTAATCACCCTCAAGTTGTCCAAACATGTATGGCTTTGTTTCTTCTGTGGTAGATAATAAAAGATATTTTGAGAAATGTTGCAGTTTTTTATTTTTTTTTGGTTTGGTTTGGTTACTGACATCCTTAAAAATGAAGAAGGAAAGAAGAAAGTCATACAGCTTTGACAGAATTATCTATACATTTTAAAATAATGTCACAACAATGTTTAAAACAGAGTTCCGAATTATTGTATTTTTAATTATTTCACACAAAATTTATTGAAAATGCTTTGTTTTTTATACGAATTAGATTTATTTCTAATTAAAAAAAAAAAAAACAGGGGACATCGGGGCTTTTTTCAGCCTTTTTATTTTTTGCATTTAGTTAGGTTTCTGGTGTGGCTGCCAACTCAGAAAATCTGAAACAAAAATAAGCAACCAATTTGTTATGAGGTGTCTAAAGTCTGAAACTGTGTCATCCAGTGAACTGTTTCAATTTGCAAGCCAGTTTCTAGTAGACAGCTATCCGAGCCATTTGAACGTAAAGATGCAATTCTCTCTAAAGGCGCATGTGAGGAGATGGCGAGTCAGGATCGTCATCTTCAAAAATACACATTAAAAAATAATGAAAAATACGAATAAGAGCATAATATAGGTTACAAACTTATACTTAAATAGCCTACATTGAGTACTAATACAACTGTGTTTTTAATGTATTCACAGGACTGTCCTACCAGGTGGGGTAAATCGCGTTCTCGAGCAAGCCCCAGCCATTAGGAGGGTGCTGGATGACCGGCGCAGCCAACATTTGATTCCGACGTGGCAGGACATCGAAGTCCTAGAATCCGTTAATGCAGCGCTGAAGAAGGTCACGGATTTTACAGATGCGCTGTCTTCCGAGAAGACAGTTACAGCGTCCTCTGTTAAACCAGTCCTACGGTTATTATCTGAGGATATGTTGCTCCCAACCGAGGAAGACACGGAGTTGACGCGCAACATAAAAAGGGTTAGCGTCATGGAAGACAAATATATAGTGCACCTGCAACATTAATTGATCCAAGATACAGGGACATCATGCACATCACGATTTGGCTTTCATTAGGGCACTGTGTCATATATCAAGGTCTCTTTAACGCAGTGGTTCTCAACCCGCGGCCCGTCACGAATTCAAATGCGGCCCACCGTGCTGAACACAATTAAAAAA
>NW_015549559.1:169715-182045 GCF_001515605.1 Sinocyclocheilus anshuiensis | reverse complement strand
ATCATTCGTAACTGTAAAGGGTCTACTTTTATTTGTGTGCACTCACAATATCAACAAAACGTTGTGCTTTTATAAAATCAAGAAAACAAACATGATGCGCTTGCCGTCTCGTCTTGAACAGGCACGCTTCACAAAAATGGACCGAAACTCAGCGAATACATGCCTCACAGACATGATAAATATATCTATAGATAAGCTTTAAATTACTACTTAACGAAATAAAACAAATCAAAAACAAAAACTCTTTCATTATGATCATAATCCGTTTTGCCGATGCTTTGCGGCAAGCTTAAGCCTATTGCGTGCATTTGAACGCAGAACTCTTCAGCTGCGCTGACGGCAAGATGACGTTAAAGATGCGCTCCTGGAGGTGATGCTGGCAATGCCCGATGAGCAGAGTGATGGCGGGGATGGAGAAGGTGCCATGCACCAGACAAAGTTAACATGTTGGTTTTCCTGGCAAGAAACTTGAAGACCGAAAAATAAAGCAGCAGGACTTGCCGATTCACTTAAGCGGCCCAGTAGTTTAACAATGATGTTCCTGATGTTCCCTTGTGTTGCACTTTGAAAAACCCAAATCAGATTCAAACACTTTTATGTTCCACTTTTAAAAATGTTGTTATAAATGTAGCCTTATTAAGTTAAATAATATTAATGATAATTTGCTGTTAAATTATTAAAAGCTGTTCCATAATTCCTATTAAACTCAAAAGATATAGAAAAAACAAAGTTTAAATAAATGTAATTTTATTTTATTATTGTTCACATAATTTGCTGTTTTAATAATAAAGAAGACTGCGTTATTATTAGTCATTTCCATGTTCATTTACAAGCTGCATGCGTTCTTAAATCATTATATTTCGCGGGAGGGGGAGGGGGTTGCGATTAACCGCCAAACCGCGGTGATTTGTTGCGTCTTCACCGCGGTAAGAAAAAATCCCATACCGTCACAGCCCTAGTGAACAGAACCGTTTTTGACAAGGTAAAAAGGGTGTTGTTTTACAAGACCACTGAGGAATTTTAACCAAAGTATGTTACAGACATTTCATGAAGACCCTAAAGAATCATACCAACTTGTGGAAAATAGGCATCCGATGTCCCCTTTAATGATTATTTATATTGTTATGGCTACCCTACTTGTAATTTTTAGAGACATACAAACTAAGTTTTTGTAGAAAAATGTTTCAAAGCTTTTAAAAAATACATTAAACCGCATAAATACAAACATTATAATTTTAGAAATTTGGGACATGTGTTTTATACGCTCTCAATTTTTTTTCAATGCATTTAAGCTTTATTAGCATGACTGTGTAACGATGTTGCCAAAGCATTAACATATATATATATAAATAATAAAAAGAAACAATAAAAAACAACATATATAACAAATAATTAAAATCCACCTAAATAAATGAAAAGATAATGTAAGTCAGTTTAGAGTTAACCATGTTTAACACCTTACATTGTGAATGGCTAACAATTTTTGCAGCTAGTGCAGCTGTGTTGTCATCTTCTCTCTCTCAGATATCTTTATTGGTCACTGGTCCACTATAACCAGCTCATGGTAAACCATAAAACTCACCTGCTCAGTTACTGATGTCAGGAATCCGGGCTGATCCGCCACATCTGAGCCGACATTACCTGCACTGCCTTTTCTTTACACGAAAACTACCACTAACCTGACACATCTTTGAGCCTCATGCACAGCACCAACACAACAGCTGAGTGACGGCTAACGTTAGCTCTTTACTCATTTACTGTATCTGTAGCCTGAGAGCGGAGAGGGCGTCTCAGTAACATACATCTCTCATCACGCTCTCATCCCGTGGGTAAACCAATCTCCTCTAGATGTAGTAATTAACTTGCAATAGTGCCCCGAACAAATAAGAGCCTTGAAACTGACCGAATGTTAACCGCTTGTTGTGTGCGGAGAGCACGACTGACTGTACCGTTAACTAATCATTCTGCAAACAAATCACATCTTACAGTAACCGCGCACATCTCGATCAATATCCAAAGCGTTTTATTGGTCTAATCAATCGAAGCTGCTTAAACGACTAAACAAATATCAACAAATAAAGGTTTTATAATACAGCAGCGGCACTCAATCCAATATTTTCGGCTCGTAGTGACAATTTATGTATTAAATAGCTGACCGACGCACCCACATCCGGGAAAACCATTACACGACACGTTTTATTTCAAATTAAAAGTCCTCTGCACTAAATAACAAAGCAAAAACGTTTACTTGTGAAGTACTGTTAATTACTAAAGTAAGCTTTTTAAATTCATAACATCAAATCTGAAGTAATCACATTTTTATTTGTTATAATTATCATTAGCAGCAGTAGTAGGAGTAGGCTCATGTTTTGTTAAATGCAGTTGCTTTGTGCTGTTGCAGTGTTTCTGTTTTACAAGATCACAGGCTATCAATGTTGCACTGTAGGCAGTTTTCCAGGAGATGGCAGCAATGCCGTGCTTTAAAACAATGTTTATGAAAACGTTAATTGCTGCATATTAAATAGCAAAATATAATCGTTCACTTTTGTTACCTCAAAAGAACGTACGTCATGCAGTTTGGAAACAACATAAGATAGAGTTAATGATGACAGAATTTACATTTTTTGGTGAATTAAAATATAATTATATTTTTTTCTGGAGAACCATTGTAATTAAGTTCTGTTAACTCTGTAATTATGTCAATGCAATGTGTGTGCTATGGACATTGTAGTATAAAGTGCTACTCACATGGTCCAAACAGCCATATCAAACTTTCCATTCAAAGTTGTTGTATAAAAAAATAATACATAATATGTAATGCCAAATGTCTAAAGATATTCCACATAAAATGTCTATTGAATAAGGAGGATAGAGGTCTAGAACAAGGAGCAGAAGCTTGTTTGTATCAGGTCATGTATTTAAAAGGTATTTTTAAGGCTTCATTACCATTTTATCTGTTATGTGAACATCTTACTCTAAGCATTTGGCTTGGGGCCTAACTCAGTTGTTTTGGTCGTTATATAAGCATTATTAAAAAAAAATAAAAACACACACATTCCTATGGGGCATATGAGCAAATTCTTCCAAAGGAGGATGAAATCTTTTGTCCTAAATGAGATCCTGAAATCACTGGTTACTAAACAGATATGATTCTTCAGTTAGATTATCTCTGTAATATGGCCACAGATCAGATAATCTAACAATAATATAATTTAACATAATAATAACATGATAATTTCTATGCATGGTTTGTGCTGATAAAATGTGTTGTTCTTTGAATGTGTGAACTGAAGCAAGGCGGTGTTTTTGTGTCTTAGCCACCACAAAGCACAGCATGTTTTAACTACTGCATACCAATTGGCTTTCCAGTATAGAACTTGACCATTTTAATTACTAGATGGCTTGATTTTAATTTATTTAATAGCTGATTTACAGTACATAGATAGGCAGACAGACAACAGACTTAGAATGTAATTTTCAAGTAAACTCTGGTTAATGGCATATGTTTTCATTCAGCATTATTTGTCAGCACTCCAGAGTGTGCTTGAAGTGACAAGGCCTGATGAAGACTGCTCATATTCTCATGTGGCACAAAATGTTTATCCAATGGCTAAGTGGAAACAATCCATTACAAACTCATCATTCATAACTGGCCTGATGCAGACCCCCAGCCTTCAAAATTCTTACTTCTCATTTGAGTGAAATACTATACGGTATGCAATGACTGACCAATAAAACCCCCAGTTAACGGCATCTGAGTGGGCCCCTTAAGGGTTGTAACTCAGGAAAGAACTCAAGTGTCTGTTCTCTGCTTTGGGAGGGAGGGTGCGAGGAATGTGACACCGAATTGCCTATGCCAATGAAGTCCAGCTTGTCTTGTGGTGGGATGGCTCCTGTCCGGGAATGAGCACATCTGGAGTTCTGGAACATTTTGGCAAAGCAATTAAATTCCTCAAGGAACATGTTTTGGATGAGTTTGTATCCAATATAAACACGGGTTTTCTGCATTATTTAGTGATGCACCTGTTCCAACCCCCTTGGTCCCCCAGAGGGAGTCAAATGAGATGAGACTGCAGGGGTGACGCCTTTCTGAGCACGTCTACAGAACAGGCATGATATTCTACGAATGTGGTAAGTGATATTTGAATGCTGCAACAAGCACGCTCCATAATAATTTGAACTTCCCCAGCAGGATCTGCTGAACAATGAGCACTATTTCTATCCCAGTTTGCCATTCTAGCGGACGTGCACGTCACAAGGTTTAGCTAACAGTTTTTGGCTGAGCATGGAGCTCATGTGGCCCAAGCAGTAAAAGCTAAACTGCTTTTGAAGAGAAAATTTGGGCTCTCTTTCTCTTGGCAGTGGTGTAAGTGGTAGAGAATGTTAAGCAGGGCCAGTAAGTTTATATGGGTTGGGAATGACCCTCTCACACACTTTCCCACATATAAAACTTAAATATCTGAGCTTTGACTTCCGTCAGTAGTTCTTCAGAAATTGGATCCCTTAAAGGGGTCATGAACTGAGAAATCAAAATTCCCTTGATCTTGTGACATATAAGAGGTCATCGTACTATAAAAACATCCTGTAAGTTTCAGAACTCAAAACTTTCTCATTAGTCTAAAAACAGGTTATATTGAAGCCAATCTGCCAAAACGATAGCTTGTGGAATGTGCCGCTCTATGACGTAATAGAGCGGGTAAACCCCGCCTCCGCAGAAGAAGATCAACGCCTGCTTCTACGTCACTGCCTGTTTAGCTCCGCCCACTGATTCGCACACGTAGTGTAATGAGAGAGACAAACGCAGTTCTACGCAGAAACCAAACGATAAAGATGCTCCAAAGGTAACAAGATTTCATTTGTTCACTTATTTCACCCGGGATTCTTTTACAAACATGGCACAATTCGACGCCGGATTTTCTGAAAGACTGAAATTAAAAGACGATGCTGTGCCAACTATATTGGATCTGACAGTAATGTCGCACCACACAAGTGTGAGTAACTGTTTATTACGTGATCACTATAGCTTTCTCTGTGATTACAGATCGTTTGATATGTTCTGAGTTTTTATGCATTTTTGACCTAAATCACAGCAGCGTCCATCTATGAAGGCTGTAGCTGTCAAACATACACAACTGTTAGCCAATCATAGCAGTGGGTGTTTACTTCCGAGTCTACAATCCGCCACGCCTACTCAAACAGAGATGAGGGGGTCAAAACAGGACAGAAAATAGCCTATTACTGCTAAAATATTATGTTTTTTTATGTAAACATCTTGATAACATTACAAGTGGACCACAGAGAACAGTACAGGATAATAAAAAAGGCCGTTCGTGAGCCCTTTAAACTCCTGTAGTAAAACTAACAAGTCTTAAGGTCCATTCACAATAAGAACGATAACTATAAAGATAACGATTTGAATGTCTGGTGTGACTGACTTTCCAATCAAGGTAACGCAGTTAAGAATGTGTTCATTATACCCTGGCACATACATTTCTTGGCTTAGGCTGAGATTTGACCTGACAAGAACTGTATGACTGAAGAAAGCACTGCTGTCTTCGAGAGGCCCAGGCCAAGGATGAGCGAAGACTGGAGGGAGAATCTGGCAGTAACATAAACACACACACATATCATGCTCTGGCCTTGGCACACTGCAACCCTTGCCTGATAAAATTAGAATCAGGAAGTAGAACAAAACTTGAAGTGCTTTGCATGAGTACATATTAAGTTTCTCAGAAACTGAATCTGTCAGACACGTTTATAGTCTTGTTAATCAAAAGAAAAGGGGACTCCTGAACTCTGACTGACCATGCAACTTTAATGAGCTCATTGACAAAGTGGCTTGAGGACCAACTCTTTAAACATTTAGCCTGCCTCACTGCTCAAGAAACATGTTCCTTTCCACTTTGCATGATGGTTTTTGTAATTGCATTTTTTTCCCTTTGCATTGCTGCTTTAAGGAGTGTAAATAAAAAAAAATAATAATAAAAAAAAAAAAACATCAGGGGCCTGATGTATAAACGTTGCAAATAAACGCAATTTTCCATGCACATATCGGGATTTATAAAAAAATAAACTAGGCGTAAATATGTGCGCACCGTAAGGACACTCTAGACCAGTGGTTCCCAAACCTGGTCCTTGAGGCACCCCAACACTGCACGTTTTGCATGTCTCCTTAATCAAACACACCTGATTCAGACCATCAGCTCATTAGTAGAGACTTCAAGACCTGAAATTGGTGTGTCAGAGAAAGGAGACATGCAAAATGTGCAGTGTTGGGGTGCCTCCAGGACCAGGGTTGGGAACCACTGCTCTAGACCATGCGTACGCACTCTTTTACTGGAGAGAGCGAAATGAGGAACCAAACAGAATGATTTTAAAGTCTGTTTTACATTGGACATACACATTTAGATTAAATATGACACTCTGAATAATGAAGTTAAGCACTGAAATTTCATTATAAATTTCCTTCAAAATTTTTATATGAATTTAAATAGAAATATTTGCAGTGGATATGCTGCTTTCGAACAATTTTTCTGTGGTATGCAATTTAATGTTTTAATCACAGCGAGGATTGCTTGGCGTATGACAATTCCGCTCTAAATTGTGTTCTAAATAGCAAAACTCATGTTCTGAGAAAATACTTTTGCGCGAATAATAATGATCATTGATGTGAACTTGACTTTGTCTTATGGCTTTGGAACATAGACGGTAATGACAGACATAAGGATGCGCTCGTTGATCGAACAGTCCATTGGTATGATGACAGTAGATCCTCTGTTCACAGGTGTCGGACACAGACAGTAGCCTAATGATAACCCCTTTCGTGCTCTTTCCAATATTGTGACAACCGCCATATTTAAAAGATAGAATTTGAAGGAAACTGTAAGATATGCGCGTTTTATTTTCAAAATTCCTTGTTATTGACACGATGAGTCAGACAGCTATTACACTGCAAAAGAATAAGGCCTATCTCTTTCCATAAAAATATAGGCTATAAACATTCTAAAATATATGTTTACCTTTTAGGCAAATTGCATAAATTAGAATAGTGATGTCTCAAAACGCATTTATACTCCGTATCTCATATTTTCCAAATGTATTCCTTACCCTTAACTGCGTTAAACATGGTGTCACGTGGATGGAATATGCATGGAAATGATATGCAGATGACGTTATGCATATTAAAACTAGGCATTGTAAGCTCCATAAATGGCTATTTCAGGGAGGAGACGGGGTGAAGATTCATGTACGCACAATCTTCCGCTGACTGGGTATTACAAAGGGAATTCTGGCGTACGCATGACTTTATAAATCTGAAAACTTTTGTACGTACGCAAAAGCTAGCTTTTGTGCGTACGCACACATTTAAGATGAAATCTATGTAAAGTTTTATACATGAGGCCCCTGGTCTTTTTTCTCAGTGTGACCGGTAGTTTGACCTCAGTATGTAGTAAACATGTTTAAGATGCTAATAGTAGATTGACTCACAGAGGCCTTTTCTGCATGATAGGTGTAGTCAATTTTAGCATTATTCAACGAAATCCAGTTATTTAAAAAAGAATCCACCTAAATGGGAATTTCACATGAGGGCGAAGAATCCCAAGCAGATTTCACAACAGGTTAGTTAAAAAAAAAAAAACATCAGGGGCCTGATGTATAAACGTTGCAAATAAACGCAATTTTCCATGCACATATCGGGATTTATAAAAAAATAAACTAGGCGTAAATATGTGCGCACCGTAAGGACACTCTAGACCAGTGGTTCCCAACCCTGGTCCTTGAGGCACCCCAACACTGCACGTTTTGCATGTCTCCTTAATCAAACACACCTGATTCAGACCATCAGCTCATTAGTAGAGACTTCAAGACCTGAAATTGGTGTGTCAGAGAAAGGAGACATGCAAAATGTGCAGTGTTGGGGTGCCTCCAGGACCAGGGTTGGGAACCACTGCTCTAGACCATGCGTACGCACTCTTTTACTGGAGAGAGCGAAATGAGGAACCAAACAGAATGATTTTAAAGTCTGTTTTACATTGGACATACACATTTAGATTAAATATGACACTCTGAATAATGAAGTTAAGCACTGAAATTTCATTATAAATTTCCTTCAAAATTTTTATATGAATTTAAATAGAAATATTTGCAGTGGATATGCTGCTTTCGAACAATTTTTCTGTGGTATGCAATTTAATGTTTTAATCACAGCGAGGATTGCTTGGCGTATGACAATTCCGCTCTAAATTGTGTTCTAAATAGCAAAACTCATGTTCTGAGAAAATACTTTTGCGCGAATAATAATGATCATTGATGTGAACTTGACTTTGTCTTATGGCTTTGGAACATAGACGGTAATGACAGACATAAGGATGCGCTCGTTGATCGAACAGTCCATTGGTATGATGACAGTAGATCCTCTGTTCACAGGTGTCGGACACAGACAGTAGCCTAATGATAACCCCTTTCGTGCTCTTTCCAATATTGTGACAACCGCCATATTTAAAAGATAGAATTTGAAGGAAACTGTAAGATATGCGCGTTTTATTTTCAAAATTCCTTGTTATTGACACGATGAGTCAGACAGCTATTACACTGCAAAAGAATAAGGCCTATCTCTTTCCATAAAAATATAGGCTATAAACATTCTAAAATATATGTTTACCTTTTAGGCAAATTGCATAAATTAGAATAGTGATGTCTCAAAACGCATTTATACTCCGTATCTCATATTTTCCAAATGTATTCCTTACCCTTAACTGCGTTAAACATGGTGTCACGTGGATGGAATATGCATGGAAATGATATGCAGATGACGTTATGCATATTAAAACTAGGCATTGTAAGCTCCATAAATGGCTATTTCAGGGAGGAGACGGGGTGAAGATTCATGTACGCACAATCTTCCGCTGACTGGGTATTACAAAGGGAATTCTGGCGTACGCATGACTTTATAAATCTGAAAACTTTTGTACGTACGCAAAAGCTAGCTTTTGTGCGTACGCACACATTTAGGATTAAATCTACGTAAAGTTTTATACATGAGGCCCCTGATGTTACTGTTTGTTAGTTCATTTGTTTGTTTTAAATATATTCAGAAGATTTAAAACAGTCATAGATGTTTTGATGCTCCATTATGCTGATATTATATTCCTTAAGCAGCTCCAGTCGCGCAATCGATTAGCGCGTGGTACTTACAAGGCAGTATGCAGGGCAATGCTGAGGTTGTGAGATCTGCAATCATTTGCTGTGTTTATTTGGTCCTAATTATCACACAGAATGAGTCACACCCTCATTTTCTTTTCCCCCAGTTTGATTCATCCCTCTTTTCCTGGTCTTTTTGTTGGAGCATTTGCTCTAATTTCCCCAATGGTGGCCATATAGTGAGACTGGGAGTTCTTGGCATCGTCTGCATTGGACTCGATTTGAAAACTGAGCGTACAGAATCAACAGCTTTGCAGGGTCAAAGAAATTAATAAAAAAGATCAGAGGCATGCTCTCTGGGAATTTGACCTTGGAATCTTCTCCGTCTGTGCTTTGACAAGCAATTCTTATCACTTTCTCTTGATAATTGATGTTGGGGCATCAGTTATAACATTGATTATAACAAGCAATTCTTATCACTTTCTCTTGATAATTGATGTTATGGGGCATCAATTATAACATTGATTATAGCGACCCCCTCGCTATAACAACAGTTTTCATACAGAAAGGATTATTGTGTTTTTTTGGGGTACATGAGGACAGTCAGGGGGATCCTTTACTTCTGTTGCCAGGTCCTCAACAGGAGTCTCCTGGGATTGCTGCTGGTGTAGCACGCTCTTCCTCTCCTCCACAAAGGGAGATTTAGCCCTTGCTGTGTTTAGGGAAGTGAACTCAGAGGGAGGTGGCACACCAGAAAAAAGGAATCTAGAGCAAAGAAACAATAGCATCACAAAAAAGAACAGTCACGGCCTTTTAATATTTGCAGAAATCTCCTTGCTCCCCCCTCAGGCATTTTTAGCATTGTGTGTGTCTGCCCACCCAAGACTACGACATTGGTTAACATACTGGGAGTAGAACAACATAACAGAACAGTACGTTTTCTCTGACGCCAACAAATGTCCAATACTGACTTACAAAGAAAAAAGGTTGTTTTTCATTGAATTTATTGATTGATCTGATGGGAATTTCGACAGTCCAGTTTCTCTGAACATATTATTATTATGTTTTTCTAATATTGTTATTTTGGGTAGAACAATATTTTTGTGGAAAAAAGATACACTGTTTACTGTAAATGTTATGTTAAAAAGTAAATATTTTCCAAATAATACAGTAGGCCTAAATATAAATTATATTTAAGGGTCCCATTTAGTGGCATTAAAAAGTTTGAAAATGCTTGATCTAAGACATATTGTTTCAGTCATAATTTTGACACAATGTGTAATTACTGTATTTTACTTTGTATGGCAAAAAAGAGGTTATTAATAAGAACTACATGTAGGCGTAAAACACAGACTATGGCCAGGTGAAATCAGAGAATGAAAGTCTAGAAGAGCACGTGTCCTGAAGGAAACTGCAGGGATTGAGAAATGTCTAAGTGGTTGCAGCTTTCAGAACCATGAGTCTGGGCAGTCATCACATTAGAGCTATCCAGCTTTGTTGCTGTCTTCTTCGAAACGGAGGACATACACAATACTTGGAACCACATTTTATGGCAGTGTGACACAGGGAAATGAGCCCTAGCGCAAGCTGCCAGCAGTGGTCTCACAGTTTCAGCTGAATGTGAGCAGAGTAGAAAAATAATTGGTGAATGGAGGTGCATCTTATTCGCAGCCATGGAAAACCCTCTTCTTTTTCCTGCTATCATTCTTCATCATTACATGAACACAAAAAGTAAAGGTGCAAAGTTAAAGCACTAGTTTTGATTACCGTAATTAATTTCAACCTTTATCATAAAAAATGCCAAGGACACCAAATGTGAGGGTTAACCACTTAAACAAATAAACAAATAAAACCCCAACATAAATCATCCTATCTCTGTGATAGAACTGCATTAACATTGGCCTCGAAATGTACAAGAAAATTTTCAAAGTCATGGCCAAAAACCAGAGCAACCCAAATGAAACACATCTTTTTGATTTACAGAGGCAGGTGCTGGTGGAGTTACTGATAGCTTCCACACACTGTGAAAAGCACTACAGACTCCAGATCAGTGTCCTTGAAATTCTTGTGATAATTACATAAAAATCTGCTATCCATGTCCCATTCCAAAATGGGGTAGATGATCTCAGGCACTTTGTAATATGTATGCACTGGAAAATTGTGACACGGAAGGAAACCATTAAGCATAATCCAGACAGAATACATGACTGGCTGCTCGTCTCTGCGCAAACAAAACAGGGACAGTCACGGAATTTCAGTCACTGATTTGTCTGTCACATTTTTATGACAATAGAAGAATGTCTAGGGAGGTATGATTCACACATTGCCCCATGTGCTGCAGTGCAGAATGTGAAAAAAAAGAGATGTTGTGTTGCACTGTTCCCTAGTGTACAATATATTTTAATGTTTCATTCAAATTGAGTGAAAAAGAGTGTTATTTTTTTTATCAAACTTGGCAAGATTCAGGAAGTTATGAAAACACTGCACTGTCACTCTGTGTTCGGTATGAGTTATTTCTTTGGAAATCTCTAAACAGTTATATTGTTATACAACAGTGAGTTAGTTCCAGTGTTTGAATTTGAGTGACTTTATTAGTGATTCATTTAATCAATTCATTCGAAAACACTGATTAATTTAAGAATGCAACAAGTGACTGACTGCCTTTATGAGTGGGTCACTGAATCATTTACTCAACCGATTCATTGAATAGCAGTGATTCGTTCTGGAAGGAAACAGGAAACACCACTGTAGTTGCTTGGATTTTTTTTGTATTATTATTATTTAATGTTACCCATAATATCAATGCTCCACACTCCATCCCAGTAGGTGGCGGTATATGCAGCTGTGTCACGCGGACACAAAATAGCATACACTGTTTACGTTCAGTAGATACTCTCCAAAATGGCACCAGGGTGACACGGAGGAGACAAATTGTTGAATAAAGTCGTTATTTTTGCTTTCTTTGCGTACAAAAAGTATTATCGTAGCTTCGTAAAATTACGGTTGAACGCCTGATGTCACATGGATTATTTTACCGATGTCCTTGCTACGTTTCTGGACCTTGATCGTGGTAATTACATTGCTGTCTATGGGAGGGTCAGAGAGCTGTCAGAATTAATAAAAAATATCTTAATTTGTGTTCCGAAGATGAACGGAGGTCTTACGGGTTTAGAATGACATGAGGGTGAG
>NW_015549559.1:143911-154720 GCF_001515605.1 Sinocyclocheilus anshuiensis | reverse complement strand
TAGAATGACATGAGGGTGAGTAATTAATGACAGAATTTTCATTTTTGGGTGAACTAACCCTTTAAACTGGATTGTGGGCCTTGCATTTATTTTTTAGATCATTCTTGCATTATAGACCCTTTTCACAAGACCGAGATGATGCGTTTCAACGGTCATCAGCATCGTAATTTTTTTTTTTTACAAATTATGTACATTTATAACACTATACTTTATATTGTATTACCTTTGCATCAAATTACAAAAAACTAGTTAATGCTAATGTGAGGGTGTTTCTAATACAGCGTCTATGGGACTGACGGTAAATTTGACATCCCCCTCCCTACTGACTGCCGTTATCAGTCTCTCTCTATTTTTTTCCTTTTTTTTTTTTGGAAGTCATGAAAACACTATCATTGAGTTTTTCTTTTGCTATTTGAGCACATGGGAATGCAAAAAAATACATTTGTGGTAGTCTCCCATTCACTGCTATAGAAGTTTACCAAACTATGATGACTTCTGCTGCTGAGAAACCCAGAAATGTGAATTGCTAAATGCTAATAGTAAATGTTATGAAATAACTGTTCAGCTATATTTTACTGCTGAAAGCCACTACCAGAACATAACAAAAACAGAACGAGAAAGGCGTTTTCCAACATTTTTTACAAGCCGGAATCTCATACAGTAATTCTGACATGGTGTGAATGCATCTAATGTGCTCTTCAGTTGGAGTCTGAAATATATCAGGCTAATTATGAGTTCCGAGTTGTGACGTTGGAAGGGACGAGTCAGGAGAGCAGTTGTGGCCTAATGGTTAGAGAGTTGGACTTGTAACCCAAAGGTTGCAGGTTTGATTCTCAATACACTCAATACCCACAACTGAGGTGCCCTTGAGCAAGGCACCTAACCCTTTAACCTTCCAATATCTCTTCGGGTGCTGCAGCAAAAATGGCTGTCCAGTGTGGGTGTTCACTACTCCCTGCTCCCAATGTGTGTGCTTGAACCTGGATGGGTTAAATGCAGAGGACAAATTCTGAGTATGGGTTACCATACCAGCGACCATGTCACTTTAAACTTATTATTAGATATCTGTGTGGGAAAATAAAGGCTTTAGATATATAAAGACAATGCACTCATAAATGGGAGAAAGTGCTTTGTGCAATATAGAGTAAATAAGTCCCGCGCAGTCATGCATTTGCCATTAGAGGCTCCGGTTGCCATAGAAACAGTCAGTGTCCTGAGATGCACACTTTAGGACTACACGTGCATACTGACTGGTCCAGCCTGAACTATAAACTTTTTTATGCTGTTTGAGCATAATAAACAATATTTATGGGACAGTTCGTGTCACATATGTCAAATAGCTGCCCAAAGGCGATGCAAATATGGCCGTCGAATGAACAGAATTTCCTTGAAAGGGACTTTAGTAAAAAGCAAAAAAACAAGTCCGATGTGAATTATAATCAGTGACTTTGCAAGTTATTTTAATTTTACATGCTATAAAATTTTCAATAATTTTAAAGGTGTGATGTACAGAACAGCTGATTGACAACAAGTTCACTTGACTTGCTATTTGCTTTATGTAACAAACATTTCATTTTGATAGCCTAAATACGATAGAAATTAATCATTTTAATAATGTTGAATTCATATGTGTTGTTCACAATATAATTATTTGGTTTTGTTTAGGCTACTGCCTATGTTTCTGACTTGACTGCGTGACATAACAAATGCCAGACTCCATGCCAGCTTTGTGCTTATAGCTGGATAACAGATATTTGGACTTCTGAACAACAGCACTTGTGCTCATGTGATATTGCTTAAATATACAATGAAATTCTCTGGTTATAGACTTTTCTGTTGAATGTGAGTTTGTGTTCTCTAGTTTTGGAAACTTAGCATGATTCTCTATACATAGCTGTAATGTCCTTACTTCATATTAATTAACAGTTTAGTGGAAGTCATCTGTTTTATGCTTTTTACTAGACAAGTGGAGTCCAGATGTAGAAGCATAAGTGTCTAAACTTTAAGAGAAGCTTCCAAGAAATGGGGGGATTGGCCCAGTCCCGGTCTGGATTGAATCAGTGCTTGCTAAATTATTTTGCCGCACCATTTTTCAACAACGTTGTTCACTGAAAGCCTTTTCAGAACAAAACTGGCACATAGCCTATATCACAGAGATGTTACATAGCAGTTCAGCACATTTTATCAAACCCTAACTGAACAGTTTTCCCTATGTTGAATGCTTTAATGTTTCATCAGGCAAAAATAATGGCAAAGTTATTGGTCTTGACCCCTAGCGGCCATGACTATGTTCTTCTTTTATATTGGCTGGGAGAATCATTGGATTTTAATCATCCTGTAACTGGACAATTATATTAAGTTTTTCAAAATGCTGATCTTCAATTATAAAGTATGGCATGTCTTGTTGAACAGCCTACTATATTTACTTGCATCTGATACAGCTGCAGACTTCCACAGATAAGACAAGATGAGCATGACAAGATGAGCATGCTCCAGTGGGAGAGAATAATGAAATCTTGCCTGCATGTTGACAGCAGGATATCAAGCAGGACAGCGGGCCTGTTTTGACAACATTTCTGAAGCCTGGGAAAAAAATGTTCTGTACAGAAGAGTAGGGTAAGCTATAAGGTAAACTGGAGAAATGTTGACATTGTGTGGGTACAGTGTTTTGTTGGGAATCAAAGTTTTTGGCAGTTTAACCAATAATAAAAAAATAAGCATTCAATCAGAAGTTCTGTACATCATGTGTTTGCTGTCTAATCTTAGTCACAGCAAATCAGGACTGCATGATGAACATGCAAAATGCACCATAGCAGTCAGCACTGCATGACAGACAGTGCTCAGGGACCATAACTCAGATTGAGATTTTTCCTTACAAATTAAACTGAGACCTAGCACAATCTTTTTCTGTGTTCTCCCTATCTTTACTCTGATGTGCATGTTATGCTCTCCCAGCTAGTTATAGGTGCCAAGACCTATGTATGTTCAAAACTTACAAAGATTGGTCTGCACTCTAATGTTGTTGTTGTTGTTTAATTTAAGTTAAAACAGGAGACAGGAGTTTTTATCTCCTGTTTAAACGAAATAAATAAAAAATAGATTGCAGACCAATCTTTGTAAATTTTGATCATAAAATGTCCAGGAAAAAAGGGGTCAAGCTGCCAAAGTTCAGGCAGGCACAGGAACAATGGCGGATTTGTGAGTGTTCTTGGGTGTTTATCAGTGCGCGGCTGCCTCCGTGCCCTGCACATTCTGAGCCTGCTGTCATGAGTGCCACCAACATACAGCAACATAACCACAATGATCAGCCCTCTTCCACCACCATGCTGTGCTCTCTCTGTTCCGTGTTTTGTTTTCTTTTCTCTCTTTTTCTTTCACTTTATCCCATTGTCTCTTTTCATCTCTCCTTCTCCCTACATGTTTCCAGCTCAGCTTCAATAACAGATAATCAGACAGAGACTTGTATGGTACTTTGTGAAATGAGGTCCAGGACAATTAATGTTGAGGCCGGGGTGGAAATTCATTCAGAGGTGGCTATGGGGGCAAACAAAGAACGCAAAGAGGCTTAGGGACAAAAGTTCTTGGAAACCTCAGAATGAAGTGTGTGAAGAACATGTGTTTAATGGTTTACATGAACTGTTAAATGTGAGGTATGGCAGGTTCAGGAAGGCCAAGCAGGTAAATGACACTGCATGTACATGTTCAATGTACATTCATCTCAACCTACAGGGTGTTTTTTCAAAGACACAAAAAAGACAAATTACTCCTTTAATCTGACTGAAATCAAACTTTTTAAACTTTTAAATCTTTCAAACTTTTAAAGGCATAGTTTACCCAAAAATATTCTGTCATGATTTATTCACCCTTACGTTGTTCCATCCAAACCTGTAAACCTTTCTTGGGGGAAAAAAAAAGAAGATATTTTGAAGAATGTTGGAAACCAAACAGTTTTGGTGGCAATTGACTTTCATTGCATGGCAAAAAAAAAAAACAGTTTTGTGTTCTGCAAAAGAAAACAAGTCTTATAGGTTTTGAACAACTTGAGGGTGAGTAAATTAAAACAGAATTTTCAATAGTAATCTGAACAACTAGTCTCTTTGTCTCTCTGTGGTTGCTGCACTTTATAGGGATACTGCTGAATTTGAATTGTGGCCCTCACTGGCCTTACTTAATCTCTCAGAATTCTCAACTGTGTGACAAACCAGCTGTGGTTTATATTTGTTTCAGCCTGAGAGTCTGGCCTGGGAAAAAAAATGCTTATGGAAATACAGGACGCAATCCTGCCATTTGGGTAAGTCTTGGAATTTACCTTAGATTATATCTGACATTAGAGAGTATGTTTGAATAGAACAGGCCGAGAGTGAAAATATACGGGTGAAACTGATATGCCCCTAGGGAGTTGAGGAGTATTGAACTACATCCAAGATGTGCACTGTGAATGACTCTTTTGATGTTTTAAAGGTTCAGGATGTGTCAGGATGATATAAGCCTTTTATTTCAACCATAAGTTCTTGCATATGCAAAATCAATGCTGAGACACCATGTAGTATTTTTGGTGAATTTATTAATTCTGTGCTTCATAGTAAGCCACTATAAATGTGTTATTTAATAACCTTTGAATTGCATGTAAATCAAAAGAGAAATATACTGTAACTGCATCCTAGGTTTTGGGAAGAGTGAGCTCAGGGTCATGAAGTTAAAGCTGCGTTACAACAGTGTTGTGCTTATGATTCTACTGTGAGGGCTCTGTGTGCTTCTTTACTGCATTTTGAAAATGAACATAGAAATTTTCACACAAGATGTACTACAAAACAAAACACAAACCTGGTCTTTTATATGATGTGTCCCTGAGTCAGTCTGACCCAGACAAGAACGGTTCTTAATGTTCTCTCAATCTCTTTTTTTCCTTTGATTTGATATTTTTCCCTCTTCAAAACCTTTACAAAATAACAATGTTACTTTCAGCACATATAGCTAAAAAGGGCATTCACAACTCACATTTGTGTTTTATTAGGTGGTAGAATTTTATAGAGGCTTGTAAAATAATATATTGTGAGCAGACCAGGTGTTAACTGGTTAATAATATATGCAAACAGTATATTAATGCATTATGCTTAAGTATAACAAGTAATGGAGTAGCTCTAAAGGGACAGTGATGCGCTTACACAGTTATTGATGTAGTAAGTAGCATTTTTTTTAATATCAACATTTTAGAAAAATACATTTGTAACAATATACTTTGTGTTATATTACCTTGGCATTAATTTACAAAAATTGGTTATGAGCAGGTTTCTAAAATAAAAGCACTCAGGGGGTGATGGCAGATTTGACATCTTTGTAAGCCATGGAAACACTATTGTAGATTTGTATTCTCTTTTGTTATTTAAGCAAATGGGAATGCAAATATTATAATTCTTGTAATCTCCCGTTCACTTCACTATATAAGTTTCCCCGACTATGATGGCTTCCACTTCTGAGAATCATAAAAATGTAAGTTGTTTGTTTGTTTTTTGGCATACATTTTTTTAGATCAAAAGTATATATTTTTTTATTTTGCTTTGCCTTTACAGAAACCACAGGCAGTCAAGAGCCTGCTTTTAATCTGTGACTACATTGGGCAACGACAAAAGTATTTCTCACGCCAGCAAAAAAGAGTCACCAAGTTAAAGACTCACTGAGTTTAATGGGCAGGCACAAGGCCATTGTTGCTGAGGATGTCATGTTTCTCTGTGGAGAGAGTGGTGAAAATGTATAGTGATGTATACAGTATGTGGCTTTACAAGCTCATTCACAAGACTACATTAAGTTTTTGGTTAAGAGGTCATATCAGATCATAAGCAGAAATAAGTTTATCATGGTAATTTCCGCCCTGTTTCAGAATCATAGAATTCAATAGATTTTAATAATTTTTGCTGCATCTACGTAAAAAGCCTTATTTGTATTAAAACTCGTTTCTGCCACAGGATACAAAATGTAATTGCGACATTTTATCTCACATATAAAGTCTGAATTGTGAGATGTAAACTTCTGAGAAAAGTGTGAAATTTGAGAATTAAAAATATTTAAATTTTTTTAATTATATTTTAACAAATTAAAAAATATAATTTTTAATATATTAAAAAATAGTTGCAATGACCTTTTTTATTAATTTTTTATTCCATGGTGGAAATATATATTGTTTTACATAAAATGACAAACAGCTTTTTTTCTGCATCTACACATGCTTTTTTTGTTGTTGTTATTTTATGCTGTACTAATTAGAAGAGTGAGGGTATTGACAGTAAATTGGAGGGAGATAAAGATGGAATAGGTCTGGTTGTATCATTTTACCTTCTCCTTCCAGAGCGTTATTTGCTGAGTGTGCACAACTCCCTGATCTTCGTGGTGGGTCTGTTGTAATCGGGCGAATCACCTTTTTTTGCAATAAAACCGTACTTGGGTCCTTTTTATCTACGTTTTTCCGACCTTGTTTGTTGCATTATCCCCATTTCCAGAATCCTACATCACAGAAGGCCTCCTCTTCACTCATAAACACAAAACTGTGTGTTTTGTTAAGAAGCACATTAACATTACCAGGCCTCGTGTTAATGTAGAAATTGTCGGGTTTTTTTGTCCTTAAAAAAGGATCTGGACTGCTGTAATGAGCACTTTTGAACAGGTATGTTTGATTAGGAATCCAGCCTTAGCCAGCCAAGCTGAGGTTTGGGCTTTTTCTTATAAACTTAAAGTGGCATAGGTATCTGGTTCTGTGCCTAGGATCACTTTAATTCAAAATGGCCATCTGTGACTGGTTCAGCGAACATGCTTTTAGTGGTATTACAACAATAAACAAACAGTAATTATGTACCCATGCTCAACTGGCATTTCCATCCACATGTTTAGAAACATGCGGTTCCATGCAGTGCTGTTTCAGCATTTAAAGCTTGTTCTATCAGTGTAATGTAAAGCCAGTAACAGCCTTGTGTTTCAAAATGACATATGAAACCACACCAGTCCAGTTTCAGATTCATTTAGAATAAGACATCAAGGAAACAAGAGGGAACAGTGCAACCGAACACTCAGTGGATAATGGGAAATGTTAAGCAAGGAACAGCAAGTACTTTGACTTAAAGTTGATCACATGTAGATCACATGCATGCACATGTGTTTGTATTGTGCACACATTCATCCACACACACATTGTGTGCTATATACAGACAAATAGACTCGACAAGTCCTGAGGATTTCTGCAGTAACATTTTACTTGATGCACGCCTGCCTATAATCTGATTCTATCACTGCTTTGTTGAGATTTATGTATTTATTTAGTACTGTGTCCAAAAGATCAGTTATAGATTTAAGTGAAGGTTAATATTAGACAGATGTTAGGATCGTGGGTAATAGGCTAACATCTGGATCTAATTACACCATGTGTCTTACAAGCTTCAGCTAAAGTGTGTGTGATTGCAATGATTTGTGAGGTGTCTGTCACAATGTAGTTGGAAATTTGTGTGACTTTTTCAAATTTAATGTTAGACAACATGGAGCAATGTATGTAAATCATGAATCCCCCCTCAGGTTTTAAGACCAGGGATTTGCTGTAATTTCTTTTAGCACTTTCAAAATTTGGTATAATTTTCTGTAAAAGTTATTGTGAAATGAACAACTCATGCCTAAATTCTGTAAATTAAAGTCAAGTACTAATATTAATTAACTATATTAAAATAAGCATAAATCATTATCATTTAAACCTTGCATACATGATTGTCATGACTACATCATCATACTGATCACAGTGTGTGCATTATTACAAAATACTAGTGCAATATTAATATGGGTATCTTACTGTTGCTATTACTCAACAATATAGTGTTGAATACATAAAAAGAAAGAACAAAATGCACCTAATCTCTGTTTAGAAGTGTGTTTAGGCTATAACAAGTTGTGTTGAAAGAGTCAACACAATCAACAAATCTAATTATATATACACTTCAAAACTATTGCAGTGCATATAGGAACAATCCAAGTTTCATCTCAACATTAATCTTCAACAAGTGCTGTTGTTTTTGGGTTAAAGGGATTTTAGTGTTCAAGTACAAAAACAAAAAAAGTACAAAAACCAAATCAGTCATCCACGGCTGTTTTCACATGTATGCTGCACCCTCCCCTCACACCCATTTTAATCTCTCTTGTCTTGGCAGGACTTGTGAAGGCTATAAGGGGATACTAGACTGTCTGTGCCAAGAATGGAAATGTCAGACCCTTGAAAACTGAAAGGACTTTTCCAGATTTGTTTGATAGGGGTGCATGGCTTGGCTTTCTCGCTAAACTGAGAAAGAGTCCAAAAATAGCTCTTATCTAATTTAATCAGAACTGGCAGGTCTTGACTGTAGGACAAAAATGTGGTGCACAAGATTTTCAAAGGAGATTAATCTGTATTTTCACCTGTATTGCAAGTTACTGATTGTGGAGCCAGGCTTGTCTGTCATTGCTGTATTAAAATATATTTTTGTTTTATTGCATGGCAGTGTTCACTGAAAGGTTACCATGAAATAATGTTGAGGTTATTATTGGTAGGTCAAACATTAATTGGGTCACACAATTAGACTGTTATGAAAGTGGCTTTTTTAGTGCCCTAGGGAAAGCAGTAATGCAAAACAAGCGCATGATTGGAGCTTTGACACAGTGGGTAGTCCGTATGTTTACTTTTGGGGATGCGATTCTGATAAATATATCTCGACATTAATGCTTGTCCGGCACAAGTGGATTTTGTGAAGGGGCAAGTGAAAGACAATTTCCATGTTGGCCACAATTATAGGCACCCCTAGAAATTCTTATGAGTAAAATATCTCTGAAGTATATTCCCATTCATATTTAAATTTTCAGCACATTTCAGGAAATATCTGTTTTAGGATTACGATCAGGGTTAGGTGCTTCTACACCTTGTTAATCAGCTATCATTTCACACTGATTTTAATTATTGCCCTAATGGTGGAAATGGGGATTTTCAATGCTTTAGCTATATTTTTTACAGCCACTTTCTATTTTGTGAAGCTCAACAATCTTGTTGAACTATATTCTTTGGTTTTATGCCTTGTGATGGATGATTAAGGGAACTTGGCCTTTGTGTTCCTCATAAGCAATTGCATGCTCACCCTGGTGTGCTAAGGGTGTGGAAAATGTAAATATGAATGGGAACATACTTCAGAGATATTTTACTCATAAGAATTTCTAGGGGTGCCTATAATTGTGGCCAACATGCATTGGAGAAAAACATTTATTTCATAATGTGAGTTTCCCCACACTTTCAATGGTTTTAATTCAATGAACGGTTAGAATTTTGTTGAAAGAAAGATCAAAAAGATAAACGATGCAGATTTATTTTCACAGCCACCTTCACTCATATTTACCAAGCATGCCAATAATAGTGGAGGGCACTGTATGAGGGTATAAAGAGGGGGGCTACCAAAAAAAAATCCCTTTTTCAGGATTCTATATTTTTAAAGATAATTTTGTCAAATGCACACAAGCTTTACAGATCTTTATTGCAAAATACTCAAGCTGCGTAGGGCCCCCGAAACACCAGGGGGCCCTCTTGCTCTCAAAGATTATTTAATTTTAGTTTTGATTTTGAATTTGGCCAGCGGTTATGAAAACATGAATGATCATTTCTTTTAATGTGGTGCGCTGTCACCCTTTCTACATAAAAATCAGTCAAATCATGTAATGTGAATGTTGTACAGTCTTGCTCGAGACAAAAAAAAAACGAGTTGAAAGCGTACCGAGCCGCGGAAGAGACACTGTTTCTCAAGCACTTTCCGAGAGTGCGATTCGAGACACAGACAAATGCATTTCATTCATTCGTTCATAACCACTCATACCCCACTCCACCGCCCCCAGTTGCCAAAGAGACCTCACAGTTAATTTTGCACTATTCTCTTTGAATTATAACGCAATTTTACACTAGAAAACTACAAAGCATTTCTTCAGCTGTTGTACTTCATAATTTGTGATCCAGTCATTTTGGGAGAGGTCTGTGTGTATAGCTGGGTTCCTCTTCAGGAACTCGAGCTGCGTCGGAGGACGCTTAGGGAATGCCCTTCAGCGTGACCGGCTCTGAATCTCGTGTGTAATCAGTCCAATAGATGGGTGAGACGACACTGGCGGGTGACATAATGACCAGGAAGCTATAAAAGCACGTGCGGTGAAACCGGTGTCAGCTTTCTGTCATTCAGCAAGCGCTCTGTGTGTGTGTCGGTCTGATATCTGTTGTGAGTCTTATTTGATGTTGTTTTGTCAATCAGAGAATGTCAAAAGCACAAGATAAAAAGAAACACATAAGGGGCGAGGGCAGGCAGCGTTTCAGGCTGTGTGTTTCTCCCTGCCCACGTTACATTACGGGTGGGGATACACACAGTTTGTGCGTTGTTTGCCTGGGAGCGGAACATGCTGAGTCGGCTCTCGAGAGAGCTGACTGCCCGCATTGCGAGCGTCTCTCAATGCATTTTCTCCGCTCCCAGAAAGCTCTCTTTGTGGAGGGAGCCTTCTCTAGCGTTCCCTTCCTCCGAGGAGGTTGATGTGGTGGGCGTCGATGAGGATTCGCCCGCTCAAACGCCCCAGTATGAGGAGCTTTTAGAGGAGGTAACTCGTGCGGTGGCCAAGTTGAACATCGATTGGCCCTCCGAGAAAATGGCTGAGCCGCAGAAATGTAAATTGGATGAGCGTTTTCTGCGTGTTAAGCTGCCACCTCCGCGCCGGAGCCTGCCTTTTTTCCCTGACCTCCACACCGAGGTGTCGAGGTCGTGGGGAAGACCCTTCTCGGCCCGCCCC
>NW_015549559.1:141781-143495 GCF_001515605.1 Sinocyclocheilus anshuiensis | reverse complement strand
AATCTCTCTTTGCGGAGGGAGCCTTCTCTAGCGTTCCCCGCGGCGCTGGTCCCGCTTCCGTCGAGGCGGAGCGGCGATTTCGCTCGTGAGGTTCGCAGGTGGATCTGGTGGAGGGAATGGAGACGGGCGAGTCCCTATCTTCTTCCTCACCCACCAGATTCAGCACCCGTTCTCTGGGATCGGAAGCCCGCTCTGCGGTTATTTCCCCCCGGGGAACGGGCTCAACGCTCCGCCTGTCTTCCTCCGAGGAGGTTGATGTGGTGGGCGTCGATGAGGATTCGCCCGCTCAATCGCCCCAGTATGAGGAGCTTTTGGAGGTGGTAACTCGTGCCGTGGCCAAATTAAATATCGACTGGCCCGCCGAGAAAATGGCTGAGCCGCAGAAGAGTAAATTAGACAAGCGTTTTCTGCGCGTTAAGCCACCACCTCCGCGCCGGAGCCTAACTTTTTTCCTCCACACCGAGGTGTCGAAGTCGTGGGGAAGACCGTTCTCGGCCCGCCTCTTTATTCCAGCCTCCGATTATTATGGCATTGTGGCGGGGATGAATGAGCGCGGTTACAAGATGATGCCCCGGGTAGAACAGACGCTTGCAGAAAAGCAAATTGGATGAGCGGTTTCTGCGTGTTAAGCTGCCACCTCCGCGCCGGAGCCTGCCTTTTTTCCCTGACCTCCACACCGAGGTGTCGAGGTCGTGGGGAAGACCCTTCTCGGCCTGCCTCTTTATCCCCGCCTCCGATTATTATTGCAATGTGGCGGGGATGACTGAGAGCGGTTATAAGACGATGCCCTGGGTAGAACAGACGCTCACAAGCTATCTGTCACCTGATGCGGCATCGTCTTTATCTCGTGTCCCCACGTGGGACCTGGCTGTGGTGCTAGAAGCTCTCTGTAGGCCTCCCTTCGAGCCTATCGAGGAGATCTCTGATCGCCACCTCACTATCAAGACTACTTTCCTTCTGGCGATATCTTCTGGCGATAGGGATCTGCAGGCCCTCTCAGTGGGCCCTTCCTATCTTGACTTTGCGCCCGGTCTGGCCAAAGCATTTCTGTACCCTCGAGCGGGGTATGTTCCTAAGGTCCCCTCCTCTACACCACGGCCTGTCGTACTCCAGACCCTTCTTCCTCCCCAGCCAGATCCAGCGGCCGTTCTCTGAGATCGGAAGCCCGCTCTGCAGTTACTTCCCCCCGGGGAACGGGCTCGACGCTCCGCCTGTCTTCCTCCGAGGAGGTTGATGTGATAAGACGTCTTGATAAGACGATGCCCCGGGTAGAACAGACGCTCGCGAGCTATCTGTCACCTGATGCGGCATCGTCTTTAAAGGCTCCAGCATTGCCCTCCAAGCCGCTAAGAACTACATCAGTGCTGGTGGGCAAAGGGTACTCAACAGCGGGTCAGGCTGGTGCATGTCTGCACACCATGGCGGTGTTACAGGCGTACCAAGCCTACCTGCTTAAAGCGCTAGACGAGCGTGAGCAGATAAATTCTGATGATATTACTTAGTAGATGCCATTTCCATTGCTTATGAGTCCTCTGATCTCCCTTCGCCTCTACGGGTCAAGGCTCACTCTACCCGAAGTGTGGCGGCCTTTAAGTCCTTCTTGGCAGGTGTCTCAATGCAGGACATCTGCGACGCTGCAGGATGGTCCACGCCCCTAACCTTTGTCAGGTTCTATGGCCTAGATATGCGAGCCACTCCCGGCTATTCTGCAGGC
>NW_015549559.1:139536-141422 GCF_001515605.1 Sinocyclocheilus anshuiensis | reverse complement strand
TTCCTGAAGAGGAACGTCTCAGGTTACGTATGTAACCATGGTTCCTCGAGGGAACGAGACGCTGTGTCTCGGGGCCATACTTTCGGCATCTCTGCCAGCGCTTGCTTCACTCCTAGAAGCTGACGACGGATTCACCGCACGTGCTTTTATAGCTTCCTGGTCATTACGTCACCCGCCCATGACGTCTCGCCCATCTATTGGACTGATTACACACGAGATTCAAAGCCGGTCACGCTGAAGGGTGTTCCCTAAGCGTCCTCCGACGCAGCGTCTCGTTCCCTCGAGGAACCATGGTTACATACGTAACCTGAGACGTTATGTTCTACAGTCATTTTATTCAGAACCAATTTGCTGGTGTGTGTGACAGAAGAAGTAAGTTTCCCATTACTCCATAACCTCTCATCACATATTATAATAATAATAATATTAATAACTGACTTCTGGATTCTAACCTTACAAAGATTTGAGATGACTGAACATCGGAGAAGAGATGATGCCATCCCATCAGAGGACCTCAGATGACGCCAACCCTGAACCAGGTTCTCGGGCCTGATTTCTCTCCTCGACGGCACTCCATGGGAGATTCCCATCAGGAGAGATCTCCTCTCACAGGAGGAGGGTACGATCATCCACCCCCGCCCCGGAGCGTGGAAATTGTTGGGTGTGGCCCCTGAGGGGGGGTCACGCTGAAGGGTGTTCCCTAAGCGTCCTCCGACGCAGCGTCTCGTTCCCTCGAGGAACCATGGTTACATACGTAACCTGAGACGTTATGTTCTACAGTCATTTTATTCAGAACCAATTTGCTGGTGTGTGTGACAGAAGAAGTAAGTTTCCCATTACTCCATAACCTCTCATCACATATTATAATAATAATAATATTAATAACTGACTTCTGGATTCTAACCTTACAAAGATTTGAGATGACTGAACACCGGAGAAGAGATGATGCCATCCCATCAGAGGACCTCAGATGACGCCAACCCTGAACCAACATACAAAACGACCAAATTTTGCTATAAGTTTGATCACAACATATAATCATTGCTGTTAATAGTGTTCACCGTTTGTTTGAATACATGTCATTAACGGACTGCATGATTTTTATTGTGCATTTCTACCATATGGACATCACCTTGACATATTTATGGGATCATCTATGTAGTGAAACTACATGACAATATTTTACATGGTTTGATTCCTGAATACTGTTTCCACCTACGAGGGGGCATTGTTGGGTCAGTAGAATAAATGAAGGCTAGTTGGGAGTCCAAGGGTGTTTGTGTGCTTTTTACTCACGCGTTAAACTAGGGAACACGACATGGTGTCAGAAGTGGGATATTCTAATAAGCTGGTGGAAACGCGCTTCTATGAAAGAGCACGTTTCAACATGAGGAAACAAGGGGAAAACGAACCAGTCGACTCATTCGTGACTGCACTGTATTCCTTGGCTGAGCACTGCAAATATGGGCCATTGCACAACGAATTAATCAGAGACAGGTTAGTCGTTGGGTTGAATGATATACATCTGTCGGAGCGAATGCAGTTAGATAAAGATCTAACACTGGAAAAGGCCATTGATATGGCAAGACAGACTGAAGCAGTGAAGCAGCAGCAGAGTAATCTGCGTAGTAGACTGTGTATTTACCTGATGTCTGTGCGCTGACGCGGAAGCATCAGCGAAGCGTTCAGGCCTCCTCATGTGAAGACCAAGGAGTGTAAAGACCTGCTACTTTACCTGAGCGACTTCACCGAGCAACGAAATCGCCAAGGCACTTAAGCATAATTTTTATCTTCCCTGTACACACTCTCCTTTTCTGTCCTCTCTTTTCCACCTCTATCATGTGTTTCCAAACCATTCCGATTGTCTCTCGACAAAGCTCTAAGGT
>NW_015549559.1:134569-139217 GCF_001515605.1 Sinocyclocheilus anshuiensis | reverse complement strand
ACGAAGCGGAGTCCAGCCCGGAGTCGTCACATGTGGTTGCCGCAAGCCTTCCGGATGCTCCTTCGTCGAATCTGCCGGCCGCGCCATTCGCCCACCCGCCTCTGATCACTCTAGCCCCCGGCCTCTCTGGATAGCTGGCCAATCACAGTGCACCTCGCTTTTCAGACCGATGAGCTTTGTAAAAATCGACGCGTTTCAGAAAGGTGGGGCATAGAGGATCAACAGTAATGTACATAATGTGGAAAATAATGTGTTTTTTTAACCTTAAAATGCATAAACACATTACATTACACCACATACACAAAATAATGTTATTTTTAGCAACGTCATATGACCCCTTTAACAACGCTCAGTGAATCTGTGCAGAGGGAGAATTCATTCATTCTTCCATCAGTTGAACAGACTCTGGGATTGTTAGCGGGAGCTAGTGTTTTTAGCAAGCTAGATGCGAACATGGAATTTTGGCAAATTCCACTAGCTGAGCAGTCTGCCAAGTTGACAACCTTTATCACACCATTTGGCCGGTACTTTTTCAAGCGTTTGCCCTTCGGTATCGCATCGGTACCTGAGCACTTCCAAAATCGTATGGTAACTGAAGTCACTGAGGGCCTGGACGGAGTGGTCTGTCACATGGACGACGTGCGTGTCTGGGGGTGTTCTCAAGAGGAGCATGATGTGCGTCTTCACGCAGTGCTCCAAAAGATGGAAACTGCTGGCGTCACCCTCAACTTAGACAAATGTGCCTTGTCACAGTGTGTAGTAAAGTTTCTCGGCCACGTTATCTCAGACACAGGAGTGCAACTGGACCCAGCCAAGACAGCAGCGGTCCAGGAGATGCCAGAGCCAACAAATGTCAGTGAGCTCAGGAGTTTTCTTGGTAGAGAGATCTTTTGTCCAAGAAAAACTGCTGGTTTTGGGGGGAGAACAAGTCAAAGCTTTTAAGACCTTGAAGGACGACTTGTCATCTGCACCAGTGCTGGCCTTGTACGATGCAAACAAGCCACTCAAAGTATCTGCAGACGCATCGTCGTATGGACTGGGAGCAGTCCTGCTGCAAAAAGAGGGTGGTGATTGGAGACCTGTTGCCTACGTGTCACAGCCTCTTACTTCTGTTGAGAAAAGATACGAGCAGGTAGAAAAGGAGGCCCTGGGGCTGACCTGGGCATGTGAGAGATTTCGTGACTTTTTGATAGGCCAACATTTTGAGATGGAAACTGATCACAAACCACTGTTAAGTCTTCTAGGTGGCCAGGAACTGGATTCCTTACCTCCCCGCATCCAACGGTTTCCGATGAGACTGATGCGCTATTCATACAAGATTTCTCATGTTCCAGGGAAGAGCCTATGGACTGCAGACACTCTGTCACGTGCTCCACTACCTGCTGACAAAGAAAACATGAATGATGAGCTCATGGAAAGCACTAACATTTACATGGAGAACATTTTTGAGCATCTCCCAGCAAGTCAATCTTTCCTGGACAACTTGAGAGAGCACCCTTAAATCAGACAGTGTTTGCTCAAATGTCATGAGAATGTGTCAGGACGGGTGGCCCAAGTTCAGTCGTTGTACAGGAACTGAGAAGTTTTACTGGTCTGAGCGAGCTTACCTATCTGTTCACGACTTCCTTCTTCTAAAAGGTACAAGACTCGTTATTCCCTCTGCACTGCGGTACGAGGTCCTTGCCAGGCTGCACGAAGGACATCAAGGAGTAGTTAAATGTAGAGAATGTGCACGGCAAAGTGTGTGGTGGCCGGGACTTAGCCAGCAGTTGAATGAACTGGTTCTGAAATGCCAAGTTTGCATTAAAGAGCGCACCAATCACACTGAACCACTGATTCCATCAGATCTTCCTGAGAGGCCCTGGCAAAAGCTAGGGACAGATCTGTTTGTCCTGAAAGGGAAAACCTACCTTTTAGTTGTGGATTACTATTCACGGTATGTTGAAGTGGCAAATCTTTCACTCACCAGCTCTGCAGATGTCACTACACACCTAAAGTCTATCTTTGCACGCCACGGCATCCCAGAAATGTTAGTGAGCAATAATGGGCCACAGTTCTCATCTAGCACTTTCTCAGATTTTGCAGCTACCTATGGATTCAAACATGTAACCAGTAGCCCAAAGCATCCATGCAGCAACGGCGAGGCTGAGCGGGCTGTACAGACTGTAAAAAACCTCCTCAAAAAAGCGCAAGATCCTTACATTGCCTTACTGTCATACAGGTCAACTCCACTTCACAATGGATACAGCCCAGCCCAGCTGCTCATGGGACGCCATCTTCGTACTATGGTGCCAACCCTCCCAAGTCTACTGGACTCTGTGTTACCTGATAGCACCACCATAAGTATTCGGGAGAGAGAGAAAAGAAGTGCAGACATGAGATATTTCAATAAACGTCATCGAGTGCATGACCTGAACAAGCTCACACCTGACGATCAGGTGTGGGTCACGGATCAAAAGGTGTTGGGACTGTGGTGGAGGAACATTTAACACCACGTTCTCACAAGGTGGATGTGCCTCATGGAACTGTAGGAACCGTCATTTCCTCATTCCTATGGATGTAAAAGAGGGGGGTTGTGACACCCAGGCTGGTTCCCAGTTGGCTGAGAACATTACAGAGACACAAAATGCACTGGCACCTCAAACACATTCTGTCAGTCCAAAAGGATCAGTAACTAGAACCAGATCTGGGAGGCCAGTTGTGAAACCTAAAAGACTAGATTTATAGTCACTCTACTGTAGCTTTAGAGGACAGTTTTCACGGTAGTCTGGCAGTTTATGCCCTGGGGGGAAAAAAAGAGAGAAAGGTGTTTTTCATAACTGTTTGTAATCTGAAGTGAACAGCTTTCAGCTATTGTTCATCTGTTCAAAAGATCATCAGTTGTGTTCTAATTGATGTCTATTAAGTATAAGATGTCAACAATTCAACGTTATGTTTTTCATTGTTATCCTTTTGTTAAAAGGGGAGATGTGGGATAATCTATGTAGTGAAGCTACATGACAATATTTTACATGGTTTGATTCCTGAATACTGTTTCCGACCATGAGGGGGCATTGTTGAGTCAGTAGAATAAATGAAGGCTAGTTGGGAGTCCAAGGGTGTTTGTGTGCTTTTTACTCACGCGTTAAACTTGGGAACACGACAATATTCACCACGGATAAGCTACTCCTAAATATAATGTAGAAACTTTAATTTTCTGTGAAGCAGCTTTACAAAGATTTTTATCGTTAAAAAGCACTGTACAAATAAACGTGAATTGAATTGAGTAATAGTTAAAAATTCAACTACATTGATGTTGCAGATTATCTGTGTCAGTAATTTGTGCATTACCATTTATCTTTTTGTGCAGTAACATTTATCTTTTTTTATATTTTTAAGATTATTTTATGTGTCTGTTGGATTACAAATTTATAAAATGTTATATCTAGGTTCCAATGTAATAGTATATAAACTGAAAAAAGTTATGTACATTGTTTTACATTTTGAGGTAAATATGACGACATTCTAAGAAGATCAAGTCAGGCAGCCCAGGTGTCTGAGACATTAACCTTTTGTCTTTATGCACTTCCTGACCATTGGGCAGGGTCCCAAGTTAAAGGTGAATGCTAAGCTCAAGGCACAGCTGTGCCTTTGTCTCTATGATAATGTGAAGGTATGGGCGATACTGTCAGGCTGATTGGATTAGCACCTATGCATTTGAATGACACTGTTATGCTGATGAGATCAGGGCTGGAGAAATTCCGGTAACGGGCTGATTCCTATACTGCATTTGAATGCTTTGTTTAGATTGTCTCCACCTCTATGTATCCCTCCCCCTTGAAAGGTATAAACTCTACTGTGCTGAGCTATAGTCAGACTTGGATGGCTGCAGCGACGCTCGAGTCCTCAATAAAGAGTGACTTCTGTATGAAACATATCCCAACGTCTCCTGGTCTCTGCTTCGACGAGGAAAAAGTTTCCTACACCTCTTTTAAAATTTCCTTGCATTTGTACATAACATACTTGTACACACAAATACCATCTATTGTCTATTTTGTATATTGTTATTTCCTATTTACTTATCCTATTTTTATTCTTTTAATTATCTGTGTCTTGTCTTGTCACTGTCATTCTCTTTGTGCCGTGGAAGCTCCTGTCACCAAAACAAATTCCTTGTATGTGTAAACAGGGAATTTGGAATCTGGAATCTAGGAATCTGATTCTGGAAACACTCATGCAGCAGCATTAACTAGATTTTTATAGGTAAACGTAAGAAAACACAAAGCATGAGAGTTATAAATATGCATTACATTTTCAATTAATATTTATATATAAAAGCTGGTAGATTTACGATGTTAATAACTGGAAATTTGTTATAACCGAAATGTTGAGAACAATATCTTCCATAAATAGACTCTCAAGGACTTCTTGCATCTTACATAGACAGAATATAATCTTATCTTCAGACTAATATAGACACAGAGGTGCTGTTTGTTCTGATGGGTCAGCATGTACTTCCAAACAACAGTTCATAGTGTGCATACAAAAACTACAGCAGAAGAAAGATCAGTGGGCAACTGCAATAAAAGAGCACACTCTATCTATCTATCTATCTATCTATCTATCTATCTGTCTGTCTGTCTGTCTGTCTGTCTGTCTGTCTGTCTGT
>NW_015549559.1:93706-134448 GCF_001515605.1 Sinocyclocheilus anshuiensis | reverse complement strand
TCTTGGATTATGGATTAGCACCTATGCATTTGAATGACACTGTTATGCTGATGAGATCAGGGCTGGAGAATAACTGGCTGCGGGCTGATTCCTATACTGCATTTGAATGCTTTGTTTAGATTGTCTCCACCTCTATGTATCCCTCCCCCTTGAAAGGTATAAACTCTACTGTGAGTTAGACTTGGATGACTGCAGCGACGCACAGCGAGTCCTCAATAAAGAGTGACTTCTGTATGAAAGATATCCCAATGTCTCCTGGTCTCTGCTTCGACGAGGAAAAAGTTTCCAACAGTTTTGGTGCCGTGACCCGGATAGAGCTCCTCACCTGAATCCAGATTGAAACTTCAAGCTCAACAAAGATCTGACTTCGTTCCAGACTAAATCTTTCTGTACAACCAAGGGTTGGCGAGTGCCACTCTATCCAAAAGAACCTTTTTAAAACCAGTACAAATGTGTTATCCTCTGCGCCGTCAGAGAAGAGTTAACAGACAGCTGTAGGGTTTGGTTAACTAAGTTATCCTCTAAAAAATTAATTTTAGAGATGAAGGTTATCCTCTGTTCAGGCAGGGAAGATTAGCATTACGTGCTAATATTGGTTATCCTCTGTTCAGGCAGGGAAGATTAGCATTATGTGCTAATATTGGTTATCCGCTGTTTCGGCAGGAAAGAATTGGTTATCCTCTGTTCAGGCAGGGAAGATTAACATTACGTGTTAATATTTGTTACCCTCTGTTTCGGCAGAGAAGAATTGGTTAGCCTCTGTTTCGGCAGGGAAGTTTAGCGTAAAGTCCTAGCAATTTGTGTTATCCTCTGCTTTGCCAAGGAAGGTTAACAATAGTTGATCTGTGTTAACAAGTGTACCCTCTGTTGATCAGAGAAGTTTTAGTGTTTTGATTGTGTGGTAACAAAGAAACTCACAAAATGTTTAGAAAGAATGCTAGACTGGGTTAACAACCCTCACAGCCCCGAACATTGTTTCACAGCGTGCATCAGTCACAAACCCATCCTCATGTATGATGTCTGCAATGACTGAAGTTGTGTTACAGGATGAAGGAGAAATGACTCATGATTGTGTTACGCTTACATACGCACCTATGAGTGAAGTAACAGAAACTCCCATAGAGAATGCAGAATTGGAGTTGTTTGTTGATGGTTCAGCTCAAGTCATTGAAGGTAACAGGCGAGCAGGTTATTGTAGTATTCTCTCAAATAAATTAATACTCAGAACAGACAGACACAGACACGTTTCTTCCAAGAACTCACTTTTACTCTACTCTCTTTTTCCTTTAGGCACAGCATCAGAACAAGCCTACAACGCCATCGCCAACGCCAACGCAACGGACACAACATATTCCCCCTTTTGTGAGAAGAAATGCTACAACTTCCACAATAAGTAATAACATAATACAACAGCATCATTTAACAAATTTAAATACTACTGGAATTCTCCCCCTTTTTTTATTTACTCTTACTGTTTTTGCCTTTAATGTGAACTAGGCAATTGTCTTCTTTTTTTTCTTACTTCTCAAGCCACATAGTCCTTCAACCATATCGGACTCCTCTTCATCCTCACACTCCTTGGGCATTTATTTGGATCTGCTAGAAAGTCCTTGAAGGAATCCTTTGTTACCTTTCCAGCACACTTGGAGAAACGAACTGCGTTCCAACGTCTCCCATCACTGAGAAGGTAAGTACTTGCTCCTGTTTGTTTATTCACTGTGAGAGGTTGTGAGAATTTTGAGTCTGGTTTCTTTACAAGGAATGGTTTTCTCACTCGCACTTTATCTCCTGGCCGAAAGGAAGGAATTTTCACGCAACGTTTGGCATCCGTGTAAACCTTGCTTTTCTCTTGCTTGGCTTTGACATACTGCCTAATGGCAGAATACTGTGTGGTCTGTATAGGAAGGATATGCAGTTTTGTGCGCATTTGTCTCCCTCTCATTAATTCGAAAGGAGTTTTGTTAGTAGCTGCATGTGGTGTCGCTCTGTAGACGTGTAAGAATGCAGTTACTTCTTGTTTCCAAGGCTTGTGCAACTGCGCAGCAGTTTGGATGCAATTCTTGAGGACTCTATTAAAACGTTCAACAGCACCATTTGCTTGAACATTATACACACTAGTGCGAATGTGTGTAATGCCATTGTCCTTCAAGAAATCCTGGAATGTTGAGGAGCAGAACTGACTGCCATTGTCAGTAACTATGTATGCAGGGTTACCTTCTCGAGCGAACACTGACGTTAGAAATGTCACTAATGTAGCTGTGGTGACAAATGGAGTGAAAGCCACCTCAGGCCATTTACTGTAGTAGTCCAGTAGTATAATGGCATAACGACAGTCATGTGTAGCCGTGTCGAATGGTCCCCAAGAATGAGCGAAGTGCAGTGGCATCTCTAGGAGCAGGTGCACTTGTGATAGCAGCCATGTGATCCATACTAGGGCGTAAGCCTTCAGCTGAAATAGTGTGGCCCAAGTATGACACACTCTGCTGGGCGAATGTACTTTTGTTGAGGTTCAATTTAAGGTTCGCATTCTCGAGGCGCTGTAAGACAGCCATCAGACGTTTGTCATGTTTCTCCTTGGTTTCGCCATAACAGATTATATAATCAAGATAGCATTGGCAACCTGGCAGATCTCCTAAGAGTGTGTGCATAATTTTTTGAAATGCAGCGGGTGCCGAAGCGAGACCATAAGGGACCCGCGTAAATTGGTACAGTCCCTCGTGACATAGAAATGCAGTCAGATTTCTGCTTTCCACAGCTAGAGGCAACTGATGATAAGCACTCTGTAAGTCAATCTGCGAAAATACTGTAGCACCCTTCAACTCCGCAAACAGCTCTTCCATATGTGGTAGTGGGTGTGAATCCACAATAATACTCTTATTTGGCTCGCGTAAATCCACACACATACGAATTCCTCCTTGTTTCTTTTTCGTCACCACTAATGGTGAAACCCAGGGGCTCGCATCTATGGGCTCTATGATTCCAGGTTTTAGCAGCCGTTGGATCTCATTTGACACATCCTGGCGAACGCACAGTGCAAGCCGGCGAACTTTTTGCTGCACAGGTTTAATGGTTTTGTCCACTTGCACCTTATGTATGAATCCTTTTACACACTCGCCTTGCACATTTAAATGTTCGTCCGCACAATTGAGCACCCTAGTTGTTGCTTGAATGGCATGCATTGAAGTACTGTGCATATCAGTGACATCTTCAAATGCTACATGATAGTTCAGTGCTCTGATTAGATCCAGTCCCAAGAGACGTGCTCCTCTCTCTACAATGTAGAAATTTGCGTCAGCTGTAATGGCATTATGAGTCACTGTAGCAGTCATAAACTCCAGTACAGGCAAGGGCTGTTTAGAATAAGTGACTAGTTGCGCTTTGGGCAGAAGCAAAGGAGTAGATGTGAAATGATCCTCGTACAAGGATTGTGAAAGAATTGACACACTTGAACCTGTATCCACTAACAGTTACACTTTGTGCGCACAGTGACCAGTTGCGCTTTGGGCAGAAGCAAAGGAGTAGATGTGAAATGATCCTCGTACAAGGATTGTGAAAGGATTGACACGCTTGAACCTGTATCCACTAACAGTTTCACTTTGTGCGCACAGCCTTGTGATGTTGCTATTTCAACTACACAGTAAATTTTATAATCCACTGAAGCGTTCAAATTAAGCACTGTCATTTCTGGCACAGAAATTTCTTGCACTGTTTTCGCTTTCGATTGGCATATTTTTGCAAAATGACCACGTTTTTTGCATTTATTACAAATAGCAGATGCAGCAGGACAGTCTCTATCATTAGCTAAGTGATTATGTGATCCACAGCGGTAGCAATGTTGATTTGGTTTTGGCGCTTTAGAATCTTCGCGTCTCTTTGATTGTTCGGAGCGTGTTTTATGACGTTTCCACTGACTTTTATTCGCCGAAACAGCTTGCACAGCACTCTGTTGTTGGTTTCCACTTGCGTCCTTACCGGAGAGGAGTGAAGCATTACGCACAGCGGACTCAACTTGACATGCTAAATTCACCGCTTTTTCCAGAGTGAGCTCATCCTCCAGCAATAATCTGTCTCGCACTGCAGGCAGCCACGCTTGTTCCACCAGCTGATCACGCAGCATTTCTTGCTCCATAGCACCGTACTGACACTGGACAGCTAACTCCCGTAGTGCAGAAATGTACTGAGGCACAGTCTCGTCATTTCTTTGTGATCTTTGGCGAAACTTATGTCGGCATGCAACAACGTTCAATTTCGGAACAAAATGTTTTGTAAGCGCTTCCATTGCATGATCAAACGTTGTACCTGTGTCCTGTAATGTGTAGAAAAGTCTTTGACCTTCGGTGCCCAGGCAATGTAGTAGAGTTGCACGACGCCTTGCATCAGGCCATGTGTTTCCCGAAGCATTTATTACCACTAGGTAGTTTGAAAAAATCTTCTGCCACGTATCAAAAGGAATTGGTGACTCGCCTACATTTTGCAGAAATGGTGGAGGGGCAGGAACACTCGCCATCCTCGTTGCCAATATGTAGTATTCTCTCAAATAAATTAATACTCAGAACATACAGACACGGACACGTTTCTTCCATGAACTCATTTTTACTCTACTCTCCGTTTCCTTTAGGCACAGCATCAGAACAAGCCTACAACGCCATCTACTGGACACAACATATTGCAGTCACTTCCACCACTGAAGTGGTAGATTCAGGTCATCTTTCAGATCATTTTTCAGCTCAAGCTGCAGAACTAGTAGCCTTAACTAGAGCATGCACGCTAGCTTCAGGATCGGTTGCAAATATCTACTCTGATTCCAGGTATGCTTTTGGGGTAATTCATTATTTTGGTGTCATTTGGCAAAGTAGACAGTTTCTAACTTCTGCTGGATCCCCCATTAAGCATGCTGGATTAGTGAAAGATCTAATGTTTGCCATGAAGTTTCCAAAGAAATTAGCAGTGATCAAAGTGAAAGCACATCTCACAACTAATCAGTGGTGGAAAGAGTACTGAAAATTTGTACTTAAGTACAAGTACTGTTACATTGCTGAAATAATACCCAATTACAAGTAAAAGTACTGGTGTCAAAACAGTACTTAAGTAAAATTACAAAGTACTCCTCTCAAAAACTAATCCGAGTACTGGTTACTAGTTACTTTTTAGTCTGCGATATTTAATGAATTACCAAAAAATATTAATTCATATCAAAGATCTATGTGGATAATAGCTACTTTGAACAAAACTTACTTTTATCTTATTGACAAAGTATGTGAATTAGTGGTCATGATACAGGAATTTCTAACTTCAATACCTTGACAAATATCAATATCAAAGTACTCGTGAACCGGAAGTTGCAACTGACTTCAGTGCTGTGATGTATTTCCGAGTGAAACGGAATATTAAATAGAGGGTGGGGTTTTATTGTGGTGCACCTCCTCTCCACCTCTTGCTCATAGCAGATTCACGGTTGGATAGGAGTGGTTTAGAATATCTGCTTGTTACATCTGACATCACGCTTCACCGCTTCTGGGTCCTACCGCTCTGCCAGACGCCCCCCAAAAAACAACAAACTGTGCATATACACACTCACGATGTCATGTAATACTGAAAAGTTATAACCCTAACCTTTATCTCCATACTGAAATCCCAGGTTCAGCTAAAATATTAGTGTCTGAGAAACTGTGAGCATGGCGACTGTAGTGTGCACAGCAAATTTTTAAATGCTTATCTTAAATATGTAATATTAATTAAATAATGCTCATAAATGGCTGTTGAGATAGTATTCTCAAGTGAAATAAGTAGAGGCATGGACCCGGTATTAGCTGTCCTTACGTCATGACTTAACAAGAGGATTCTCCCCAAGCCATCAAACTGACGTAATCAGAGCCAGAACTCCATTCCAGAGCGGAAGACAATTTTCAGTTTTTGATTAAAGATTACAACGGCAGACAAATTTTTTTTTCCAGTGTATATACTGAAATCCCAGGTTCAGCTAAAATATTAGTGTCTGAGAAACTGTGAGCATGGCGACTGTAGTGTGCACAGCAAATTTTTAAATGCTTATCTTAAATATGTAATATTAATTAAATAATGCTCATAAATGGCTGTTGAGATAGTATTCTCAAGTGAAATAAGTAGAGGCATGGACCCGGTATTAGCTGTCCTTACGTCATGACTTAACAAGAGGATTCTCCCCAAGCCATCAAACTGACGTAATCAGAGCCAGAACTCTATTCCAGAGCGGAAGACAATTTTCAGTTTTTGATTAAAGATTACAACGGCAGACAAATTTTTTTTTCCAGTTTATTGACTTGCACGGTTCAATTGTTCACCACAAGACTAGTAATGTGCACTAAAAAGTAAGTAGGGTTATTTTTGATTTCATGACGACTAATCATTTTCAATACCATTGGCAAAACTACCAGATACTGAATACTGCCATATAGATATATTAATATTTAAAACATTTTTTTGTACATCCATTTTTTCAAGGCAATCATTATTTCAAGCTTTGAGATTGGTTTAATCCAAGTCTTCTAAACTGACAGGAGGCGGATGCGTGTCAAACTCACTGTCGGAGAGGAACACCACACTGCCTCTTTTAGTTTTCATTTCAACATATTAATAGCCACAAAATGTAGCTCATGCATCGCGGACTTGATTACCTTCTCTGTATGTATAATTAGTGGTGCCGTAACGGGGGGAAGGTTAGGATGATTCCAAAAGCTTACAGCACAAGGAAGCTTGATTTCAAATTTGATTTCAAACTGAATTGAATTAGCAAAAAATGACAAGTACATATTCAGTAATAAAATCATAAATCTCAATTCTGTTGAGGTATCCGAAATATGACAACACTGAATTTTTATAAGCAGTGATTTAAGAGCCATATATGTTAGACCTATTTATTTAGATAAATAGTACATCAGATGGCTTTGATCTGCAATGTCTGTACAATGTAGTGATGCAGTTAGGCAGACTAGGAAAACATGACAACACTTAATTTTTATAAGCAGTGATTTAAGAGCCATATACAGTATGTTAGGCCTATTTATTTAGATAAATAGAACATTGGATGGCTTTGTAATGACTGTACACAATGTAGTGATGCAGTTAGACAGACTAGGATATTTATATGTACAAATCAGACAAATATCCCATTCCAAAACATTTCTAGCATAAACTTACATTGTAAAGAAATTAGAGTTCCATCTTTGATTGTTGAAAGACTTTCTGGTGCATTTCACTTACAGCCAATAAAGTTTCCAGTAGGATTTTCATCGATCAGGCGTGGATCTATTCTGAATGGTTGATAACGTTTGACAAAGCTCAAAGGGGGAAAGTATGTAGCTCCCGAATCACTGCTGCCATATTTGGCTCAACAAACACACAATTTGGGTCACAGTGGTTCAGCAACGATGAATCACAGGTTCTCAAATCAATGGTGGAATTCAAAATTCAGAAATGTAGCCACTGAAACAGTCAAGAGATGCGTTACATGTCAGAAAAATAATGATGTGCCAGCAGCAACTACAGCAGCAACACGTACCCCAGCTCCACCAGGACCATTTCGTCACCTGCAAGTTGATTACATATCGTTGCCTCCTTGTAAGGGAAAAACTGACGTTTTGATAGTAATAGACAAGTTCTCGAGATGGATAGAAGCTTATCCAACAGGGCGTGCTACAGCTGCACATACTGCTAAATGTCTTGTCACTGATTTCATTCCCAGATGGGGATTACCAGATTGCATTGACTCAGACCAAGGTACACACTTCACAGGACAGGTAGTCAAGGAAGTGTCTAAAATGTTGAAGATTAAGTGGAATCTTCACTGCCCATACAGGCCACAAGCATCAGGACAGGTTGAACGAGCAAACAGAACAATCAAAACCAGGCTAAGCAAAATGCATCAGGAAGGAGCACCATGGGTTGAAGCGCTGCCAGCGGTACTGTGTAGTATGAGAGCGTCACCTAACAGATCAGTAGGACTGAGCCCTCATGAGATTATTACTGGACGCCCAATGCAGATGCCAGGTGTGATTGATCTTAGAAATGCTGATGTACACATTGCCTCAGATGCCCTGATCACTTACTGTGAAAACCTCACAAAGGCAGTACAAAGTGCCAGAGAGAGAGTTGAGTCGTGTTGGCAGACTCCACCAGAAGGGGGACACACAATCATCCCAGGTCAGTGGGTCATGATAAAGTCATTCAGAAACAAACCGTTAGAGCCTAAGTGGCACGGACCACATCAAGTGATGTTGATTACAGCAGCTGCAGTGTTGTGTCAGGGAAGGAAAACCTGGACTCATGTTTCACATTGTAAAGTTGTTCCTCCACCTACAGGGATAGGATAGGACACACGGACCAGTGAGGAGCCCAGGGAAGAAGCGAATGCAACAGGCTTCGGGGGCTTTTGTTTTCTTTCTTTCTCTGTGCAGATACCACTTGATGGCTGTCCCGAGACCCATACGCACCGACCTCCTCACCTGCGTATGAAGCCACAACCTCTAAAAGACAACTAGACCCACTGCCGAGCCAACTGTCACAGAAGACAAAAAAAAATAAATTAAATACACAACGCAGAGAATCACATACGGGAACTTCAGTCATCCGTCAACATGATCAAGATTGCCGTACTAGTAATCATCATGGACATCGCACAAAGTGTAGACTCCAGAAACAACATATTCTTAGAACTGATGAATATGTCAAGAAACGCCTTGTTTGCTGGAAAGAATGTTTGCATGCCACACCCGTCTTCAGTAGGAGCAGGAATCCCATGGGTGGCACACCCCATCTCCAACTGTGACACGTGTACCGGCTATCAGAGAAAATACACACTCCACTCCAAGCTCTCCACATCTACATAATTCAGCTCCTACCACGAACAAAGAAGATGGCTGCATTCCAGGACTCACTTGTGCACAAACATGGTGGTCAAGAACTCTTGGAGCATTAATCCCGTCTTATGGTCTCATACAGGCCCTTGATCAAGTCAGACGCTTATCAAATTCTGTACAGAAACTGGCCAATGATACGGCTTTGGCCCTGGGTAACATCACGGACACTCTCGCTTCGCACAAGATAATGATCTTACAGAACAGAGTGGTCTTGGATTACATTCTTGCAACGCAAGGGGGAGCCTACACCATTATCGGCCCTGAGTGCTGCACCGGGTTAATGGATCCAACAGAGGACTTGAACAAAATCCAACAAGACATTCTTGATCTTTCAGCAAAATTACACCAGATGACTGAAGATAATTCTTTATGGTTCTGAAACGTGTTAGGTAAACCCTGGCTGTGGATCAAGGAAATAGCAATTCTGCAGTTCCAACCAGAAAAGACTATTCCCGTAAGAACTTCACGGACCCTAGCTGTGCCTTTGTCTCTATGATAATGTGAAGGTATGGGCGATACTGTCAGGCTGATTGGATTAGTACCTATGCATTTGAATGACACTATTATACTGATGAGATCAGGGCTGGAGAAATTCCGGTAACGGGCTGATTCCTGTAATGCATTTGCATGCTTTGTTTAGATTGTCTCCACCTCTATGTATCCCTCCCCCTTGAAAGGTATAAACTCTACTGTGCTGAGCTATAGTCAGACTTGGATGACTGCAGCAAGTCCTCAATAAAGAGTAACTTCTGTATGAAAGATATCCCAACATCTCCTGGTCTCTGCTTCGACGAGGAAAATGTTTCCTACATATCTTAAGGACACTGAAGTGTTTAAAAAGAAAAAAAGGGGGTAAAAATATTGAAATAATTTCACCTCACTTGTCCTAAGCTGCATATCCATCCTGAAATTCTCTTGCCTCCTCCATAACATTTTGTTTCTTCTGTAGCCTTTGAACCTGTGTTTGAGGAAGTATATCTTTTACCCCACCCTTAGGAGTGTACAGAACTGTCCATTGCAATGATACAGTCTGGCAGTGAAAAAAAATTATATTCCAATGAAAAAAGTAAGCCATAGGTAACTTGACAAATTGATGTCAGAATTTTCATTTTTGGGTGAACTGCCCCTTTAATAAGTCCATTATCATTAACCTACTTTCCAGGATGTGTATATACAATTACTGACTTAAAGTTGTGTGTGAAGGAGCCAAAAGAAGTGAGTCAGTGCACTTTGTGTTTCCTCACCTATGCACCTTATTAGTACAATATCCTAAAAGAATGCAGCACTTAAAATATGCAGTAAGGGTCAGTGAACTCAAAAACGCTGGTTACTAGGATATTGACACACTAAATGGAACTGCAACTGAGTCACTCTGTGTGGGAGTTTTCAAACAGCTGCTGATATAACAAAAGTTCCCTCTTGACTCAGTTGTGCTGGGCACCAACATTATTACTCAGATAAACTGATGCTTCCAAGCTTCTACAACTATAATGTTTAGTTCTATGATGCAAAATATTTCTATAATAAGATTAAAAGGTAAAGGATCTGTATTCTAATGATTGTATTAGTAGCCTACTTGTTTTGTATTTATGTGTGCCCTTACGAAAAAGAAGTTTATTCAAGTGTGCTATTAGTATACTTCTTTTAAACTAAAAAACAGGAAAGTATACTTTTAGTTTACTTTTTATGTACTTCTCAGAAATGGGCTTTATGTAGTTTTCAGAAATATACTTAAAATTACATTTAAGTATATTTGACTTATACTTAGAAAAAGCCTAAATATATTTGAGCTATACTTGTGCTCCTAGAATCCGTGTTTTCATTTTTATACGGTAGGGGGCACTAGTTCACATCTTCTTTACAGAATTTCCAAAAAAAACACAAGTGAAGAAGAAACCGAAGTCCCAATAAGTATTGAAATACTACACTTACAAGTATACTACTAGTACACTGATATTTGTATACTTACTACATAAAGTATACTTAAAAATATATTTGACCTTTACTTAAGTATACTTAATAAAATAAACTTGAAGTATACTACTTTTTGGTAAGGGTGCTTAAATTTATGTGTGCTTCAAACTGATTGTTCAAGCAGGAGCTGGCTCAATCCCTGCTGTGTTAAGCTCATTAAAGAGCACAGTGACCCTGGAACTCACATGGAACATGACCCCATTCAGTGTAATACAAAACACCCCAACACAATATGGTCACCAGAAGAAAAAAACAAACACACTGCCTGAGCCAAATAAACCGCCAATGCATCATCAGTAACTGAAAATCTTCCAGGAAGCTTTTTCTAGAAAAGGAGACCTTGTCCATGGTCCTCCAGGGGATGTTGCACTAATTTTTGGTGAAACGGGACTGTAAGGCATTTGCGAACATCACACAAATGAACGAGGGAATATCCGCATTCCACCTGGAAACTAACATCTCTTCTCAACCATCTGAGAGCCGTAAAGCTGAATCACGGTTGATACCAAGATATTATTGTGAATCTTTCCTATTTTTATCCGGAAAAATAGATTAGATATAGAGAAACAGAGTTTTGTGGGTTATTGTACCTGTTATTAGAGCATACCAGCGTGTTGAATGTTTGAATGTGAAACTCGAGTGTTGTTTAGAATTTAACTGCAGTAAAAACATTGAAATATTGTCCACCGAGACAAAATAAGTTGCGTCAGAGCGCACAAGAAAGAAACGAGCGTATTCCTCGTTTACTTTCTGTAAAAAGGCCTCAGAGTGTAATTTGTATAAGTGCGTGTTCCACTTCAAAATGAACAAAATCTTATCTCTGCTGAACTGGTGCCGAGCTAATTTAAGCAGTAAACATAAGACAAACCTCTGCTTTGTGATTTTCTCAAGTCACAAGTAAGAGAACTGTAGCGAATATCTTGCTAAAACTTTGGGCTTTCCTCAGAACTCCGTTATCATTTTCATTCTTCAGAGACTGTATGTATGTGTTTGTGTATGTGTATGTCTTAGCTTAGGTCAATGTAATTTAGAATAGCCAATAAATTTTGTTTTCATTTATAAAGAATCATTGTCTGGTGTCGTATAATTTTAAAGTCAAACCTTGCCAAGGATCCTTGTTACCTAGCTCGTAGCTTATAACTTATCAAAACATGTATTAACCCGTGGCCAGGGAGAATACAGATATTAAAATTGTTAATATACACGGATGCTAACGTCTCGCTGGACGAACGGTAGATAAGGTGTAAATTATCAAATTTGGAATCAGTTGTAATCAGGTTGACTTCGAATCTTCAGATCCGAGTCCTCTCAAAACCTGAATGAAATAATAATAATTAATTCCCTTACAAATGAGTTAATTTCTTACAGGACTAATAGTAATCATTGTTCGGAGACATCAGATGCGCGTTACAAATTAGTCTGAGGCCTGGGCTTATTTAATCCAAAACAAAGCTTTCTTTGGATTGTATAATAATTTGTTTCTCAAAGTTTTATTTACTTTTTTTCACCAAGCAGCTGAAGGTCTTCAACTGATGTGGTGAGAATGAGGGAGCGTTCTGTCCTAGATTGTGGTGTGCAGTGAATGTTGTGTTGAGAAGCAAAGGTCTTTGAAATCTTTTAAGTACATGGAGTCTGTAGGTAAGCGGGCATGTCACGGTCTGGTCTGTTCACATCCTGTAAAATTAAAAGAGAGATATTGCTGACCTGACTTGTCCTCCATCCTGGTTCTTTTTGTCCTGTAGAAAAATTGTCAGAATGATTAATTGCAAGTGTTGGCCCTGCTTGTCCACATCATTGTGTGTGTATTTGTTGCCCAAGACTTTCAGAATTACAAACAGTTCACTTTGCCTATTGTAGTCCAACAGCATCCCAGCTGAATAGACAGATCATGTTTTTGGACAAATGTGATTTTGACCCTTGTAAGCTGAACAGAATTGAGGAGTACATTGTTTAAAGTTCAAGCACATGTACTGTGTGACTGAGTACAGGCATGTGATTGTCAGTGCACATTGGTTGTGCATTATGGTTTCCTGGGATCATGAGATTTCGAGAGGAAGAAGGAGGCATGTGTAGACAAGTTCACTGACCTGGTTCCTGTTTAATGTGGAAATATTTTGTAGTTTTTATGAGAAGTTTTTATAAGATTTGTATAAATTATTGAAAATTATGACTAATTGATGTGTTGCAGAGATAAACAATATTGGATGTAACTTTTAAATAAGATGTTAAAAATGCAAGTGGTACTTGAATTTGCATGTTATGTCATTTTTCTGTTTCACTCTGTATCTAAATTGTAAGAGAAATGTAAGAGACATAAAGCGTGTGTGTGTGTGTGTGTTTATGTGTACGTGCGTGTGTGTGTGTGTGTATATATCTATGAAAGCCACGCAGATTGCAGAAATCCCACTCCGCCAAGGAAGGGGGCGGTGGGGGTATCTGCGAGTGGATTCTGAGAGATGATACCAGTGTTCCATTTCACAGCCAAGAAAACCAGCACATGGTGTGAAAAGTAATGCTTTAAGCATGATGAACAGTCTTATTCTCAATCTTCATCAACAGGAGATGTAAGAGAAAGAAAATGCTGTTATTATAGTATAAAGTACTGGCAAGATGCATTAGTAAAATTCAGTTGATTTATGTAAAACAGAAAATAGTGCATTTAGAATTAGTATGTTGTGTTCAGTTCTACCGGGCACATTTATCTATGACTCATAAAAAAAAAAAATTTAACAATAGTCGGCACACCATAGGCTCCAAAAATGCAAAACAATTTAATAATGGACTTCACACAAGGTAACATTTCGAACTCACAGGCTCTTTGTCAGACAATTAAAACAATTTCAAAAACGCCTTTACACTCACAGGTGATTAATCAAGAGTCACGTGACCTTAGAAGAAAACAAAAAGATCATGGAACGAAAAAGGCAAAATAAAATAAAAATACAAAATACTAACTGGGAAAGTCACATTCGAAACATGCAATATTAATAACAATAATAATAGTAACAATAAATATAGCTGCTAGCAGCGATATGGGGTCAAGCACAGAAGGTGCAGCAAGCATAGCAACTGCAAGCACTACAAGCACAGCAAGTGCAGCAAGCAGAGAAAGCACAGCATGTACAGCAAGCATGACAATCAGCAATCTCATCAAAGCACATCACACTCAGCAATCTAAAAGCTCTACAATGTATTTCTCAAAAGCGCAAAACACTTAAGATTTTGTATATAAATCCACCACATGTTTTGTGCCACACTGGATTCAAACCCATGACCCAAAAGGTTCAGGGCCAGTGGATTAACAGCGTACACCACTCAGTTGACACACATTCACTAGGCTGCCGAGGAGAGCTTTCAGCTCAATGATCACACAAAAGCATTACTTAGTATGGTGACCAGATTAGCGTGCTAAGCTAACTTAATTCTAACATAGCTTACGATTAACCTGATAGCTGAAGAGTCGCATTAGAAAGAATGTGTGAAGTTGTGTGAAGTCCATTATTAAATTGTTTTGCATTTTTGGAACCTATGGTGTGCTGACTTTTGTTTGTTTTTTTAATTATTTTCTTTGTCGTGCACCCAATTTTGAGCATTTTTTGTCATTGATGTGCATGCTTTGGTTCCATCTTTTCTATGACTAAGTTTACACGAACCCTCCTAATGCAATAATAAGATATACAGTAAAAGTAAACATATGTATACACAATACTTTGATCAAATGTATATGATTAAGCTCATAATCGTAGCAATAAGTGTAGTAAAATATTTGGGGTATGCCGATTTTAATCACAATAAACAGGCATGTAAACACTTTGCATGTATTCCACTCTGACCAAAGTGCGCATGTGCTTGTGATGTACATGAATGATGTCACGCTCCTGCAGTGATGCGTGGATTCGTAAACATGGCGGTAAAGAAGGCCTCACAATTTTGAGGTGCTGAAGAAATTGAGTTCAAGTTGACAACGTTGCACAACATAAATATAATGCAGTACATTGTGTCACGGAATGCCAGGAGAAAACAAGGTAAGATCCAAGTGCAGTTTTATTAACATATAACTAAACAGAACAGAACAAAAACGTGGCAAAAGGTAATCCAAAACATAGGGAACCGATAACACAAAGTAACTTTAGACAACAAGAACCCAGAAGACAATATAATCAAGACGCAATGACAGACAGAGTGAGCATGGTATATATAGCTGGGATAATGAGTAAATGATAAACAGGTGCTACTGATCAGAACAGAATTAACGAGCAGGGGACTATGGGAAATGGAGTTTAACACATACAACATAGAAACAGGAAGAGCGCCCTCAAGTGGCCAGTCCAGGGCACCACAACAAGACACTGTGACACATTGATGGTTGAAAACAACAAAATGGAGACATTTTTGGAGCATCACTGATAATGGAGGTAAAAAATAACCACAATTCATACACTCTCAGAAAGCTGTCACTGGGGCAGTACCCTTTCAAAAGGTATACCATTCACCCCAAAAGGGTGCATATAAGTACCTTATACTAGTAACTAAAGTGTGCATATTAGTACTTAAATGGTACATATTATTTCTTTTTTTTACTTTTATTATTATCTTTTTTTCTGAGAGTGTAGCGAATAATTAGAAAAATTGCATGTAAACAAGAGAGGTTTGCTTGTGTCACAAACATCTAACTGCGATTATGCCTTACTCTGATTATTGGAAATAATCACATTATCTGTGCACATGTAAACATATTCTACGTTCTTATTTTGTTCCAGTATAACCCTGATAAGGCATTATTGAGTGGATCAGGTCTTATGCTGCCCAAAGTTCTGAAGATCCAAAGCTTAAAAGATTTGTTTCTTGTTTATGATTTCATTTCAGTCACGTAAAAACACTACGTAACAGATTGTTTTTTAACTAAAATCCATTTCAGCCGAAAAGGCCATGAGTAAAGTCAGAGTACAAACATTCCTTAAGCATCATAGCAGGTGTTTGTGTTTTCCAGAAATCCATGAGTATTTCTAAGTTTGGCGGATTTAATTTGTGCACTGTTTTTGTTCAAATGGATGAAGAGTGGATTACAATTTACCACACTGTTCTCAATGACTAGCACGTTACACCAAAAACACAAACTGCAATGGTCAAGTGACTGCATGCCTTGTATCCTTCTATTCGTCTATCTATAATCCATTTATATTCTATATTCTTAAATGTTTTATTTTTAAATGTAAATCTTAAAAATCAAATTCATACTTTGAAAAAAAAAAAGTTTAATTACTGAAGATAACTGCATTCAAAAATGTTCTGAAATTCATTGTATTTTTTAAAAGCATAATATAAGCAGTATAAAAAGAACTGGTCCTCACCATTTTTATTTAAAAGTAATATTTAAGAAATAAAACTTGAAATTGAATGGTTAAAATGTCACTGTGAGTACTTCAAGTAAATAGGTCATAGCAGTTTGCTGACTAAAATGTTTGGGAACTCCTGTTATGAAATTAAGCAGTGAAACATGATTTGCAGGCTTGCTTGCATACGCCTAAACACACATTCATATTGTGCAGATAAAGTCTATTTCATGTTTACTGTACATGATGGCCAACATGTTCTAATCGACTAAACATTGAGGGGAAAAATGGAATGTGGAATGAGGAACACAACAAAGCCTGTGTAGTTAAGAGCGAATGTTGCAGCTTCACTATGGGACACTCAGTACAGAATGTCTTGCAGTCGCAGATGATGTCACATTAATGCCTTAGTGTGACTTTTGTGTTCGTTTGTGTAAGCTCATTTGTTTTTGTGTATCGTTATGCATGTGTGAGTTTGTGTGTGTGGGAAGGGGGTTAGCAGATTGTACAAGTTGTGCTGTGTTTGGCAGATGTCCATTATTTACTCTGCAGTATATGTCTGACAGATCCTAAGAACAAGCTGTCCTGGGAAAGCTGTTGTTTTTCCACACATCTCTCTCACACTTCCTTTCTTTCTCTGCGTTTGAGATGAGCAGGGAGCTGAATCAAGTCTTTGTTCTTAGTCTAAGACACTGAAGAGGATTATTTATATGAAGGAGGTGAGTCTTTTCTCTCTGTGTTTCTCAGTAGCAAAGCTCCTACAACCAGGGGTAGGTAAACAACTACTTTTGCAAAATAAAATAAAATCTCTTTCAACAACTAAAAAGACTGCTGGATCACAATCCTCTACATTTCATGCTTAATCTGTGTTTTGTTCTTGTGTACCATATGGTTCAATAAGCACTTTATTAAGCAAATATCAATATTCGTTGATGCTCCTTTTTCAGTTCTGGAGCTTTGCATACAACATAAGCACAACTTTTCAAATTTACCAATAAAGTTTTTTTTTTTACGTAATGTACACTCACGTGAGACTCCGATCATATTAGTAGCCTAATAAAATCTTTTGTTTGACATATCAAGGGTTTCCTGTGCACTTTGATACAGTTTATAATATACTGTATGTCTATATCAAAATGATTTGTGATGTGAATGTGAAATGCTGCCAAAATGTCCTAAAGACAAAATTCAGTTCTTTGCTGTAACCTGCCAATAAAGTGTCATAATCGTGATGGGGTTATGTAAAATGTAGTCATTCAGGAATGTCCTAGACCTTCTCAACCTGAATGATAGTGTTACCAATGTTATTGTAAAACAAGACGGAGCTTATTGAATTGATTCCTGACTCAATTATTGTGTTACATACTGTAACGGGGTGAAGAATCACACGACAAGTAATCTCAATCATTACCCCGGAGGGTGGATTTATTGGGGTGATGGGTGTTAGTGAAAAAGGTCCAGGTAGGTGCTCCGGTGCCATGAGTGCTCTCTTCCGTCTTCCCAGTATAGCTGCCGCCTGATGAGGTGCAGCTGTGACCGATCAGCCTGTGATGATGATGGCCAGGTGCTCCTAGCTTGTTTCCAGGGCGACGCCGATGAAGCTTCGGGACACTCATCACACTCCCCCCAAGCGTCGTCCTGGTCCTGTTAACGATATGAGATAGTAGGGGAGAGATAGGGGGTGGGTGGGGAGTGACCCCTGACAGACCTGCGAAAGCTGCCCAGATCCGAGAGAGGCCATCCGCGTTGGCGTTCGCGGCTCCAGCCCGATGACATACTTCGAAGTGGAAGTCTTGGAGCGCGAGGAACCATCGGGTCACCCTGGCATTGGTCTCCTTGGCGCGGGCCATCCACTGAAGGGGTGCGTGGTCCGTGACCAGATTCTCAAGCCTAGTTGGGGACTAGGACCATGACTCGGTCTCCGGGCTGGAACTCCCGTGGTTGGCCTGCCCGGTTATAGTGGCGCTGTTGGGCCTGCTACTCCTTCGTCAGGTGTTCCCAGACTAATGGCATGACCCAGTCGATCCTTTCCCTCATCTGTTTTACGTGCTCGATCACAGAGCGATGGGCTGCCGGCTGTTGCTCCCAGGCCTCCTTCGCCACATCCAGGAGGCCGCGGGATTGCCGGCCAAAGAGGAGCTCGAAGGGGGTGAAGCCAGTTGAGGCCTGCGGGACTTCGCGGATCCCGAAAAGGACATAGGGGAGCATGTCTTCCCAGTGCAGAGGGTCCGTGCAGTGCTCCTGTGGGGCTGGTCGGTCACACGCTGCTTTCTGTGGGAAAAGTGAGAGGGCGCGTTAGTTCTCAGTCTCATGGAGGAATCTCTCAGACGGCAGGGCTTGCGTGGCTTATGTAGCCGCCACCTGATGAGGTGCAGCTGTGACCGATCAGCCTGTGATGATGATGGCCAGGTGCTCCTCGCTTGTTTCCAGGGCGACGCTGATGAAGCTTCGGGACGCTCGTCACAATACAAATAGATACACAATTTTCAAAACACTATAGGAAGAAATGTATAACTGGCTGTTTTAATATAAACTTTATCAGGGAGAAGAGTTTGCATAAACATGGCATAAATTGGTTTAGCCAGCTGTGTGTAAAGCACACCTGCTGAACTGAAGGGGGTGGATGGGAGTTGAGAGGAGTGATTTTAGTTAGGAATGTCTTGCCTGCTTCTACTTTCCCATTCAGGCTCTTCAAGAATAAAGAAGATTTGCATAACGGCTATTTTGTAATTTCAGCTATATGTACATGAGATGTTTACAATAAAACAGTTTGTCCCTTTCCACTTTTCTTTGTTCCTTCTGTGTGATTATGTGCTGATAAAGCTGATCTCAGACACGTTGTGGTCCATAAATCTTTATAATATACATAATGTTTTGGAGAAAAGCAATATGCAAATGAAAATAATTGAAATATTAGTTTTTCTGCAATCACTTTGGCATTAACTTTAGTGCCTGTAATTTTTTAAAAACTGTTTTTTTAATGTCATTTTTAAAAAGACACAAAACTCGCCATCTATGATCAAAGTGCACAATTTTCAAAACTCTACAAAAAGAAAAATGTTTTGAGTTTTGTTTCGAGGGTTTCATAAAAATGACACCAATGTTCTGAAATCAGTGCATAAGTGATTGTGATTGAAGTGATTGTAAAAAAAAAAAAAAATGATTACAGAATTAGGATGAGTAGACATTAAACCGGTGTCTGCCATGACCTTCATCCTTCCATCGTTCAGTCAGGGTTGTTGAAAGCATCTCAGGACCCTCCTGGAGGTCTGGGATAGGCACATTGAGGAATGGTTTTGATCTTGACCCCACTTAAATGGCCTTAAGAATGGATCATTGACCCCTGCCCCTTGGGTAGCTTCAATTACACTCTGTTACTATAGGGAAGGATTTTACCTGAAATCCATGCCAGATATGACACATCTGAACTTCTGTGACAGAGAACCTACGTCAGCAGAGCCTTACACTCTGGGTTCATTTCTGCCTCTGTCATAATATTCAATTACTTCTGTTAGAAGTTAATCAGATTGAGCAAGTGAAAATGGAAAGAAATTATGAAATATTGCAGGACCTAATACTCTGTGAGAGATTGTGTTAATTTGTTCATGCACAATGGGTCTTCTCTAGCCAGTCTAGGTATGAGTTTATACTGGATTTTAAGGCCATCCTCTGAAAGGGTTACTTCCCCCTCATGTTGACCTCAGGATTTGGAAATTGACACAGTGGGAACATTTTGATCTTGCTGTTCTGTAAATTGTGGTGTGCTCTAGCCAGAAAGTGTTGATCTTTAACGTTTAATATGTGGCCATCTATTCAGCCAGAAGATGTTATAAGACCAAGCAACAGCCAATTTCATTGCTTAAAGACCTCACAAATGGTTAGACAAATGCAGTTTCCTTGCCTGATTTGACCTATTACAACAGGGAGCTGGGTGGTCTACAAATCTATAGGCAGCCACATTGCAGGAGTCATTGGGTTCAGTGTATGTTTGTATAACGTTCAAGGAGTATGAAGCCAGGTGCATCCTAATCACCACTCCCTTATGTTTTCACATTCCTGGTTCGCCCACACGAACTCCTATGCAAAAGTGTAAATTAACAGCATGATAAAGTTGATCTCCTTCCATGAAATCTCATTTAGAGAGTGCTGAACCTCAGAGTGCAAAGTAGAATTTTACCTCCTTCATCCCTCCAAGATCTAGAGGCTTTTCTTATTGCATAGCGGTGCAATATCCCACGACACACAGGACTTGTATGACAGCATTCCAGGAAGGATTGTAGCTATTCTGAGGGCAAATTCTGAGGGTCATTAACACCAATGTTCCCTTTAAGTTGCGCACGTATGTGGCCGCACAGAAGAAATAATATGCCGCGCACAGGACAGACACAAAAATGAGTTGGGAAAGCCATTCGATTGAATTCTAGTAAATGCGAAATAATTGCAATGCTCGGTCAAACCGCTATAGAATTGGTGGCGCTATAGTGTTAGAACCGGTGAATGCAGTTTACAGTTTTCATAGAAAGAGAATGATGTGCACCAAATCAGTCCCTATAGAAATCAAATACTTTAATGGTTGCGGATGAAATAGCTCAACAAAAGAGCTAACGCAAATGCAATGACAAGTGAAACAAAACTTTGTTTTCATGTTTTAAAAAAGAGTTGCTCGATTAAGTGGTGGAAATAGTGGATGATGGGCACAGAACGTTAACTAAACTCAGAGAAATTTACAGTTACACAGCTATAGTAGTGTGCAAACTCTACTACATGGGGATGTTTAGAACAGATAACTATATAAGAATTCACATGTTCACATTTTTTGAAAATAATAATTGAAAATAAATGTTTTATATTATATTATATATTATATTATAAGCCTAATAAATAATTGACCCTCATTTGACCTCATTAATTCACCTCATTTGACAACTCCACAAAGCACTACAAGTGCGTTGATATGAACACTCGTTTAAGTGGCATACACACTGGGAAATTTGACTGCATATCACATTTTTGAAATTATCGATAGTAGCTGCTCAATCTCGGGGGTTGGGCTGGGTCCGCTAGGCTTACTTGTCTCCGTGCTCGTGCTGGAGCTGGTTCACTTACGTCGGTGCTCGTGCTGGGGCTGGTGTTGGATGCCTATTTTGGAAAGTTTTTGCTGGGATGGGCATTTTAAAAAATCTGAAATTCGCTTTTGCGCCATTATCTCCTTGTATTAAAGTTAATCTTGTTCGCATTCTGTATAGTTTATGTCTGATACCATGCGCCAGCGTCAGGTGTTCATGAGGATTAGGCTAATCATCCCATATAGAAAACATCACAAGAAAAATTAATCATGTTTATAAAGACAAACAAGGGTTTGTTATAGCCCACTTACAATTTACATTTCAGAGATCATTACAAATAAATTATTAAATGCTAAAACGGAATAAATTTAAATGGGTTGGGGGTGCTGGGGGGGGGGCTGGTTCACTTACTTCGGTGCTCGTGCTGGTGTTGTTTGGATGCCGATTTTGGAAAGTTTTTGCTGGGATGGGCATTTTAAAAAATCTGAAATTCGCTTTTGCGCCATTATCTCTTTGTATTAAAGTTAATCTTGTTCGCATTCTGTATAGTTTATGTCTGATACCATGCGCCAGCGTCAGGTGTTCATGAGGATTAGGCTAATCATCCCATATAGAAAACATCACAAGAAAAATTAATCATGTTTATAAAGACAAACAAGGGTTTGTTATAGCCCACTTACAATTTACATTTCAGAGATCATTACAAATAAATTATTAAATGCTAAAACTGAATAAATTTAAATGAACAAACTTGCCGTTGCATTTGCAACCATGTGAAAACAGGGGGTGCTGCAGCCCCCTCAGCACCCCTACTTCCCGCGTCCTTGGACCTTATAGATATGTAAAAGCATATCAACACTCCATTTGTTCATGCAGGTGCAGGTTTAGATCTGTTTCCCATTTTATGTCTCGAAGTACAGAACTACTCGCATGCAATGTGTAATTATAAACTAATATAATACTACCTTATTAGGCATTCTGTACCTATAATCATTTTCTAAAATGACCTCTGGTGTAAAACATTGAACCTATCAAAATGATAAAAGTTTGCCTTTGTGCCAAAGGCTTACATAAGCGTGAGTGATGTGATCAAAATATGGCAATGCTGTAGAGCATGTGTGGCACAGGATTGACCAGTGGTGATATGGATGAATGGCAATATGTTCTGTGACCTCCAAAGGTCATTCACCCCAAGGCCAAGAAACACTGTTGAGCATGGCATCGAATCAAGTATGTGCAGGGAACACTTTAACTTCTGTATGGGCAGGGCTTAGAGATGAATAATGGGGTTTAGAGTTTGTATTGTCTGAGCTGCATGAAGGAGGAGCTGTGTAATTTCTTATACTGTCATGTGTAATTAGACAAACTCAACGAGAACCCCCCCCCGCCTTTAAATTTATATTTAAAAATCATCGTTTGAATATTTTAGTGATATTATAGTTTGAATATTTTAGTGAGATTATATCATCTTCTTGGACGTTTTGTCGTATCTTTATAAAGACATACAAAATATCTGCATTTAGAAGAAGAGTTAGTGACCCTTTAAATAAGATCTTTCTCTCCTCATTGCACACACACAAACACTTTCTCTGCTTTTCATCTGCCAACCGCACTTTTTGTCCTGTTCTGCTGCTTCTTTTTGTACATTACTGTGAATAAATATTTGTTTAGTGTAACTTTGAAAGGAGCAGCAAATTAGACCTGCTGGGCTTATAACATACACACTGATGCCAAAACACATCAAAGGGACGTTTCATTCATTAATCACAGAGGAAAGACAGTCACGTGACCCAAAGCCCACCACATGTGCGCATGAGGAAACCCACGTACAACATATGTAGTACAACCAGTCACAGGGTGTAATTGAGACCTGCAATTCAAGTCAAGTCTGTTTTAATTGTTGCAGTGCACATTGTTTCAAAGCAGCTTTGTAGAAAAAGACTGCTGTAATAGTTTGTAAAATTCTGTAAGGTCCTTTTCAGTTTAGTTTAAAATATGATGTATTTTTCATATATATATATCAACTCACAATTCTGATTACTAACAAAAGAAAGTTTTCACAAGTGATTGTTGAAGCCAAACAAAAGGAGTAAAAGGGTGGAAAAGACATGAAGAGCACATGCCTTGTTGGAAAGGAGACGTATGTCATAAGTGTGGGGGGTACGAGAAATGTTGCGAAGCTTTGGCCATTGGGCTTTGATTACATCTGCTTGAGCATAGTCCCTCCCCTCTCCTGCAGAGTAGACTATATATACACACACGCAGTCAGACGAATCTGTTCACTAGGTCTTACTATCCTACTCAGAGTTGGAATGTGTGAGATCTGTGTGTAGCCTGCCTGAGCTTGAGATTGTAGGGAACCGAGTAGGCACATGGTTGCTCATTTGTAAGTGTGATCCCACTTGAGAAAGAGACAGTGATAAAGAGAGAGGGAGAGGACAACGAGGGAAAGGTGCCAGAGTCAGTATAAGAGAGACAGAAAGAAAAGAGGCAGGGAGAGAGTACAAAGCATTTCCACCTGTTGTACAATGGAAGATTGTGCAGTGTCTTTCTGGATTTACATCGGAGTAATGTCCATCCTTGTTGGTGGAGCGGTGAAGAAGTTTCTGGCATTCCATATCGGTGCCATGCCCTCAGTGGTGGCATGGCTGGGTGCCACTCTGCTGGTGGAAAGACTGTGTGCCCTGTGTATGCCCGCTGTGCTTGCAAGATTGGTCCTCTGTGTTTCCTGCTGGCTGTACTTTATGTGGGCCACCCCCAAACCCTTCCTGCCAGTTGAAGGCAAGGCTGTCTTCATCACAGGTAAGAACAAACCAAAGAAGTAGAACAAAAACATAATTAGGGCATAAAATGAATAGGCATGTGTCATAGTTTAGCCTGCATTTATATTTAGTGCTTGGTGTCATTTTTTTCTTTTCATTTGTGGCTGACTCAGAGGATCATTATGTATTGACCTGAAATGCACGTGAATCGATAAGCAGAGATTGTACAAACAGATGGGAAATGTAGGTCATGCTGAGTGGATTCTGTTGTGCAAAATTGCCACAATTATATTAAGATTGCTGTTGTTTTTGTGTCTAGTGATTCAGTAACTTTAAGAGGTAAAATGAGGATGCATTGTGACATCTGCATTATGACTGAACGAACAACAAATTTGTACACTTGTTGTCAGCACATGCTATGATTTTGTATGGGAAGTCCCATATTAATTACACTCCTGATCAGTCACTTCTGCTCACCAAAACATCCTGTCTTATGTTTGAGTACTGTAGATCTTGATTCAGAACATCCTGTACTTTGTAAAACAACCTTCTCTATCCATTGACCATATCAAGCTGAACTGGATGTAATGTTCAGCTCTGTATCAGTATTGACCCATATTTTATGGCAATGAGGAAAACACGTGGTACGACTTAAATTATATTGGTCATGTGTCTTTCTATTCAAGCTAAGCCGAGTTGAAGTGGCATTTGTAAGATATGCATTATGATTGTCTTATCTATCTGATGTGTTGTGTGTTAACCTTTGTTGTGTCCTGCCGGTGAACTATAGAGTACTTTAAGATGATTTGGCTTTTTCTTAATTGGCTGAGCTAATCTGATTCTAAGTTAAATGATCTTATGCAACAAAAATGCAGTGTAAGCCATGAAACAAATCAAAGAGCTGCTGTGTTGTACCTGGTGGTATACTTAAAGCTCATTTACAAATTACAGCTGTATTTCTCCACTTGCACCTTTGGAAACTGCTTCTTTAAGTGCTCTTTGAGGCTTCTGCAGTTGCACTGAGTGTACTGCTTTAAAGGGATATTTCACTCAAAAAAATAATAAATTAATTTAAAAAATTCTGTCATCAAGTACATTGCACACTTCATCCAGTCACCAAGATTTTAAAACTGGTTTTGGTTTATGGCTTCTTAAACATACAAAATAATAGAAAATTATATTAGCTCAATATCAAAACAATGAGTGTCAAAAGGAAGTTTGTATGTGTACATGCATGAGATCTGCAACCAGCAGCTCTTAAAAAGAATCTCACCAACACTGTGGAATTGCTAGTTCAGACCTTGAGGAATAACGGCAGTTATGTGTTGATTTATTACTATTACTATTTGACTGTTAAGCTGTTTTAGAACTCCTGTTTAATCTGGATCATAAGCTCCTTCAATAGATGTTCTTCCTTTGAGCACGTATCTTTTAGTTCAGTATGATTTCTTTAAAGCTGCCCTAAACACATATAAACAATTGCTTGATTACTAATTATTCAGCCTTTTCTGCAACTGAGTCAAACCACAAAATTTAAAAAACTGAGAGGTGCAAACCCAAGATGAACCCTGATGAGTTTGAGTAAATGATATGTACTATATATGTATGTATGCATGTGTATAATATATGTATCAGACTTGTATGTCTGCATACTTTATTTTTATCCTGGGCTTTCAGAATAAAAATTTCCTTCACACTCTTTAGGTTGACTGCCCAAACAATTAAAGGAAAGTTTTTCTGTTAATAATTTTATATAGTTAAACTGTTAATGTAAGTTAATTTTTGACCGAGTCAAGTTTTTTTTTTTCCTTAAGCTGCCATGATAAACAAACAGGCATGTCCATTTCCCTTCAGTTGGTTCACTTAGCAGGGCAAGGGGTTTAAATTCATTCGGTTACTCCAAGGCAGCTTATGTCCCTTTGATGGACGTGGGTTTCTCAGAACTAACTCATATGGGTTCCATAAATCCCCCAAAGCTGTCTGCCGTCTATTGGCACGGTAACCAGCAACCCAATCAACCCCCTTCATTGCTTGTTTTAATACACGTACACAGAACCAGCATGAGCTTCTGAGGTTGGCACCGAGCACACTACTTGATTATGTTTTTCTTCATTTTCTTGTCTTTGTTTCCATACTACCAGCTAGCATGTAATGACATGGTATTGTACTTTTAAGTCATATTTCTGATGGACATTATATTTTCTTAAATTACCCTTCTCAAAGCTCTAAGTTACTCTTATGCCAAAAACCAAATGAAAGTGGAAAACCTGTAAACCTCTTACAAAGCCAGCAGAAAGGCACAGTCAGGGCTTGAAATGCTGTGAGGCAGGGGGTTAAGGTTACAGAATTGGCTGACTACACAAACTAAAGTCGTTAGTTTGGATAGAGTCAAGCTGGAAAATCGCCTATAGACTACAAGGCCAGTACACCTTGTACGTGTTAATCACCAGCTTTGGAAATATAATGTTGAAGTGTGTTGTCCACTATGCCAGAACTCCCAACATATAAACTTCTGTAATCCTGACTTCTAATTAATCAGAGGCGTCTGTTCCTCAAAGAATAGTTCCTTTCTACATAATGAAGCTGGCTTTCTTTAATTAAAACATTTTTATTGCTAAGGAGGATTTCCATAAATTGCCCAATAAAGGGAACAGCACACACATTTACGTTCTCTGTACATAAATGTATGTTTTAATAAGAAATTCCTTCTTTTAACTTTGATGATACCCTGTAAATACTGCATAGCCAAAACTTAAAACTGTGTATTCACATCTTGCTATATGTCACTTTCTCTCAATTTCACATTGCCAGTGAATCATGATGACTGAACTAAGCTGTGATTAACACCAGGTTCTAGCACCACGAACGTGTGAACTTCTAGTGTTAAATAAACACACGCTCTCATCTCTTCATCTGTCCGCACTAACATTTGCCTCTTTGGACTATCCCCAATTGAGTTATGGAGATTTGTAAGAATTAGGCTAATCAGTGTATAATTCATTCAGAACCCAACATTTCTATGAAAAGTATGACGTCAATCCGGATCTGTAAATGAGCTACTAAGTACCAAGTGACATTAGTCTGTATGTGTGATGAAGGGCAGTGGGAAATCTGATCACTTAGCATGAGGCACACTCCATTGTGTTTACATGCTGAAGACAGCAGGAGGAAGCACGATTAATCCCACATTATTCAGAGACCTGAATGCGAGCCACTCAGGTCTTGCATGTGAGCTCACAAGTGAGTGAGGCGAAAGATGTATATACCTCGGTCCCAAATATTATTTAGATAAATAAATTATTTATTTAGACACTTAAGCTACACTTAGAAGTGTATAGATGATATAGAATTTTAATTATATATTTTTTGTAGTATTATTGTTGTTATATTTTCTTATATTTTTCTTATTTTTTATATTCTGCATATACACATCTCCAAAATAGTATTTATTTAGACACTTAAGCTACACTTAGAATGTTTGTAAATGTCTTAGAGTGTATAAATGTCATATATTATTAATAATTTCTTATTATTATTATTATTTTCTTATATTTTGTACTCTATTACAAAATAGTATTGACATTTATAAATGTATAAATATTGTTTAATTTTAATACTTTTGTATCATTAATATTACGATTACAATTTTTATTATTATTATTATTATTAATAATATATGTATTTTTAATGTTTCCAGAGAACTGACTTTATATATCCACTAAATGTGATCTTGAGTAATTGAATGTAAAAAAAAAAAAAAAAAAAAAAATCCTCAAAGAGACCTGTCACGGTCTGTCTATAAAGATGTCACGAGAAGCTATTTTGAATGTAAGCCGCTTGCGTGTTGCAGACAAAAGCCAGAACAAAGGGAAAAGGGTGGAGTGGAGAAAAATACAGAGAAAGAAAGAGTTTGACAGATGGATGAGTGTTTTGGTTTCAACAACATTTGAGCCCCATTTCTGTCCCTCTCCACAGGGAACTGGTCTCACCGTGCTGCTCCTCAGAGAACTGGACGACTGGGACTCTCCTCCCCGCATCAGCAGACCAATCTGCACGAGCAGTGCACGTCTCCATTTAGCATGCATCTGGATCACACTCTGGATCCAGCTCTCATTATGTCTTCCTTCATATAATTACCAGACATTCATGTGCTTCTCTGAAAAGAAAGTTTGATTGTTGTCACTGATCTCATAGTATGAATATGAATACACTTTAATTAGTATTCTGTATAGTTATAGACTAACATCTTAGATGATTGTATGTTACATTTGAGGTATATCACATCTACAGTAGGCTATATACTGTGCAAGAATATGTTTATCGGCAGTAGCGTCAATTTTATATGTTATTAATCCATTATTGATTTAATTTATATTGTTTATTCAGGTTAGCGTCATAAGGGAAACTCACTATAGTGATTTTTAATGGTGCATTCCAATAGTGTTAGACATTGTCATCTTTCGAAGGGATTCAGCATTTTATTGTTTTATGTGAATTATGCTAGAGTGTTTTACAGAATGGTATACACAACCCTTATACACTCCTTTTTTGTCTTTTGGCTTTAAATCTTTTTTGCTTCTTTGGCCGTACAGGAACTGATTCTCACATTGTCACCACTGGTAAAGCATGATATGAAGTATCATATTGCATTGCCTTGTTATTGCTCTTTGCATCACCAAACAACTCGACGCTACATTTTTTATTATTTTTTATTTTTTTAAGGCATTTTTAAGGGTCGTAAAGTGTCCTGCACATTTTTGGACTACTACAGTATACATGTGTGTCTGCCTCGTTTCTGCTTCATTGTCTCTCAGTCACCCTCCCTGTTTCTTGTTTAGCTCTTTTTTTGCTGAGGCCAGGGAAGTTCCACATATGGCTTCGCTGATCAGCACACAGTGCCAGTACCGACTGTCCTCCAAGCCCTGTGGGCTTCACTGCAATCACATGTGTGTGTGTGGGAATTCAGAAGTGGCTCATCAGGGCTCTGGCAGGCCTTTTCCTTACCCAATGTCCCTGGAGCAACTCCAGAATGCAGGCCAGTTGAGTGTGGGATGAGATATGCTAGACCCGAGATGTCTAATAATACCCATATCAATGTTCCATAACAGCACATGGTAAATATTTGGAGAAAAAGGTAGGGGAGGGACACCTTTGGTATTTTTGCCATTGGTCAAGTCGGGTGAAGAGGTTAAACAGATAAGGAAGGTTTAGGCCTAAGTGTGGCATCATGGGGCCAGAGTTCAGAGAGGATTCATTCAGCACAGATGCACAAATGAGATGTTGACAGATCTCAATCTATACTTCACCACCAAATACTTTTGAATTTATTCCTCATATTTAATTTAGCAGATTATAATTGCAAATAATACAATAGAATGCACTATGTAGCACATGGGATTATTTAATGCACAACATACATAAGCTCTGTTTTTACTGTCAACATCTAAAATGAAAATTTTTATCAGTGCATAAGTGTATATTTTAGTCAGACTGATGAAAACAGATAATAATACATTACATCAGGGGTCTTTTTCAGGGCAAGGACCCCTTAGGTGATAGAAACATGGAGCAGGGACCCCAATACAAAATGTGTCAAACAGAGCTATTAAGCATATAACCTTCGAAACTAACCATATGATCAAGAAGTTATATTAATCAGAAGAACTATGCACATTATTGTTGTTCTAGATGCATCACTGTCTGTAATATTACTTTTCATTGTTAAAACTGACATTTCTGCATCAAAATCTAAATGTTACGATAAAAATCACAATTCATTTATTGTTTGCAGTTGTTGTAAATTATTTTAATGGATTTGCAGAGCCATTCATTTTAATTTTACTAATCAATGGACAATTGGATTGGACAATTGGATTAATTGCCCATTGGATGGACAATTAAATATTTAACTGAACTTTAATTACAAGTTTATTAAAAATTCACATTTAAATTTTACAGTCAATGGACAAATACACATTTACATGAACTTTAGCTTTAGATTTCAAACTTCACATTTTATTTTTAGATGGACAGTTAAGAATCAAATTATTGAGTCATTAAAATTGAGGCAGATGTAATATAGGCCTAAGCAACGGCTCCGCTCCACCATAACAAGAACAGCAATGTACATTGAGACATTTAAGGTTATTTACAAGTCATTGCTTTTACAAATAATTGGAATGGAATTGTAAAAATATATTAACAGGCTATGAATATTTTTTTAGTAATCTATTAGTCTGCATTTACATTGTGCACATCTATTTTGACATGCCATAATTTTGTCCCAAGCTTGTATCACTGTCGATTGCAGTTTCGGGAGTGAATCACGCATTTATATGTAGATGTAATTTCCAAAATTTGCAGCGTGTAACTGGCAGTCGGTCCTCTTGCATGAAAAACAATACTTTTATTCTGTGGTTTAGCTATAGCCTCCATAGACTGATAGTCTCGTAAGTGTGAAAGACCACTCACTTTACAATCACTAAAAAGCTGTCACTCATTTAAGTTCGTGATCTCATAACGTTCCATTAAAATCAATAAAGTTATCTACACTGCACAATGAATCGTTTACTTACGTCATGTAGTTGTGAGAGAGGATTAGCGAGAGAGGCAGCACTCCGAACAAAAACTCCGGCGTTTGGAGCAATGATTGATTCTTACTTAAAGCTGAAGTCCGTAACTTTTTTTGGCTAAAAATGATCCGAAATCAATATTTAAGCAAGTACATAACCAGCCAGTGTTCAAAACTATCACCTTACTTTAGCCCGATTCACAACGGTTAGTTTATAATAATGTTTTCTAATTTGAGTGGTACGGGTAGGTTTTTGTGGGAAATCGAGCATGGCACTGCATCATTACGTCACTTCTGTTAACATAAAGAAGTTGTCCCGGCTAGTAGGCTATCACGTGTGAGGATCCTGCAGGTGGCGGATCGTTAGCCTTCTCTCACAGCAGCTAGAATTTATCATTAACATTTATAATTTTGATGGCGGATTGTAATTCAGAAAGGATTATGTGTTTATGAAACACATGTGACTGAAATTAAATTATTAATTTCAACAATTATTAATTTAACAATTAAATTACAAATTGTTAATGTTGTTAACATTAACAATTTGAGAACAAAGTATAACAACAATAATAATTTGCACGGTTTGATGTGATATGAGCTAATTGATCGTTAGATTTAATCACCATTGGTTGCGCGATTTATTGTAATGCTTTTTTTCCTCAGTTGGTCAGAACAAACGTGGCAGACTTGTTACTTACTTGTTCTGATGACAATATCCGGTGAAAATGCTTATTTGGGTCATATATTCCAAGACGTAGGCGAGAATCTGTGATTCCTAAGTACAGTATCCACACCGGAGCGTTGACTGGCAGCCACACATTCACCTCAAAACATTAGATTCATCCGCGCTGGAGCCGGTGTTGGAGCACAACCCACGTAATGAAAATAATTCTGCAAGTTACTGCAATTGCAGGTTTCAAACAGAGATGGCGACAAAGAGGCAAAACTTACGGACTGCAGCTTTAAACACCTCTGACTGGTCATTGCGTTCTAGAAATCAACAAACATGCGTGTGATTGGCTACATTTCTCGCTTCTGCAAGAACACGCGGTAAAAAGGAACATTTCACGTTCTCCGAAACAGAGTCTCAAAAAACATGGAATGTGTGCTAAATCTGTTTCACGAATAATATTATATTACATTATCATCTGAGGGTGCTCTTGCTTTCGTTTCAGGGTGCATATATTTATATTTGATGTTATGATGTTTTTTACCCATGTTTTGACTTTTTTAACAAAAAATAATTTGTGATCAAACAGTGTAATTTTGTTTATTTGTGCAAATCTAGTACCTTGGAATGTTGCATCAAACGCAGTACAGGCATTTTTCGAGGCATGAATAGTCACAGTATGGTGCAGTTTGAAATTTGGCACATTGATATGCGACTTGGAAAAACATTAGAACTAATATGCAGATTTCCCTGTGTGATCATCTTTTTGGCTTTCACTAGTTTATGGAAAGTACTATTTTTTCCACATAGTTCCTAGCATTACCTAAGAATTAGAATGACCAGAATTGGAATTATCGGGAACCATCTTAAGTACCAGCTGGGGAACATGGCTGGGAAAAATTGACCTGGGCAATATTAAAAAGATGTTATGATGTTTTTTACCCATGTTTTGACTTTTTTAACAAAAAATAATTTGTGATCAAACAGTGTAATTTTGTTTATTTGTGCAAATCTAGTACCTTGGAATGTTGCATCAAATGCAGTACAGGCATTTTTCGAGGCATGAATAGTCACAGTATGGTGCAGTTTGAAATTTGGCACATTGATATGCGACTTGGAAAAACATTAGAACTAATATGCAGATTTCCCTGTGTGATCATCTTTTTGGCTTTCACTAGTTTATGGAAAGTACTATTTTTTCCACATAGTTCCTAGCATTACCTAAGAATTAGAATTACCAGAATTGGAATTATCGGGAACCATCTTAAGTACCAGCTGGGGAACATGGCTGGGAATAATTGACCTGGGCAATATTAAAAATAAATAAATAAATATGAAGAGTGGTGATAAAAAGTTAAATGGCCAGGTAGGTACATTTATCTCAACAATGGCATAATTTATTAATAATAATCATCATCATAATCAGCTCAAATCTGTTAGTCTTGATTACTGTATACTTAGCTCCCCCATTCTTCTGCAGGCTCTTCGTGTTTATTGAAAAATACTTTGTGGATCTGTTATGGATAACACACTGACAAAGCGAGGGCCCAGCTAGTGTACTGACAGATATGTGCATGTCCTCAGAGGACCTTGAGATAGCACTTGCTTTAAATGCAGAGGTGTAATTGTTTTTGTGTGTTTGTTCTCCCTGGACACTAACTGCTGTTATCATTAACTGGTGTATAATTGTTTGCCACACATTCACAAATTAGAGGTGAAAAGTGAGGCCACTGACCTCTGGACAGTGTATAAACATTTTCGTGCATTACAATTTTATTATTATTATTATTTTAGGTTTACAACTTTGACATCCCTGCCAACCTAAAGAGACGCAGAATGGAATAAGTTTAGTTTGGATGGAAACAAAATTCCTAACAATAATTTTTTAAAAGAACAAAGATTATAAAACCTGGCACTCACAGAAAACATTCATTTCTAAAGCCCAGCGGTTCAATTATGTTGTAGACCTCACACTGAGATAAATCTTTATGTCTGTTTTTCTATTCATGTCACTTTTGTTTCCAGAATCTGTAGTGCACTGGCATTCAGTTCCAAAAACAACATGCACATCAGGGGTAGGAAAAGAAAAAAACAGAAAGTCTACAGTTACTCTCCTTTTTTACAGCATTCTTCTGCGTGTTGAGGGTAGAGTTCCTGTGGATTTATACGTTATTTGTACTCAAATGACCCTCATAAAGATCAGATGTTAAATTTCCTTATTAATGTGCCGTTCCCTGCCACCACTTCTGTAAATGTGTGTGTGAGTGTCAGATATCAAAATCATGTGCATGCATTTGTAACCATGGCTGCATTTGTTTCTAACACACTGAGTCCTAAATTGCATTTTTATCATTTTAGCAATAAAGCTCCCAAACCACAAAGTCCTCAAATCGAAGTTCACTAACACCAATATCTCTTTCAGGTGTGTAATCTAGTAAAGAGATAAGAGAGTCGTGTTTCAGAGATTGATGCGTCATATCATGCTACTTGATGTGGGGTGAAGACTTTATATAATTGTATTTTTGTTTCCTGTTGTACTGTTCTGATTTTGCTGAGGTCATAGTAGTGAGATTACAATACATTTTACCAATGTTGACGATGCATCCTCATCAAGTTTTCACTCTTGTTCCATACAAGAAAGTTTCCTAAAACTGGCTTAAGTGTTCAAAAAGGAATCCAAAACAGCTATCAGGGTGATGATAATATTGATGTGGTCTTGCGTAAGATGCCATTTAAGTGAAATTACTGGGAAATTTTGCCAAAATGTGAGTATTTAGACTAGAGTGTTTGGATTGTAATATATTGGCATAACATTCTCATGTTTCTTTCCCCTGTCTCTGTAGGTTGTGATTCAGGGTTTGGTAATGCTACAGCAAAGTGGTTAGATGCCATGGGGTTTGAAGTGTTCGCGACTGTATTGAACCTGGATGGAGAGGGAGCCAAGCACTTGCACAGAGTCTGTTCATCACGCCTTACCCTCCTGCAGGTAGACATCACCCAGCCTCAGCAGGTACAGCAAGCCCTGCTCGACACCAAGGCTAAACTTGGCATGAGAGGTGAGGATTTACTCTTGCACTATGCCAGAAATACACACACACAATAGCACTCCAGCATGTTTGAACGCAATGAACATAAAATACCCCTGTATGGATGTTCGTATATCTGAAAACTGCCAGCAACTTTTGGTTGCCCTGAATAAACTTTAACCAGCTTGTGGTTTCCATTAACGTTTCTGTTGAACCAGCTTTGGAACCATGCTATCAACAAAGCACCTCATTGAATTACCTTTAAAGTAGGTCAAATAAATCAATTCATTTGTGTTACATGGGCAAATTTTTTGTCAGTGCTGTTTACTTTACAAGAGATTCAGCGTAGTCAGGTATGTGTATGTAGTGAGCAAGCATTTTTTGTTTGTTTGTTTGTTTGTACATGACCAACGTGGATGTTTAATCTCAGAGAATGTGTTGGGAAGAGGAGGGGATGGGGTGGAAGGGTGGTGTATAATTTGGCAGTACATCAAGGGGCTGTTTTATTTTCAAACATACACACCACAGCGCCAGGTGGCTTATGACTCTTTTTTTTTTTTTTTAGAAAAAAAAAACTGTATTTTCCATGGATGTTAAAGGTTCTTTATGGAACCATAAATCCCAATAAAGAACCTTTATTAAAGATTTCTTAACTAACTCAATCTCTATGTACAGTAGCTATGTTTTTATCAGATTGTTTCAGGCCTTTGTTGTTCTCTTCTCTCCCTGCTTCATTTCTTTCTCGGTTGAGGTGTTGGTTTCCTTATTCTGCAAATAATTTCCCAAATCTATTGATCAAACAAAAGTTGAGGGTAAGGGTGAAGATAATCATTTTCTCAGTGTAAACACACTGTTTTCTTATTTAACCAGGCATTAAATCTGGACAGAGTTTTAGTGTAACCAGATAGATATAAATCACATGCTGTCATCACAAACAATTCTATGCAATATCAGCAGATAAAACCCAGATCACTCAATCCCTCTGTACTAAGCCACTCTGTATCTCTGTGATTTCTCTTGGACAATCCATTAGACAGGGTTGAAAATGTGCTGTATTCTGAACCATGTGTTCTGATGGTGCTAAAGACAATAAACACATCCAGCACATTTGTACACTTAGGTGTCACAAGTTCAGACCAATGCAGATATTTTTTAAAAATGTGATGACCAACAAAATTAATGACAATTTTGCAGTTTTGCTTCAGCAACTGTCACTTAAGAGCAGAGGTTCTCAACCAGCAAACATCCAAGTGGTCTGTAGGCTACCTTGAATGTATTCCAACTTCTAAAATGACCAAATGAATTGTGGTTCATTAATAAAAAATTTCAGTGCTCCCAGTTTGCTAAAAGTCACAATTACAGCATAAAACAGAAGTAATCTACAGTATATTATACCTATGCATGTTTTCTTTTCTCTAGATTTGTGGGGGCTTGTTAATAATGCTGGATTGTGTGTGAATGTTGGGGATGCTGAGCTCTCCCTGATGTCTAACTACAGAGGATGCATGGAGGTCAACTTCTTTGGAACACTCACTGTCACCAGAACCTTCCTGCCACTTCTCAGACAGGCTAAAGGCAGGATTGTGACAATCTCCAGCCCTTCAGGTACTGTACACTGCACGTACATGTACACATACACATACACATACACATACACATACACATACACGTACACGTGAGCTCTAACCATTCAGCTAGAGCTTTTATACAGATATTATATATACAAGCCACTCTACTCAGACTTCATCACTAATAAAAGAAACAGAAAAGAACGAGTAAATTAAATTGTACGCATGATGACACTTTTATGAGTATTTGCAGGTTCTTGTTTCAGTGCTAAATCTAATTAGAAGTCTCTCTGCCATCCACATAAAGCTGCCAGCGCTTATAAATGAATCTCTGTCACTCAGATGTTTATTTTATGCCTTCCATCTGGCTTTATCACACCTAACCAAACACTAATCGGAGCCCAAACTGTAATCCACCTGTTTTCCTTCCTTCTCAAGTGTCCACTAACAATTTCAACTGAGAGCAGCTCTCTGCTCAAGCTCATGCTGGAATTCACAGTTGGGAAAATCAGTGTGCTTTTAGCTTTGCCTGGCTCCCCTGATTTTATCTCCATTTGTTTACTGCCATTGTGCCAAAACAGTGTGTTACTATGAGTAACAGCCTGGAGCAGGATGCCGTTGAGTTCTGTGTAAACTCTGGCGCACAGCCCTTTTAAATAGAGATGTCTCCATCATTGCAGTGTCACTGTAGAGGAAAACAAAATGTTTTAGCTGTCATGAGCAGCAGATGCTACTGTCACAATACAGATGAACAGTCATTCTCTCAGAGGGCTTACAGGAGGCCTGTTGTCTTAAAACATCCCGTACATCCTCCTAGTGATTTGAACACAAGCCCTTTTATTCTGCAAAGTCTTGAGGCAAAATTACATGTTTTATAAACAGTCACAATCTGCAATTAACCTCCACAGAGCTGCTTGGTTTCCACCGTTAAACTGATGATTATCCTGGCTACAATCCAGCTTATTTTTTTCTTACATCTTTATTACCCCTACAATGAATAACACTCCCTCAGTCAAAAAACACCACAACTTCTGGACTTTTGGAATGCGTCCCATAAAGGTCATCATTGTGCCTTTACCAGTTCTCAGGCAACGTGGCAGTAATGTGGTAAAAAAAACAGTAATGTGGTAGCTCTTCTTACGTAGTTTTTACAGCCTTTATCGTATCAGCCTGCTCATTAAAATGTTCAAGGATATGCAGTGCTGTAAGTTGTGATTGAGATATCTCTATTTAATGTTTGTTTCTGCAGGTGAGCATCCCTTCCCTTGTTTGGCATCATACGGGGCTTCAAAAGCTGCTCTGAATCTTTTTATCAGCACACTTCGTCATGAGCTGGAGCCATGGGGTGTTAAAGTCTCCACCATCTTACCCTCTGCCTTTAAGACAGGTGATTAACATTTTTACAATGACCAAGTTACATATACCAAAATATTGTATACTTCCAGTTTGATGATTCACCTATCTGTATACTGCTGATCTCTAGTCATGTCACAGTGGTTGTAATTTGATGAAATTTAGACTTTCTGCTATCATAAAACACACAGTGTTTAGGCAAATTGCCTGACAAGGTCTAAGGCCACTTATATGGACGATTTGGTGTATAAACTGCAGATGACCTTTTTAACATCTAGTTCAATGAACTGGTTTATAGATTTTGGTTTATAACATATTGCAAGTTAAACTACAGGCAAGAAGTGAGCCATTTAATTCCTCCCCTTCTAAACACTGCATTATTAAAAATACATTATTTTATTATTGTTCTTTAAATATACAAATATTTATACTTTTATTTATTCTTTATTCTTTGTTTTTATAGTTATGTATTTATTATTATATCAAAAGAAGAAGAAAAAAGTGCAAATATACTTTAAGTTTTAATGTTGTTATCAGACGCTTAACAAAACATACAAGCTATAAAAGCAACTTAAAGACACCACTGCTGTGTCCTGGTAAATGGGCCCATCAGATATTCTTAGACAAATGGGTTACATCTTGAGAGAAAACTGCCACGTCGGTTAAGTTCTCATTTGAGTTGTTTATTTACATCTGAGCCTCAGGGATCCATTAGATTTGAGTCCTTCTTTACACGCCAACTGAACAGATAGTCCGGTCAAATGCAGGTCTGAAATTACAATATAAATAACTGAATAAAGTGTCCCCAGACCTGTTTATGTCTCCAATCTGTCCTGGATCGATTTCTCCCCTACATTCATGTTGCATCATGCGTTCTGCCATTTCCTTAACTTGCAGGGCAGAGCAGTAACACAGAGTACTGGGAAAAACAGTACAAGAACCTGATCCAGAATCTGCCCCCAAGCCTTCTAGAAGAATATGGGGAAGAATACCTGCTGGAGACCAAGGAACTCTTCCAGAGTTACGCAAAAACAGCCAATGAGGATCTGAGCCCTGTCATCAACACCATTGTGGATGCACTCCTCTCTCCTCAACCCCAGGTGCGATACTACGCCGGGCCGGGTTTAATGCTCTTGTACTTCATCTGCAGCTACTTCCCTTTTAGCATCAGTGACAGGTTCCTCCAGAAACTCTTTGTACAGAAGAAAGTGATGCCTCGTGCCCTTAGGAAGCAACAAGGCCTGAGCCTCAACGTCAATGCCAACAGCAAAAAGGAGAACATGAATAACAACAACAACAGCCTCACAAAGATTATCGATTAGTTATGGTAAAGAGTGTAAGAACATCCTTTAGCACAACTAATGTGATCTACTTCTAGAGATTTGTTTCCATTGTGTATACTTTACTTTTCTCGTCTTCATTTTGTTGTACATATTGTGTAATATTTTGAGGGGATCACTGAATTGCACCAAATCATCTGTGGTAAACCTAGTTCTTAAAAGGCAGTTGACACTCTTGAGCATCATGAAGATAATGATAAAAAAGAGGTCATGCCCACATGCCATATTTATAGTGAATACAAGTTCTCAGGTGAGGCAAAATCCATACAGATAACATACGGTTTATGTATTCTGCAGAAGGTATCAATTCTAGGCGTTCACCATGGAGACACTTCAATTGAGTTTGATGTGAAATTTCATTATGTGAAATTAATCATTAACAGCCAAACATCTAAGGCTTTCTTTCCATACTGCACTGAATGCTGATGATAATGTTACTATGATCAAACCAGAGTCAAATTGGTCAGAGTGCAACTTCAAGTAAATTTTTTTTTTTAAGTGACCAATGGGCTGAAGTGGTTCCTAAAGACAGAAGTTATGTTTTAAATGTATTATACTCCATCCTTTAGCATTTGTTATATTTGTTTATTTTTTCCATGTCACATTTTTGTTGGCGTATTTATGCCATTTTGTTCTTAAATAAATCACTTGAACTGTGAATTTTATACAAATATGGAAAAAAGAACAGAAAAAAATGTAAATTGTTCACTTGATCATTCTTAGAGTATATTAAAGTTGATTTTTTAAATAATCGATCTGTGTGTTTTTGTATTTCCTGTCAGAGAACATGAACAATGTCTTCCTTTAGCTGGTCAAACATCTTCGTCAATGCTAAATGACCTTCTAATCACTGTACTGAAACCCAGCCACCCACTACTGCTGTGTTAATTAGCAATTGTATGTAGCTATGCTAATTGCAAATTTCAGTTTGTGTAATGAAGCCAGAGTCTTACAAGCCAGATATAACAGAGCTAGAAAAATTTTGATCTTTCGTTGCAAACTTGCGATACAGTTTTTCTGTATAAAGTTTCCAAAATGCACATTTTAACTATTCAGCAAAGGTACATTAAATGTATCTATTCAAGGAAGATTTTTATTTCTGTTATTTTGAACTTTGTATTCATCAAAGAATCTTGAAAAAAAAAAATCATGGTTTCCACATATATTAAGCAGCACAATTGTTTTCAACATTGATAGTAATAAGAAATTTTTCTTGAGCACAAAATGAGCATATTAGAATGATTTCTGAAAGATCATGTGACACTGAAGATTGGAGTAATGACTGATGAAAATTCAGCCATTTGGGGGGAATGTGCCCTTACATAGGCTACCATTGTCCTGAAACTAATTTCCCAAAAACAGGGTTCAAATGTTCAAAACAGTTAAGAAACATGCAACATTTAAGTAACATGCATAAGGCCTGTTACTGGGATAGCAATAAACCATAAAGAGGAGGGAAGGGTGGAAATGGAATGAGCGCCACTGTAACGTATGCTGCTACGTACATAAGAGATGCGTTTGTATATGTGTGGTAGTCTGCTTGTATGTGTTTCAGATTCCATTGGTCCACCAGCTTGTTATTCTTCATCCCGGAGGATAACGCCCCGGTTCATGCAATCCAATCATCTTATGCCAGCCGGTTTAAAAATCCGAAACTGTCCCGCATGCCCCAGCTTATTGCTCAATTTGCTTTTGCTTGTTTTTGCTGTTATACGCTTGTACGCTCCCTGTTGTATTGTTCTGTTTACTGTCAGAGATTTTCTTGTATACTGTGTGTTGAATACTTTTTAACCCTTGTGTTGTTTTCAGAACCCTATCGCACTTACGATGTTACAGAGCAAAAAGGACCTGGCCTCAAAAAACTGCTTATAAATCACTCATTATGCTATATTATCACCAAATATTGGATTCAATCTTTTTGTCAACTTCTTTTCTTTCATTTAGGACTGGTTTTGTATTTATATTTGCTTCTGATTAATCGTAGGCCTCATTTATCTGAGAGTAGGCACCTCATTTTTTGAGTGAAAAAAGCATTATTTATGAATAATTTTCACAATATTAAATAAAAACTGAAGAAAATGTGCACTGTTTATCGCACTAGTGTACTTTAATGTTTAATCAGGGAGTTTGTTTTGAAAGGCTTTTATTTTGTACAAAATGGCACAAAGTCACACTTGTGGTGTTC